>NC_025693.1:28653891-28698197 GCF_000633955.1 Camelina sativa
TCAAGCAACCGCGCGTCTGGTGAACCCAAAACTCTAATCCGATCACCGGTCGGATCAGAACCGGGAGGGTCGTTGGTTAAACCAGGTATCTGAATTATAGATTCGCCCGGTACGGGAATAAGATCAGCGCGGCAGAGAGGACACGTAGCGTGAGAGCGGAGCCAAGCGTCAATGCAACCAGGATGAAACACGTGGCAGCATTTAGGTATCAAACGCAGCGTTTCATCGTCTTCAAACTCGTTTAAGCAAACAGGACACTCGAGCGCTTCTTTACCGATCCTAAGCGTTTTCACGGTTGAGTACTGAAAGGTAGGAAACGTCTCGATGACCGACGCGTCCAGTCCACGCGCCGGTTGACGGTTCAGGGTAAGCCAGTTAGCGGCGTCCTCTGTGTTTCCGTAGTCCATCCCCATGACTCGCTCGAGACATCTTCGGATGTAGACGGAGAAAAACCCGAGAAAGAAGAAGATGCTGACGAGGATGATCATGAGTATTGCCATGGTTGGGTCAAACCGAGAGCTATCCCCGGTAACGTCTGAACCACCGGGATTGGCTTGACCCGCGGCGATTTGAAAGCCCCCGTGGTTGGAGAAGAGGAGTAGAAAAAGGAGGAGTACTTGGAGGATGGAACCATGATCATGACCACCGATGATTGAACGGTTGAGATTAATTATACCTTTGGTGTTCATGAGGACCAAACTTTCGTCGGTCCATGCAATGAAAAAAAAAACCAATAACCTTGTCTATATATTTCTTTTTCTTGTTTGGTATGATCAAAGTAAGTGGATATGATATGAACTCATCAAAACTTTAGGAACATAAAGAGATAATGTGATTTGAGGTTGCTCAATGGTTGCAAAGGGTTTGTGGGTTGGTAGGTTGACTTTGAAGTTTGAACCATGGCACTATTTAAAAGATGATGCATCATATAACTAATGAATATGTTTTTGGTTTTTTATGTTGACGGCATAACTAATGAATATTTTATTAACAGATTTGTTTAAAATATACGATGTGATTGTGATGTTTCCGTCAAGAAGTTGGGATGTATCTTTCAACGAAGCAACCGGTTAGTGCAAATATCGCTAAGATTTGTTGTTAATGTGATGGTTCTATAATTGTTAGTTTCTACGTAGTTTTGCAGTTCCTTCCTATATTCCAAAATATTTTAGGCTTATCTCAGTTTAATGTCAATGCCTTTAAATATTTTAAACGAACAATAATATAAGTGAATCAATTCGATATAAGGAACAATAATGTCATTACAGAGATATTGATGTATCGTATAAAACCATTATGGTAGTTTTACAAAAAAAAAAACCATTATGGTAACCTCTAGATAAAACCAGTGGGGTGTGTGAGATGGTGGCTATTTGGTCAAATAAGTTTTTAAAAGTTGTATGTCTGGCAGAGAATTTTGCATTATGCACTATGGGTTTATAACGCAATCACGCATGAAAGTTTCACGTTGACGAACAAAATAAATTTAATACGTGAAAGTGATCACTAATTTGTCTTCGCATCGTGCGTCGTCCCATGTCGTCATCACGTCGTTTTCCAATTATAGGTTATGAACTTCTTATGTATATTAGGGAATAAGTCTATAGGCTGCATCTCATTGTTGTAGATTATCTATAAAAATGATAAAAGGTTTTTAGAGCCTCTATTTCTATGGGATACTGATTGGATATGTGATAAAAAAAGAGATGTTCCGTAAGTTCTAACCTATAAGAGCAAGTTTATTGGGAGGTTCATATAAGGGGAGTTCTTAATTTTTTTATGAATTAATTGTGTACTGTTTGGAATATAAGAATCCATGATCTCTTAGATAAAATTTTCTCTTTTATTGGTAGGTTCTTATTTTGGGTCTCTTATTTTTAAAAATATTGTTTTTTAAAATTTTAAATAGAACAGAAATGGTATAAATGTGTAAACATTTAAGATTTTATAAAATTTAAAAATATTGCATTTTAATTAATTTTCAAAGATACAAAACTAGAATTATATTTTTTGTTTCTGAAAAACTTTGAAAACAGAGGTTCTTCATCTGTTTTGTTAAAGATTTGTAAATGAGAATCATAGGCAACTAATATGGAGCACATATATTACACAAAATGGTGAGAAAACATTACAGCAACATTAACAATGTTTATAGAAAACCACGAATTGACAATGGTTTAGCAATATTTGAGATTTCTTGACTATTGTTGTGAAGAAAGAAATAAGTAAATTTTGGTGGAGAGATGTATGGGCGGCCATTTATGTTTTTTTTTACTACTCTCATTTTTTGTTTTCTCTAACTTATACAAATGAGAATATGCAAACTTGATAACAGAATAAGCCCAATAAAACCAACAACTACATGTTTCCTCTTCTTTACAAGCAAAGAGTTTAAAAGAGATCATTAGAGTAAAGTATTAAGAGAAGACACTAATTAGGCTGGAGACGAGGGAGACGTTGCATTGATCATTCCTCCCTTCCTGCGCATATCATTAGAGTAGACATATGCACCACAAAGAATGAAGAAAATAACTTGCTATTAATTAATGAGATTACCAACAACGTAAAAGCGTTGAACAACAGTTTCAGATTTTGACTAATTAACCCCGCTACCATTCCTCCCTTCCTGCGTATATCAATCACCAAAGAAAAAGAGAATAGAATCTGAGAGATTGTTTTCATCATGCGTAGTTGTTTGTAGAGCAAACCAATCCGAGGATAGATATGCCAAACCCGTTGCAGAAATCGCTGCATGGTTACCTGTCAAAGATCAAACGAGAGACAGAGAAGCTGCAACTCTCGTCTTCCCATTCTTTCTCATCCTCTAAGAATTGGGTGCTTAGTAAGCATCCCAAGAAGCTCTCCTTCTCCTTCAAGCACAGACGACGCAACAGCAAGACCAGGTTCAACAAAGACAAACCCGTTTACCAGGACTCCGCTCACGCCGCCACCTTGTCCGACATTGATCGTTTTCTTGAGGAGAACTTCAAATCCCTCTGCATCCGAGACGACCAGGAGGTTAACCATGAAGACCACCGGTTGACAAAAAACAAGGAGAAAAGGAAGTCCCCACAAGACACTGATGATAAATCAATCAGATAGCATCAACACACATGAAAGACAGAATCAAAACGAGATCATAACATTAACACACACCCATATCAGAACAGAACCATCAACAACAACACCAAAGAGAGAACATCATTTGCTAATAATATAAGGCGATCACAAGAATATCAAAAACTGTCTCTTCCAAGGAGATCGTGATCATCGATCAAAGGCATCACTTAAAATAACCATAAATTGGGATCCGAAATCAAAGAACCCTAATCATAAAACACTAATCGGGATTACAATCTATTGTATTGAGAAACTTACCCTCTGATTCCAATTGACTCAATCTCTTCCGATTGAGTGGACTCCGAATTCAAATCGCCTGCTTCATGTCACGGAGACGATTCAAGCATCACGATGGGACACGGCCGAGTCATTCCTTCGCCTCCGTTACGCATCTCCTCTTCCTCCAGAACCTTCGACTCCAAATTCTCGCCTTTGTCGTTTCGAGTCTTCGATAGCGAGAGAAAGAGGGAGAGAGACGAAACAAATAAAATCTAAAATTAATTGCAAGCCAAATTTTTTTCCCCTTCTCTATTATTTTTCCTGGCCAACAACAGGTTAACACGTTTCGTCTCTTAGAACAGAATTGGGGTTTCTATATAAGAGGCTCCCTTGCATTTTTTCTTTTTTTCTGATTAATTTTTTTCCAACAAAACACTAAAAACTCTCTTATGAGCCCCCGATAAACAACCTCTAAGAATTGTTCCAGATTATATACTGAGAGGCCCATTTAGTTCTAAGTTTTGTATCAGTCAAGCCCCATTACTCAACCGTGTGAGCCTCGCTTAGCGTCTTTTGAAATCACATTCACATGGGTTGATGTCTGATATATCTATGGTATTATGTGACACAGAGAAGACACGCACATAATATTTACCAATATCTTTTTCTTACTGATTCACTCATTTTTATATAAGACCGTGTAATAGAAGTGCAGAACTATGGTCTGCTCTTCAGCTAAGAAACACAAACCCTACAAATCTATTTATTATAGACTTATAGTTACACATGTCCTGTTTCAAGGAAAATATATAATATAAATTAAGAATGATTTTCTCTCGCTTTATAGCTACCTAAACTCTCATGCTATAACCATGATCTGTACTATTCGTATATCATATAGTTTTAGAATAAGATTCCTACAATTCCTAAGCTTGTAGAATATTGAACTACGAAGATCATTAGTCCACCATCGTATCATTGGACTCCATTGATTTATTATAGCATGTGATGACTCCATGTACATGTACTTTTGTTTACTACATATCGACATATGATACATCATACATCCGCCGAGACAGCTAAGCAAGCTATATTACCCTTATTTTTTTTGGTATAGACTAAGCTTAATATGAGAATTTCATAATGGCCAATTTCTTCTTTTTTATATATGAGAACTTAAAAAGATAGATAAAGCGTAAAAAGAAAATCCACTTTGGCTCTCGAATTTTCTAAAGAAACGCTTATACGAACATTTTACTTACGAATAATTGAAGGGTCTATATATGTATAGTCATGTAAATCTATAAGTGTGTCAATTTCACTTATGACATAAAAAGTTTGTAGGGTGGAGACATAAACTGTTTCTCCAAGGAAAACAATTAGTATTGTAATTTTGAAAATTCTTAATAAAGTAAGCTTCATAAGCTAATTTAGCTGCAACAAGCAGTCTCATATATACGAATCAAATCCGTGCAGAAAAGTTAGTTGACCCGAAGATATTAATTATAGTATGTTCCGCTAAGTTAATAATATTAGTCGTAAATATGATTAATTATATCTGAATTTTCCTATCAAGAAAATAAATTTAAATAATGACAATATATTCTTTGTTGGTTAAATAAATAAGAGGAAAATTAAATTTAACAAAATCATGGACCGATTAAATAAATACGTAGGCATAGGGGACACATCTTAGCCTTTTAATTACCTGCTTCACGGTATACTAGTAGTTGATTAATGTTCACTTCACTATTTAAATTGATGTTAGAGTTCTCTATACAGATTGGTCTTCTTCTTTTTTTATGTAAGTTACACAATATTTTCAAATATAGAACTATTGGTTGGTTATAATGATATATATATTTTTAAAGATATAAGAGAGATTCTCTGTTTTAGATTTTATTAATATGCACAAAACTTCATAACATCACACTCTCTAAAAAAAACTATAATTAGTGTTCCCTCCTAAGTCGTCTTAACATTTGAATTCATTTTCACTCTTAATAATAGGAAGTTAAGATCCATTGAATCCTAATCTTCCCACGATCACACCATCCATCATATTCAATAAAGTGGTAGGAAAAAGTTGAATTCGTATATGTGTTATGTTGATGATTTTCGCTACAAGCAACTGTTTTTAGCTTTACGTACTATCGATAATATTCTTGTTGTTTTCCTTTTGTTTTGAGCTTAAAAGGGATACATTGTGGAATTGTGAATGAACTATTGTTGTATCTTGAATAACAAAACGAAACACCAAATTCAGAAATAGAGAATGTGTTTTTCTAAAATCTCGAAATTAAAAACAAACGCTCTAGTACGTATGGGCCAGAGCAAATTAGAACTTTAACACGATGATTCATATCTATCGCAATCTAGCTAGTCTTAAGACAAAGGATATATATATATATAATAATTAAGGTTTAGAATATTACGAACATATGCTTTGAACAAGTACAGTCCTCGAGTTAGAATTTCAGGTAGCGGGGTTTCCGCTTCAACCACATGCTAATTTCAGAGGTTTGTTTTATAATGTAGATAGATTAGGGTGTTAATTTTGTTGCCAGTATTGCTTAGTTGTAAGCTATTTAGTTTTTTTTTTTTTTTTAATTATCACCACAAAAGTATAAAAATGGATGCTCCGATATATTAATGACAGCAAATTGCAAATTCTAGCATTTTCGGGCTTATGACGTTGCCAGAGTTATCTTGCTACAAAACTTTGATTTGAAAAAACACAGGTTTCTATAATAAGACAGCAATATTTTATTTGTTTTCCTTCATAAATAAATGTTACTAAACGGCAAAATTATCTCAAATTTTTAAAAGTTTTAACCCATATCTTGATATGAATTGAAAATTGATAGGTCATTGGTGTGTATATACGAAATTTTTATCCTAAGAAGTATTTTGGAAAAAAAAAAATGGTCAAAACCTATCAGACTAGTGTAAAACTTGACTTTTAGCAGATCATTTCACTTTTTTACAAAGTGCAGTAAGACCAACAAAAAAGCATATAGTCAGACTCGATAAATAAATAATTAATTCTAAACATATGCGTGCCATAATCCGACGAAGATATGGCCAGGGCATCAAGAATCATGTACGAACATGTATTAATTAACTTAAATAATTAAGTACGTCGTTATATTTTTCACTAATAAGGACATGCAAATGTTGTAGAAGAGCGTGCATCTAACTACATTACGACAAAGGAGAACTTGCGACGTGTTATTTGAGCTTGTCCCTAGATTATTTTTTGGTTAAATCATAGTAGTATACTATATAATTTAATTCAAGTTGGACAAGAATCTGATAAATTTGCATTAATAAAGTAATCACCATATATACCAGAAACTATTACATTCTCCAAGAAAAAACCTCTTCGTTCTTAGTAAAAAAATGTGCATGGAAATTGTATACTATAAATATTAAACCCCCAAAACCATCAGAAAACCAAAATACCGTATGGAATGTCTTGTTGGAAAATAGAGTCATTATCGAAAATTTCAAATGTATCGAGCCGATTGAAAACGATATATGTATAATGTATTCACGCTGTCGGGTGACGATATTTACATGTACCGATTACTGAAACAACTGGTTTTGGTACTATGATAGCATGTCTTGTATTTTTGTTGTGCCGTATATTATATTTTGAGAATTTCCAAATAACTTAATTTCCATTTTAAATTAAATTAAAATTTAGAAAAAAAAATTATATTTTCATTTTTTGATATATGTGAAAAAATCTAAATAAAAATTACATGAGAGAGTGTAAGGCGGAAGGCATTAATCTTTCTTTGAGATACTTACGCCATTTGCTGTAAGAAAAAAAAAACATTTACTTTTAATGTGAATCAATATTAACTGAGCATGATTTGATCAAGTAGGAGTATAATGGAACCGAAGGATGAGATAAAAGTAAATGGGAAACAAAGACATTGGAAATGGTACTGCTGCAGAAAGCTACTCAACTTTTTGATCGGAAATAGAGAGAGAGAGGAGAGAGGGAGAAAGAGAGAGAGAGCTTTGGATTGTGTTATCGAAAAGAGAGAAGCCAATGTTTGAGATCAATAGAGAGAGAGAGAGAGAGAGAGAGGCGAAGCGTGTTGTGAGGTCACATGGCTCAGTCTCGTCCCATTCTTGTTTCAATTTTACTTCTTTGACCCTCACCGCCATATCATTCTTACATAAGGTAGACTTCATTTTGTTAAAGAATCGTTTAAATTGATGCTTTGATTTTTTTTTGAATTATCAAAAGCAACTCAATTTATTTCTGGATGGTTTTCGTATTATTCAATTATTTGATATATGATTAGTATATTGGAAGTTTTGTAATCCCACAGAAAAAAACATAACTAGACACTAAATTAAAACGTTGCAATACAACTTGAAACACTAATACAAAAACAATGAGGTCATATATTGATCAATTAATAATATAACTATATCTAGTTTAACTTCATAGAAAAAAAAGTTTGGTGATAAATTTATAACAAACTAACACAATATATTATATGAAGTGTTTAAAATATCTAATGCATGCGTCATTATAATATTTTAATATGTGTAAACAATGATTATATGTTGTTTTAGTTCTTTTCTTGCAAGTTCTTTTATGCCACGGGTTTAATTGTGTCGTTGTGTGTCATGATTTTGCATAGGGCCCTTTTAGATATTATATGTTGGATCGTTTATGTATATATTATATGCCGGGATTGATCATTTATCTTTTTTTTGGTCGGGCTGATCATTTATCTTAGATGAATCGAAAACTATTTTAGAAATAATTCATCCCTCCATATCGTCGGGACAAATCTTTATCAATTGTTTGGACATGAAACTACTCATGCATTGACCAGTATATTATTTTTATTGCTAGTACCATTATTATGTCATTACCAAAGTTTTAATTCACTTAATCAATACATATTACTCATAAATAACATATAAATTAATAAGGTATTCTCGACCGAATTGGAATTTTAAAACCAGTACAAGTAGTTATTTAATTATAAAAATTATTAGAAACTGATTAAAGGCTATTATTTAAAAATTAGATATGAATTAAAAATAAAATTTTAATCAGTATGATTTTTCAATATAACACTACTAATTGGAATTCAAGCGAGAGGAACTGGCATCTTCTTCGCATTTAATTAAATTTGGTAAATAAAACAACTAATTGATTAATTGGATAGAAAAATATGTGAGTGGAACAAGTGTTTCTTATACTTTTCTATTAACATTGTTTCAGTATTATCAATATATATATATATATATATATATATAATTGTAATTGTTTTCGAGTCATAGGACTTATAAAATCAATCTTTTTTTTTGTTATGAGAGCTAGTAGTCTTTTCCTTATTATTGCTTTATAAGTTAAATTATTACTTGACTTTCTTTTTGTTTTCAAATTAACGTTGCACTAATTCTTGTAAATGCTTCCTTGAAAAAGTATCTAAAGTATTTTGCCGAAATTTACAGTCGAGGGACTATTTTTCCTACTATAGTACACCTTTGGATGGTTTCGAATTTGTGGTATCTTTTATGTCCCAAAAAAAAAAAAACTATAGGTTACACGGACTTAAAGGAGACAAGAGTATCACAGCCTTAGATTTTATTTTCCACCGTGTTTCTAAATAGGATTCTTGATCAGATGATTTTTATCTGAGATTTTGTACGTTTTGGATCACATTTAAGTTGTTGTTTCTCTCTATTGGCTCAAGCGACCAACCAACTTTGTTACACAGCAACCCTAAGTCATATCATAGCCATCCAACTCTAATATCTTCTCTTCCGCATAAAAGTTCGGTCATAATTAATGATACTGTGCTTAATCAGACTAATAGAAAGATGCCACCTAGTTAATAGACAAATTAAGTTGGGCTATCATCTCTTAGTTATCACATATGTCAACATCAAGAATACTTTGTTTAAAACATGACATGATTACATTGATAAAGCATATACCCCACACGCCGAAATGTTTTTCTAATTTTTTTTCCGTGATTTTTTCTGTGATAAATTTGACCGAGTAAATGGATCGGATGGCAAATGTGAGACGTGTTTAATTCTTATCACTTTTGGAGGGTAGGTTTTTAATTTAATTGTTTTACGAACATTCGAAACGTAGATATATAGTCGAGTAATTTTGATGTAACGAACAAAAATCATATTGCTTTTGTTTTAAATGAAAAATAAAACGTAAAAGGAAGTATGTGGCGGCCAGTATTAGGGAGTCGAAAACGGTGAAAAGGTAAGTTTTATATCCAATTTTTTTCTTAATTAATATGCAAGTAGGTTGTTTCAATCTGGGTATATACTTATATGATTTTAGTGTTGTTTTCGGTTTAGCTAAGTATATAATATTTCTTGTTATTAAAGACGTTTGAACCAGACATGGTTAAAAGTATATTCTCTTTAGACGAATTTACATATTTTTAATGTCTTCTAATCTAATATATTCTTTGAATGTTTTTTTAAAAACTGGCGTTAACAAAAGTTGGTACAGCCAGTGTTTTAAAAAATGGCACGTATAATTCATACATGTTCTGCAGTGAAAAAGTGTTATCGTTTTATGCAATATAGTGTATTTCTACAGAAAAAGAAATACAGATACGAGTGCGGCCCATGTATAATGTTTCCGTTCATACGATGAAACCTTGTATATTATGAATAATCGAAAATATATAAAGCAAAAATACTTTGTTGTTTTGTGAAAAAATAAATCGAAAACTAAAAGTTACTACAGTATGATTTACAAATCAAAACAAGTAGCTAGATTGTACAATTAATTAAGCAAATGTATTCATTTATAATTAATTTTCACTCTATAAATCGTTAGCTTCCAAGAGTTGTAAAGGCAAATATGCTTTCGGACCCATGCATGGTTTTTGATGTTTTTTACGGTTATTCCATTACGGGTAGGGTTATGTGATAAACGATATGATTTCATAAAAAGAATAAATCAGCGGTCATTGTCTCCGCATGGTTCGGGGAAAAATACTCGTATAAATAAGCCTTTAAGATTTCGAATTTATAAAGCTTTGACGTCGGCTGATACATAGAAACAATAAAAAAAAAACAAACTTTGTCATCAAGCTCTCTCCCCCTCTCTCTCTGTCGATCAATAACGCATTACACACGCACCGTACCGTATAGAAGCAAAATATTATTTGAACACTTAAAAAAGTGATATACAACAGAATTATCATCATTCCAAACTTTGGGATTAAAAGGGGTAATGAAGAGCTTTCATTCTCTATTACATTGACTCACATGTGATCATATACGGCGAAAAAAACATTAAATACATGGCAACGTATAAAGTTGAGACTTAAACATGTTATAATTTTCTCTCTCATCGAATATGAGTGTAACAAGACGAACCCCAGAGCCTGCAAAAACACACAGAATCTTTTCTTTGGTTTTGTGGACCGGTCTACAATCTCACGTGCAAAACCAAATAATACACAACCTCTCTCTATATCTCTACTTTTTCTGAACTCAATTGTTTTTTCGATTTTCTTCAGAGCTTCTATTGTTAAAAAATATATCAGCTTTATAACCCTCACAAGCTTCTCGTCTCTTCCATAGATCAAAACCACACTTTTTGAGTTTTTTCTGTTTCCTTTCTTCTTCAATTTCTGAATTTCTTTTTTTATAAATAAAATCTTGTAGAGGGATAATAACAAGTTTGATTTCCCTAGTGTATCTTTACCTTTTGCCTTGTCTCCCTCTCGAGACAAAAAGAGAAAGACAAACACTTTCTGTCTTCTTTTTTTTTTCCTCTCTTTCTCTCGCTCAGACCCTTTTCATATTCAAGTGTATATTTCAATAATTTTTTCTAGCTAACTATGGCCTTGGAGGCTGTTGTTTACCCGCAAGATCCATTCTCCTACATCTCTTGCAAAGATTTCCCGTTTTACGATTTGTACTTTCAAGAAGAAGAAGATCTAGATCCACAAGACACCAAGAACAACATTAAGCTAGGGCAAGGACAAGAACATGGGTTTGCAAGTAATAATTACAACGGTAAAAGCGGAGATAACAGTGATGATTATAACTTCAACGAAGAGGATCTTCAATGGCCACGAGACGACCTTCCTTATGGATCTGCCGTCGATACCAAGAACCAGCCTCCGCCGTTGGATGTGGCGGTAGGAGGGAGGAGGAAGAGGAGAAGGACGAGGTCTTGCAAGAACAAGGAAGAGATCGAGAACCAGAGGATGACTCACATCGCCGTTGAGAGAAATCGCCGGAAACAGATGAATGAGTACCTCGCCGTTCTCCGTTCTCTCATGCCACCTTCTTACGCTCAAAGGGTTAGTCTCTACATACAACATTTATATGTATATAAGTGTGTGAGCGCGTGATATCTTCAGTAGTGCTTTAGCTTTAGCTGTAATTTCTTGACGTGTCAAAGATTAAAAAAAAATAAAAAGGCAAAGCCTATGTTCTAGACTTCTAGCTAATTAGGACATACATAGGCAGATAGGCTATATGTTCATATAGATATGCATGTATGCATGTTTATTTGCTTTAAACATAAATTTGAGAATGATGATGGATGAATGAAAGCCGTTATATATGATGAAAAACAAAAAAAAAAATATATACAAAGTTAGTCGTTATTTCTTTTTTCATAATATTAGATCATGTAGTCTCTAAAATGAAAATTTAGTTAGTGGAATTGTGGGAGCATAAATAAAGTCTTGAACATCATTGCACCCAAAAAGGACTATACAGATTATAGATGTATGATGAAATGGTGACATAATATTTAAATATATAAAAAATAAGGTACGAAATATAGTAGAAATGTTTGATTGTTTTTGCAAAACCTTTAGCAATTTCTATGGGCTAAGCTAACCTATGGTTGGTGGTTAAAGGGAGATCAAGCGTCAATCGTAGGCGGAGCCATTAGCTACTTAAAGGAGCTTGAGCATCATTTACAATCAATTGAGCCTCCGGTGAAGACCGCCGCAGAAGACAACGAAACCGGCCGCGACCAGACCAACACAATCGTCGCTNTTATGGATCTGCCGTCGATACCAAGAACCAGCCTCCGCCGTTGGATGTGGCGGTAGGAGGGAGGAGGAAGAGGAGAAGGACGAGGTCTTGCAAGAACAAGGAAGAGATCGAGAACCAGAGGATGACTCACATCGCCGTTGAGAGAAATCGCCGGAAACAGATGAATGAGTACCTCGCCGTTCTCCGTTCTCTCATGCCACCTTCTTACGCTCAAAGGGTTAGTCTCTACATACAACATTTATATGTATATAAGTGTGTGAGCGCGTGATATCTTCAGTAGTGCTTTAGCTTTAGCTGTAATTTCTTGACGTGTCAAAGATTAAAAAAAAAAAAAAGGCAAAGCCTATGTTCTAGACTTCTAGCTAATTAGGACATACATAGGCAGATAGGCTATATGTTCATATATATAGCTATGCATGTATGCATGTTTATTTGCTTTAAACATAAATTTGAGAATGATGATGGATGAATGAAAGCCGTTATATATGATGACAAACAAAAAAAAAAATATATACAAAGTTAGTCGTTATTTCTTTTTTCATAATATTAGATCATGTAGTCTCTAAAATGAAAATTTAGTTAGTGGAATTGTGGGAGCATAAATAAAGTCTTGAACATCATTGCACCCAAAAAGGACTATACAGATTATAGATGTATGATGAAATGGTGACATAATATTTAAATATATAAAAAATAAGGTACGAAATATAGTAGAAATGTTTGATTGTTTTTGCAAAACCTTTAGCAATTTCTATGGGCTAAGCTAACCTATGGTTGGTGGTTAAAGGGAGATCAAGCGTCAATCGTAGGCGGAGCCATTAGCTACTTAAAGGAGCTTGAGCATCATTTACAATCAATTGAGCCTCCGGTGAAGACCGCCGCAGAAGACAACGAAACCGGCCGCGACCAGACCAACACAATCGTCGCTGCTAGCTCATCGGGACCATTTTCGGATTTCTTTGCATTTCCTCAGTACTCGAGCCAGCCTACGTCAGCGGCAGCGGCTGAAGGGATGGCGGAGATAGAGGTGACAATGGTGGAGAGCCATGCAAGTCTGAAGATACTTGCGAAGAAGCGACCGAAGCAGCTTCTTAAACTGGTCGCATCAATACAGAGCCTAAGGCTCACTCTTCTTCATCTCAACGTCACCACTCGAGATGACTCCGTCCTCTACTCCATCAGCGTCAAGGTACAATGTTTTTTTTTTCTCTCTCTTTTTCGTCATTTTTTTTACTAACTAACGAGATTAGAGTGATTATATAATACCGTTTTTTAGGGTTAGTGGGTTGATTTTGCATATCCGAATAAAAGTGGTATTAATGGGAGACTAATCATTATTGTCATTGTTAGTTTTGGGTCAATATATGATTCAATGATTCTTTTCCCAGTCACAAATTTTTTTGTTCATTTAATGTGTCTCTCATTAGTACATTTTGTGATTTATTTGTCTGGGCCAGAAAAGGTTTTCGAGGAACAATAATAAAAATTGTTCTGTTTTACTTGGTTAGGGCTGCCCTCAATTATTGGGGGGTCAAAATCATCGTTTCTTATTTATTAAAAAAAAAAAGAAAACAATGAGTACTATCATAACATTGATTCTTGTAAGAATCAGGGACCAAAAAGATGACATATGCCTACACATGTGTGAATGTATGTGTATATATATGTGTGTACTGTGGAAGTTTGGTGGTCACAGAACTGTGGATGCACTGTGCACGGCAGAACGAAATGACGCCACTTGTTTTAGGACACATTCATAAGCTTCTTCCTCGAAATATATAACATTTTCTTTTATTATAATTTTACTTTTTGAGTTACTATATCAACCTTTTTCGTGTAACTTAATAATCATTTTTTTCTAACTTAAAAAATAATGGGTTTATTCAGGTTGAAGAAGGTAGCCAATTGAATACAGTGGAAGATATTGCAGCAGCTGTGAATCAAATCCTAAGGAGGATCGAAGAAGAGTCATCCTCTAGCTAATATAGTTGAACTTTTAGTTATGACACATTTAGAGAAACTCTAATTTTTCATGTGTGATCTTTTTACTCTCTTTTTTCATATTAAACTAAATAAAAATAAAATAAAATTCTACTTTCTTTTTTGTTAATTAGCGTTGTAATGCAAAAAAATAACTAAAACATATAGAGGATTTGTGTGTGATGGCCTTAATTCAAACCTAATAACAAAAGAGGAAGTAGCTTATAAACCTTAATTAAGCAATTGATTAGTTGTGAGATATATAGCTGAAAACATTTCAACCAATTATCGTAAGGTATGAGTCATGTGAAGGAGGTCGTCGAACACCTAATTGGCTAATTCTAATTGGAGGGACTTTGTCTGACTGAATCCGCCACTAGTTTTTTGGTAAGCAAACATATACTAGTTTCAGCTATTTTTGTGCATTCATAAAAGAAGGAATCCATTTTCAAAGAAACTCATTGAAAAGTCTGTCTAGCTTATTCTTAATTAATACCAAACCTAGTTGCATTAATTATCACATCACATGAAAATTAAATTCTCAAATATTTTTTCTTTCTTACACCCAAACCAACAAAAACGCCCACTGAATATTTGTAACTTTTTTTTTCCTTAAATTTCTAAACTTATTCTATGTCCTTGCCACATACCAATTTCTTCTCTGATTAATAAATCCTCACGTGCTTAAGTATTCCATGTTCCAAGCTCTATTCCATCAGTCGAGATTTTGTTTCAACAACACTGTCTTCCTTTTTAATTTTAGTACTGCCACATTCCCACATCTAGCCTACTAATAGTATACTACATGCATATAAGACTGGTATTATCCGTTTCAGATAATAAGTACTTCGAAAACTACAGAATACTCCTATATATTAGAATTTGATGATGATGGAACCTACATTTACATTATCGGTAATTTTGTGGAAGAAAAAAATAAGCAACATTGGTAAGTCTTTACCCTGTAGTATAATAATATTGGTAAGGTAGGTTATTTAATGTTGTCCTCTTTAATTTCTTTAGTAAAATAATTTCCTTAAAACTAAAGCCAAATAAAAAATAAGTTTCATATAATTTAACAAAACATATTTGTTATTTTATGTCTCATGGAGAATGATGTCTTTGTAGGAAAATATAAATTCTGTAAAGAATAATGAAATATGATTTGCTTCGATGACTTCAAGCTTTCTCATGATTGTTTGTTTACTGAATTGAATGGTTTGCATTCACTTTAACGATAATTCTACTTTGGCATTTCCTGTCTCATCGATTATTATTCGAATATAAATATTACCAAAGCGAGTCAGATCCACATCATCGCGAGTACTTTGCTCGTATGAGCTAGTTTCATGCACTCATGCAGTCTCTTACCCGTTTTTCCTGTTTTGCATGCCAATCAGTTGAAATTTGGTTTTAGTAATTTTAATTTCACCGAGGAGGTTATTTTTATTATTGTTAAGGTAGATAGTAATTTATTTTGCACAAACTTCTACATTAAATATACCCTACAAACAAAGTGTTTAAATGTTAATTTTGGCAAAAGTTTCTTAGAATTAAAAAAATGGTTGTTGGTTTATTATTTCACCTTAATCCACCGTTTTAACATGATTAAAGTTTTGTCTGACTTATGATTTTCTTTTCTTAATTATATAGAGCCAAAAAAAATTAGTGAGCAATTGTTTTTCATATTATATCGTTATGCATCGACACATATAAAAACACCAGTCAGAGTCTAAATCACCATATTACCTATTGGATATACATAAGCCTTTACAAACAAATTAGGAGAGACAAGAAGTTAAGAAAATGATTGACTAAGAAAAGTAGAGAAACTTACGATCATGAATCATCATGATGATGATAATGATATTCGTGACCCTTGAAGGCTTGAATTATTCTTTAAAGTTTTTTTTGTATTTAAACTTGGAGGCACAGAATCAGCAGTACATGGGATTCATGCAAGAAGACGATGATGATTGTCGTATCATGAAGACATATCAAAGATCTTTCGAATCTCTGTTTTTTCACTTTTAGGGTAAAAAAGCAAAAGCCAGAAAAAGTAAAAAGTAAAGCCTATCGATGTGATTACACCAAAAAATCAAAATTTTATTCCCTCTATTTTTATCAATAAGAAAGGACCTCCTCCATTATACAGCTTGACTGTTAGATTTTTAGCATCTTTTTCATGATTGAGATTTAGAATCATCAACTTTTTCCTTAAGTAAATATTATTGGTTTTAGATGTGATTGAAGTCGATATCTTTCTGTACCGCTAAGTTTATATGGACCTAAAATGGAATAAAAATTAATGTGAAAAGCAAATTTGAACATCATATATAGCTTTTTCAATGTGTGAGCCACACACAAACGATTTTTTTTTTTTGTTTTTTCACTTTTCCATGTCCATATCAAACTGTATCACTCGCCCATTCCCTATAGCAGAATTTTAATTTTTAACCTCATACTACACAGGACGGCGTTTTAACATAACTGATTGGGTTAAAATGAGCGTTATGCCAATTATGGATTTGGGCTTTTATGTATTCAAAATTATGCTCATCTCCACCACTAATAGGTCGGTCGTGTTGGAAGAATTCGAATAGTTGATGCTAAATGTTAAATTCGGGTTTTATCGTGGGCTTCCAACTCAAAACCAATTGGCAATAAGTGGAGAGACCCTAACCTTTTATATATTATTTAAATCCCTTCACATTTTTTCAATGTGAGATATTTTACACTAACACTCCTCCTCACGCTCAGACATGACCATCTGAAGCGTGGGAATATGTGGGTCAGGCATTACCATCTGAAGCGTGGGAATATGTGTGAACAACATCCACGGGTGGTCCAAGAATCAACCTGCTCTGATACCATGTTAAATTCGGGTTTTACTNTCCGCCGCCCGTGCGACGACGTAGGCAAGAACCAGAACCGAGTGACCAGTCCGACGACGAGTATGAACCGCGTCCAAGACAACGATACCGACGCGATGATCGGTACGAACCAGGGCACAAGTTGTCACCTCCGACCTTTGCCGGCAAGTCCGACCCCGAAGCATACCTCGATTGGGAAAGCCGGATGGACCACATCTACTCGTGCTACAACTATCCGGAGTTACGCAAAGTTTCTTACGCCGTGGCCCAACTCACCGACCACGCACTCACATGGTGGGATCGTCTGGTCGCTGATGAGCGTCGCAATCATGACCGACCGATCACCACTTGGGAAGTCATGAAAACCGTCATGAGACGTCGTTATGTTCCACCACTTTACCATCGCGAGCTCCAAAAGAGATTTAGGAGACTCACGCAAGGTTCGCGATCCGTGGAGGAATATTACGAGGAGTTCGAGCACCTAAGCAACCGACTCCAAGTAGAAGACTCCGAGGAGTCTCTCATGGCTCAGTTCCTTGATGGATTACAGGACCGGATTGCGCGTAAGGTCGAACGCCAACCATACCAGGGGTTCGAAGAGCTGCTGCACTTAGCAGTGCAAATCGAAGCCCAAGTCAAGAAGAAGATCGCCACCACGAGCCGGACCAGAGCCCAAGGTGTTCCCAACTGGTCGCCAAGCGCATCACCATCCAACCGGCCACAAGAGAAGTCCCAAACGGCCGTCGTCGACTCGTGATTCAAGTCAAGAGAAACCACCAAGGACAACCGACAAGATCCTCGCAAGACAACCAGCGACGCGCGCAGTCGGGACATCATCTGTTTCAAATGCCAAGGCCGAGGCCATTATGCCCGCGACTGTCCGAATGCCCGCACCATGATCATTACCGAGTCCGGAGAACTCGAGTCCGAAGGAGAAAGGTCCGAGGCGAATGACCAAGACAATGCGGACTTGGAGGAAGCCATAGCTGAGCCCGAAGTTGGAGAGCTGTTGATGATCCGAAGAATCCTCAATGCCAGCCAAGAGCCGGACGACTCCAACCAACGAGACAACATCTTCCACACGCGATGCACGGTAAGCGGGAAGGTGTGTGGCTTGATCATTGATGGAGGCTCCTGCACGAATGTAGCGAGCTCCTACATGGTCAAGAAACTTTCCTTGCCCACCACATGCCATCCCAAGCCCTATAAGCTTAAGTGGTTAGACGATAAGACCGTGATACGCGTAAAGGACCAAGTCCTCGTCCCATTTAGTGTCGGACCGTACAAGGACCAAGTCCTATGTGATGTAGTACCGATGCAAGCTAGTCACCTCTTACTGGGGAGACCATGGCAGTTTGATAAGGGAACGTCACATTGCGGACGCACCAACCAGTATACGTTTGTACACGATAACAAACGTATCAGTTTAAAGCCTTTAACACCGACGCAAGTCCGCGAAATGCAATCCAAGTTGTCTAAGGATTCGGACTCTAAAATGAACTTCCTGATCCAGTCAAGTGACGTTAGAAAGTCCCTTAAGGACTCCAACCAAGTGTTATTGATGGTTTTTAGAGATTTGTTGGTTGAAGGAACAGGAGACTTGGGGGATACACTCCCGGACGAAATCAAGAACGTGCTTAAGCGATACTCGGACGTGTTCCCAGATGACTTGCCCAAAGGTCTACCACCTCTTCGAGGAATCGAGCATCAGATCGACTTGATTCCTGGAGCCCAGCTACCAAACCGTCCCGCATACCGAGTAAACCCGGAGGAAGCTAAGGAACTGGAGCGGCAAGTATCCGAGCTCATGTCGCAAGGATATGTCCGAGAGAGTCTTAGCCCCTGTGCCGTCCCTGTCCTACTTGTTCCGAAGAAAGACGGATCTTGGCGCATGTGCGTCGATTGCCGGGCCGTAAACAACATCACGATCAAGTACCGGCATCCGATTCCGCGTCTTGACGACATGTTAGACGAGCTCAGCGGATCAACCATCTTCTCTAAGATCGACCTCAAAAGTGGATACCATCAAGTGAGGATGAAAGAAGGAGATGAATGGAAGACCGCATTCAAAACCAAGCAAGGTTTGTACGAATGGTTGGTTATGCCATTCGGTCTATCTAATGCACCTTCGACCTTTATGCGTCTAATGAACCATGTGCTTAGAGCTTTTATCAACAAGTTCGTTGTGGTCTATTTCGATGATATCCTCGTTTATAGCTCTTGCCTATCTGACCATGTCGAGCATTTGGAACTTGTTTTAAGCACTCTCCGCGAAGAGCAATTGTACGCTAACTTGAAAAAGTGCGTCTTTGCTGCTAATGAACTTGTCTTCTTAGGTTTTGTTGTTAGTGAACAGGGGCTTAAGGTGGACGGCGAGAAGGTCCGAGCCATAGAGGAATGGCCAACACCTACCAGCGTTTCCCAAGTCCGATCGTTCCACGGGCTGGCCAGTTTCTACCGACGGTTCGTGAGAGACTTTAGCACGGTCGCCGCACCCCTTACCGCGGTGATCAAGAAGAATCAGGAGTTCAAGTGGGGAGCCGAACAAGAACGATCCTTCCTGGAACTCAAGAAGCGACTCACTCAAGCTCCTCTCCTTGTCTTACCCGACTTCAACAAGACCTTCGAGGTGGAATGCGACGCATCGGGCGTCGGCATTGGAGCCGTTCTCACGCAAGGCGGCAAACCGGTGGCCTATTTCAGCGAAAAGCTCAGCGGAGCCACTCTTAATTATCCCACTTATGACAAAGAGCTGTACGCGTTGGTCCGAGCCATGGAGACTTGGCAGCACTACTTGTTAGCTCGGGAGTGCGTAATCCACACGGACCACGAGACTTTGAAGCATTTGCGCGGCCAAACGAATCTCAAGAAGAGGCATGCGAAATGGCTGGAGTTCGTCGAATCCTTTCCATACGTCATCAAGTATAAGAAAGGAAAGGAGAACGTTGTCGCCGATGCCCTATCCCGAAGACACGCCTTAATCACCACCATGGACGCCAAAGTTTTGGGGTTCGAGAGCATCAAGGATGCGTACGCGAAAGACGCTGAGTTTGGGGAATGTTTCAAGAATTTCGGTAAAGGCAACNAGTTCGTCGAATCCTTTCCATACGTCATCAAGTATAAGAAAGGAAAGGAGAACGTTGTCGCCGATGCCCTATCCCGAAGACACGCCTTAATCACCACCATGGACGCCAAAGTTTTGGGGTTCGAGAGCATCAAGGATGCGTACGCGGAAGACGCTGAGTTTGGGGAATGTTTCAAAAATTTCGGTAAAGGCAACTATGCGGAGTTCTATGTATATGAGGGCTACTTATTCAGAGGTCGGCGCCTTTGCATCCCAGCCGGCTCTATCCGCGACCTATTAATCCGAGAAGCGCATAGTGGAGGTCTTACCAGACATTTTGGCGTGGCTAAAACTTTAACCATGCTTCAAGAACACTTCTTCTGGCCAAGGATGCGGAGCATGGTCGAGAAGCATTGCGGCCAGTGTGTGGTGTGTCGAGCCTCAAAGTCAACCACTCATCCCCACGGACTCTACACACCGCTACCAGTCTCGACAGGTCCTTGGGTCGACTTGTCCATGGACTTTGTCCTCGGACTACCGCCTATACATCGGAATGACACTATTTTTGTGGTGGTCGATCGTTTTTCCAAGATGGCGCACTTCATCCCATGCCAGAAGAGCAACGACGCAGTGCGCTTAGCCAATCTATTCTTTAGCCATGTAGTCCGTCTTCATGGCCTCCCGCGGACGATCATCTCGGACCGGGAACCGAGATTCCTTGGTCACTTCTGGCGTACCTTGTGGAAAAAGCTGGGCACGAAGTTACTCTATTCCACTGCCGCGCATCCTCAGACCGACGGACAGACCGAAGTCGTCAACCGGACACTTGGCGCATTACTCCGAACGGCTATCGCAAGCAACAAAGGAACCTGGTTAGAATGCATTCCTCTCATCGAGTTTGCCTACAACCAAGCGGTTCACTCGGCCACCAAGAAATCACCATTCGAAGTCGCCTACGGATTTAAACCTTTAACACCGATGGACTTGCTACCATTGCCACCGGACGAGACTGTTTGTCAAGATGGAGCCACTAAGGCCGAAATGGTTAAGCGTTTGCAGGAAGAGGTCCGAGCCAACATCGAGAGGAAAAACGAGCAATACGCACGCCTTGCCAACAAGGGCCGAAAGCCAATGCTCTTTCAACCTGGCGATTGGGTCTGGCTGCACCTACGGCCGGAGCGTTTCACGCAAAAACGGAAAGACAAACTAAGCCCCCGAGGCGACGGACCATTCCGGATCGTCGAGAAGATCAACGACAATGCCTACCGCCTCGAGCTGCCCGGTAAGTACAATACGTCCACATCATTTAACATTGCTGATCTTGTTCCGTTTGATGCAGGTGATGACGAAGATGTTTTGGGGACAAAATCTTCGCAAGGGGGAGGGAATGATGTGAGCACCGGATCGGACATCCGACCAGGAACACTCACACAAGACCCAGACACCATTGGAACACTCGGATCAGCCGCAGGACAACTCCGGACCAGCATGCCTAGGATAACTCCCGGTGCAACCACTCGCTCGAAGAGCTCGGCCAGAACATCCAAGCACAAGATTAACCACTTCGTCCAAGCTTTCGTCCAAGAAGACCAAGAGAGCGACTCGGACAAGGCAACCATCGGCGAGACCGTCCGTACAGCCTTCGTCCTTAACCAAGGATGAGGGCGCCAAGACGTCAGGATCATGACTCGTACTCTTTTCCCTTACTTCGGGTTTTTCCCATGAGGTTTACCGGAGAAGGTTTTAACGAGGCGACGAGTCCTGACGCACAACGCCGCGTTTTGAAGCCAGTGACGCGGTTCCCGCGTTCAGCCTAAGGACGTGGCCTATTTTGTCTTTTTCTTTAAGCTTTGCGTTTTGAATCTTTTCTAGATCCTTCCCTTGTGAACGTTGGAATAGTGTGACGTGTTCACCGTCTGTGGAGACGCGTCAAAGGCTAAGTGTGCGGTCCATTATGAGTCCGCGTGCCCTAGTTCCCTTTAAACCCTTACGCTATTTAAGCGTCCAACGCCACTAGCTTAGGTTCTTCAGACTTGAATGAAATATAACTTTTCCCAAAGAGAGATTCTTTGTGTTCTTGTCTCACCTCTCTTTCACGCATCTTAGTCCGGGACTGGACTTGAAAGAAACCCTAGAAAGACCGATCCGGGATCGATCTCTCTAGACGGCGTACGACGCTTTCCACCGCTCGTGTACACCGCCGTTCAAACCATATCGTCTCTATCGCACCGCGGTCAAACCGATCGTTGGTTGTGTTTCCCTTCCGCCCCCCTCTTCCTAGTCAACCGAGGTCGAGTTTCTTACTCGGTTCGCTAGCCATCGTTCGTCTCCGACCGTCCGTGCGACTCGGCAGACGACCGCGTCCGGCGTTCCCATCACTAACCCTTTATATATTACTCAAATTCCTTCATATTTTTTCGATGTGGGATATTTTACACTAACACTAAATCTAGATCATTTGTAATTTTGAATTTAGAAGACAAGTTTTCAAATCTTTCCACTCAAACTTCAGCATGTAATTGTTTCTGTATAGATGAGCACACCAAAAGGTAAAGAAAAACCAAAAAAGAGAGAACACAATTTATAAGGCCTATCACTACTATTGAGAGTTACATACACTTTGAACACTTTTGCATTTGTTATTTACTCTTTATAAAAAAATGGTTTTACTATAGCGGAAAAACCGAACTCTTGTTTTTGTTGAAACATGATGATGATACAGAGGAGCTTTCATTAGTCTTCAACGTTATGTCTGAGTCTGACTGACTAAACCCTGTATCTTCTTCGGTTCCTTCGCCGTTCAACTCAACGGATTCACAACTTCTTCTCCGTGGTGCTGCAACCTTATGATCATCACTGTTTTCTTCAGAGCAGCTTGCTTCGTATTCTCCGATGTGTCTGGTGGAGTCCTGACTCTGTTTCTCGCATGATCTTCCCGAAAAATCTACACTTTCATCTAAGAACTCTCTTCCATTTGGATCCAAACACTCCACCAAAACCCTAACTTGCTCTTTCCTCTCTGTTTCAGAACCGTCACCGTCCATAAATCCATAAATCTCAATTCTGACATCTGAGTTGTCTGAATCATCCCTCTCTTTAACATCAGACTCATCCCCGTCTCTTACTAATTCAACTCTGTTCTCAACCTGGCCATGATCTTCTTCACCAACTCCATCGCTCTCCAAACGTGATCCTGATCCTTCAGGAGTAACATCGACCGGACCAGAACACCTTGGAGTAGCAGCACTGATCATCGCAATACCAGCACGACACAGAGGACAATTGGTGTGAGAGCTGAGCCATGTGTCAATACAAGAGATGTGAAAAGCGTGGTTACATTTAGGCAATAACCTAAGACTCTCGTCTTCTTCAAACTCGTTTAAACAAACAGGACAATCTGTTCTCTCGATTAAACCATCTCCTCTCTTGTAATTACAGATCGTAATCGAGTTTATGATCGATTGCTGTAGACCTGTCGTTCTGATTAACCAGATTGGGTGATCCACTTGTTCCCTGTCTTGAAACTCTTCATCTATTACCGTATCGTTGTCTTCGTCGTTGGATTGGTATCTTCCCTGATCGACACGGGTTACGCTGTCTGAAACGAATTTAGCTACAAGAAATAATCCGGTTAAGAGAATGGCTAAGACCGCACCAGTGATTGTGAGGATGGTTATGGAGTCTAAGGAAGAGGAAGGCTGCTTTTGAGATGGTTGATAAACGGCTGAGATTGATGGAGATGGAGATGATGATGTGATTAAATGTGGTGATGACCGTGGTGGTAGCTGTGGGGATATGGCGTAGTAATCAGGTTCTCGATAGCAATTGTAAGGACAACTCGGGTCGCAGACTCCTATGGAGCAGTCTAACGTTTCGTTTGTCTCTGATGCTAAGGTAGGGAAGAGCTTTCGATGCTTCTTCTTTGCCATTAGAGAACACTCAAGAAAGAGTATTGTTGCTTGGAGTAGAAGAAATTAAGATCAAGAAATATTTCATTTGAGTTTTTGTTTTGTCTTGGTGTTTTTTTTTTTGTTTAGGTTTTGACAATGTAGAAGAAGAAGAAGAAGATTGATATTTCTCTTCTTGGGGTTGCTCTTTCATATTAGAGGCAAAGATGAAAATTTCTTCTCATTTTTGGTATTGACTTGTTCTGTGATAAGTTGAAGCATCTTCTAATTGTTTAATTGGTGAAGAGTCGTAGTCATGAAAGCCATATTTTACCTTTGATCTTTTGACTCTGTGGCTTTCCAAGATTTATTAAGTTAAATTCTTTTTGTTGGCCTTGGCCATCCGGCTTCGGCAGAATCATAATATAAAAACTATGTTGAGACTTGAGACTGCAATATTTTTCTTAAAAAATAGATTTTAACTAGATATAAATTTATTTAACATTTTTTGTTTTTTTGCACCTTCTTTAACAGTATACCAAAGACCACTAGAATCTCTATTGTCTTACCAAGAATTGGTGTGCTGAGTGCTGACAAAGTTAAGGGGGTAAGTAATTTACTCCTTACTTTAGTAATCCTTTTCTTAGCTTCGTTATTTTTCTTAGCAATTGTCAATATCAGATGATGTTTATCGGCCTAGTTTAAGGCCCATTTTTGTTGTTTAAACAGGCCTATAATCTGCTGAAAATATTGAATTAATTTTGAGATTTCGATATATTTCTGGCAAATGCCGAAGACAAATCATGAAGGATGGTCAGCATCAAGATAATTTAGTTAATGTATTGCTTTTATGTGAGCAGTCTGATGACCAGTAGAATTAGTTGTAGCGTCTCAATCATATGCATGCTTCGTTTTACATCTTTCGGTGAGATAGTTTTTGTTTCTTTCAAACTAATTACTCAACTATCACCTTTTAATAACTTAGATTCTAAATTTAGTATGTCTGAAGCATTATTGTACAATTTACAGAAATTTATATGTTTCGCTGAAAATTGATTTTGAAAGGAGAAACGTCCTCTGTTTTTTTTTTTTTTACCATACTAAATAGTAGTATTAGTTATAGGACGAGGACTCTCGGACATGCATGGTCACATATCCACTTACATTTGTTAGTTTTAAAAAATAATTAAATCAATTTTACGTCACATACAGTACTCGATTTCGGTTGTTGGAGATCGAGCCTCAGTGATTGCTCTTAAGAAAAGTTTGTTCATCTGCTTTTGGTTTGGTCCATTATATTGAATCATTAAGCGAACTTTGATGACACATCGTGACTACTTTCGTTTGCATCATCATTTCTCTTTTTACAAAGTGTTATTGAGTGTGTGACTTTACGATGTGTCACCAAACGTCATGACCCATTTTCTTGAGGTGTAGCAATATTTCTCTTTGTTGAGTATGTTTAAAGCTAGAGCAGAGGAGGAACAAGTCCTTATCCCTAAACATGAAATTCAAGTTTTCAAAACTTAAATGATGAGAGAGCTTTAGTTGGAGGGCAAGTGGACCTAACTCTACAGTCTCTACTAACTACAACATACCCTTTTGGTTCCAATCTCTCTATATATTTGCTCATAACTCACAAGGAATTTCCTTAGTACTAGTCACACAATAATAAAATATATTTACTGTTACACTCGAGACACAAACATGGCAAACTTGATTACACTTGTTGGTTTTCTTGTCATTGTCTTCTTCAATGTGTTTGAACCTGCCTCTTCCGCCAGTCACCCCATCGAATGGTCGCTCGGGAAGGACTATAGCTCGTTGGCTACCGGAAAGCCCTACGCTGTCGGCGATACCATCGGTATGTGTATATACATAGTCTCTCTTATACGTACGCTGCAATTGTTTCAACTACTAATATATGCATTGCATTAACATGTTCAATTTTTACATTTTAAAAGCAAAAAGTTTTTTTTTTTATAAGTTTTTTGGTAATATATTTTTTGTGAACTATAATCTGTTTTTGTTTGCAACTAACCAAACGTTTTATACCTTGCATATATAGTGTTCAACTACGGTGCGGGTCACACGGTGGACGAGGTGAGCGAAAGTGACTACAAGAGTTGCACATTGGGGAACGCAATTTCTTCGGACAGTAGCGGAACCACAAGCATAGCTCTCAAGACATCTGGTACTCACTACTTCATCTGTGGTATCCCCGGCCACTGCACCGGCGGCATGAAGCTCTCTGTCACCGTTGCGAAAGCCTCGTCAAGCGGCGGTGGAGACGGTACCACTGACAAAACTACGCCAGCACAAAGCGGAACTACGACACCTTCGGAAGGCAAAAAGGCTAGTCCTTCTGCTTCGGCCACAGCCGTGTTGAAGCCGTTGGATTCTTTGGTTGTAACTTGTGTAGTTACATTGTTGTACGCTTTTGCTCTCTCATAATTAGTTTGGTTCTGAGGTGTTTTTGTTGTGGTTTGAGTCGTTTGAAGGACCAGGTTAGAGGCAGTGCTATTATACTATATGCTTGTTTTTATTAATTATCTCTCATGATTTGTCCTATGTTTTTCTTGGTATTTTCGTTTCATTCTCATGATTATAAATCTTTATTGTTACAAAAGCCTTTACTGAGAAAGTAAATTAAAGCACCATCCATATTTGACTAATAAGTACTTTTTATGTTTGATGGTGCTTAACACCTAGCAAATTTACGTGAAGATAGTGATTAATGACAATTCTGCCTTTTCTTTCAATGTGTTAATATTATTCAGTTTTTTTTTTNTTTTTTTTTTTTTTTTTTTTTGGTATGTATTTTGATCGTTTCTTATCAAATTTTCTACTATATAACTTTTGGAGATTTCAATAATTTTAGGAGTGTGAAACCATGAACACTTGAAGAAATTATACATGGGTTTGATTGATCATGAAAGTCTCTAATAAAGAAAGAATTGACAAGTGTAATTAGCAACTGCCAGATGGGCGGGCATTGACCTTGGAGGACATTTTGAGTATAAAGGCCCAATAGCACCGGCCCACCGACTTACCTAATTAGGTGGACCCACTGGAGATCTTAATACATCTTAGCCGTCCATTTATTAAATAACACACTGTAACCACTCCAAGATCTCATAAACTAAAACAAATACAACAAAACAACAAAAAGTTTGGTATAAATTAATAATGTTTGCATCTACCCTACCAACTTTTTGTCATTCACACATAAACAAAAATTGTCTACGTATACAGTATACTAAGTTCTCAACTAATCAGAAAATTAGTAAGACTGTGAAATTGAAAAAATGGTTACATATAAATAAAACTTCAAACAAACTTACAAGTTACGTTCACCAATCATAAACTAACAAGTGTTCACTAAATTCGATACAAAACATTTTAAAAGCAAAAAAATAGTATAAAATTGTGGGTCTATTCCATATTGAATTTTCTCTCTCTCTTTTCAAGTCTTTACGAAAATACAAAAAGAAAGAATAATACTAAGTGAAGGATCTCGGAAACATCATGGAAATTTAAAACCAGCTTAGCATTAACTACACGACGCACTTATATAAATACAAACACGAGATGCTGAAAAATAAACACAAGACAAACAAAAAATTCAACACCAGAGCTCACGACACAGACTCCTCATCATCATCAATGGCGAATTTTCTCATCAACAGAAGAACAAGAAGAGCAGTGAAATCAAAGACAGATGAAGGGAAGAGATCAGACTCCAAATCCAATACGAGTTCATCTGACAATAACTTCTCATGCAAGAAGCACACGAAACATCGACAGTCTCCAGGAATCTGTTCTCTCTGTCTCACCGAGAGGCTCTCTAAGCTGTCTCTGGAGTATTACTACTACACTAAAAAACCAGCTGAAACGTCGACATATTGCGGCTCATCAGCATCTTCGTCTTCGTCGGTCACCTCTTGCTACTCGTCTTCATCGGTCTCTTCTTGTTCGTCTCCTTTGCAATATCGGTATAGAGAGAAGAAGAAGGATGGGAAGAAACAGAGCTTTTTGTTCAGATTATTGCTCGGATCCATTGTAGATTAGTTCTTAATTTTATTTCCATATATTATAGTTTTATATTCATCTTACTACTTTCTATAAAATTCATTATTCTTCTATACTTTTTTTTTGGTTACTCGGCCAATGCAGAAGATCAACCAAAAATGCAAGAAGTTTTTTATACGCACAAATTTGTATTTTAAAATTGTTCGTGACCAAATAAAAGAAGTTAATAAAATGATTTTTTCATACATTTGATCACAAGTCTCTGATTGTATATTATATTGATGATGATGGATGGTGCATCTGTTTTTGTAAATTTTGTAAAAACCATTTTCCAATTTTATCAAATTTTAAAATTCACCCTTAGTGTTACATCAAATAAAACATTATTTCACGATCGAACTTGATATGGTCCTTGGTCTAAAAATTTGTGTGGACAATTTCCTTTTTGAGATTAAATTCATGTGGACTAGCTACCACTAAAATGTGTTCTTAAATGCGTAAAACAACTACCATCTTCAATGATCAATGCATTCAAAATTTTATGTTACTACTATTCTAGCTACAATCAACACTTATTAAATGTTGAAAACCAAATCATTCTTTTGACGTTTCATTTTTTTAATAAAATGTATAGAATTCTAAAATTTAGTAGTAATAATTATGTGTATAAAAAAAATATTTTAAACTAATGAAATGATAATGGCATGACATGAAAATGTTTATAGAATAAATTAAAGATATATAGGTATATATTTTATTATAAAAATTTATTCTTTTCTGTTAACAGCATATATATGAGCAAAGAAAGAAAAAAAAAATATTTGCTTAACAATTAATATATGATAGAAAAAGAAAGAGAAGAGAATGCACAAGCGCAACACATAAGGGTCGGGCCATGACATGGATAGGCTGGCACATGACTTTTACTAATAGTTGCCAGAGTGAATGTACGGTTAGAGGACAAAGACGTGTTGTACTTTCATATTATATGATTCACTTCATATTTAACATATACAGCTGGTCAGATTTTATAATAAGCCGTACCACTAATGTTTTGATACTGATCCAGTCAGATAAATGCATGTGTTGTGCGCGTCTTGGAACTTAGAAGATACCGATACTATGTATGATCACCGATGAAGTCCCGTGAAACTTCTTTGAACATTATTAATCTGCAATCATTGATGAACTAATGTTAGCTATATATGTTCAAAACTAAAAACCCATTATTATTCCACATTAAACTGTAGTTGTCAATGATAAGCATTAATATAATCAAGTGTACAAAACAAATTAAGCATACCTTGTGACATATGATCCGAAATCTAGCTTTTTTTCTTGTAACAAATGATGCAAAATAAGACGGTTTTAGGACCAATCTATTTTCATGGCACCTTAATACTTTTTCTTTAACTGCAAAATTTTCAAGTCAAAATTTTATGAATTATGGAGCAAGAGAGACATTGCACCGTCACAGCTCCATTTTTACTCTTGAGTACTAAAGAGGCCGGCCAAAAGTTATTTTTTGGAACTTTTCATGACCTTTTCATAAAATATTTTAAAATAATTAGTTGTCATTTTAGATATGTAACTTATACTCCCTCCGTTCTAATTTAGCTGTCGTTTTAGGATTTAATTTTTGTTTCATATTAGTTGTCGTTTTAGATTTTCAATGCAGATTTTGATGAATATTTCAATCTTATCCCTGCTGTTTTAAAGTTTCTACCAATGAAAAAATTATAAAATATATTAATGAAAGGCAAAACATAAAATTTAATAGTTTTTTTAATTTGTATGTAAAAACCTTAAACGACAGTTAAATTAGAACGGAGGAAGTATATTTAAAGAAGTGAAAATAGACCACATTGACACAAAATTGGAAAAATATTGCTAGATTGACATCCTCCTTTAGAGAAAAACTAGATTGACACAATGTTATGTTTAAATTACCAAAAAGCCAACAAAAATTGAAATTTTAAATAAAAAATATAAAATTAAATACTAAATAAAACTAATAATACTGAAACATAACCAAAAAAAAACGACATTCAGTTTCTTATTTCTCCTTCGCTACAACCAAGAACAAAAGAAAACCTTTGAAATTGTTTTATTCATATATGTTTGATACTTTCTAACAATTTCAAACCAGCGAACCTGTTTGGTATGATTATGAACCCTAAAAAGGAAGAAAGCATGATTAAATCCACATTGGAGAGGAAGAAGAAGGAATTTATGGAAAAATAAGATGAACCAAAAAAAGAAAAAAATTTCAGTCGATATAGGGGAGGGGAGGCACGATACAAAAGAGAAAAAGGGTAAACTCTAGATTCTCACCATATATGGCAACTGCTACAAAAGTCTGTTGCTTAACTTAAAAAAAAATCTGTCACCAAAGGCACTAATAAATCTGTCATTACTCTGTAAAAAATCTGTTATAAAAAATCTGTTATCAAACGCGAAATAATAGATTTGTCATTACAGATAACAAATCTGCTGTCACTATATCAACAAAAAACAAAACTGTTATCATTGTATTCATATATAATAAATCTGTTATTAAGCAGCAGATTTTTTAGTAAGAAAAAAAAAACTGTCATAACATAAGAAAATCTGCCACAACATATATTGTGCATGTGGGTCAATATAGCAATTTTAAAAAGACTTTCGAAAATCTGTTATCAAACAACAGATTTTCCCTTCAATCCAAAAGTCAGTCATAACTAAAAAAAAATCTGTCACCACTAGATGTCAAACTAGCAATTATTTTTACGTATATAAATCTGTCGTAATGTGACAGATTTTTTAAGTGAAAAAATAAAACTGTTGCAACAATCATAAAAAATCTGCCACAAAATTCCTAGAAATTTGACTAAAACAATGAAAATCTGTCATAACTTTATATATAAGTCTGTCGTGTTAAGAAAATCTGCTGTCCATGAAAAATCTGTCGTTACACACTTCAAATAAATCTGCCATATAAAACAAATCTGCCGTCAAATTCTGCAAATTAATCTGCCATCTAAAATAAGTCTGCCAAAAAAAAACTGCCATCAACAATAAATCTGCCACTTACAAATTAGTCTGCCATTACATGTATGACAGACTTTTATAAAAAAAAAAAAAACGAAATTGCAGGAATTTTTTACAAAGGGTAATATTGACTTTTGTTTTTTTCCTAACAAAACAAAAAGGGTATTTTTGGTATGAAACTAACCCAACTGACCCTCAAATTTTAGGAGCTAATCTAGCAATTAACTGTTCAATTTGGGTCAAACTAGTAATTCTCCCTTTAAAGAATGCAAGAATCAATATCTATGCATAATTTGCGATTGCTAGTTTTTTTTTTGATTGCTAGGTTTTTATATGTGAATGATTACGTAAAGCATTAGCTAGATACATAAATTTCCCATTAGTGATAGAAACGTCCACATATCCATCGTAAATTGAAGATCATTTTCCTAGAACTGAAGATTATTTTGTCTCTTTTGCTTTCTCCATATTTTACGACATAGTTTACAGGGCTTATAATACTCTCGTCGTTATACACCACTTTTTGATACGTTTAACTCAATTTTTATTTAAATTTCTGTTGACTCAAATGTAATGCTGCCAAATAAAATTAGAAATAAATATACATTGGCCGCTCCGTTCTCTCAAAAAAACTCTTTTCCTCTCAAAACCCTAGATCTAAAGCTCCACCGTCGTTACGCTCCGTTTGCCTTTCCACTGTCTGCGGCTTTGCCGGCGGTGTGAAAGGGCTATGTTTCTTCTTCTTTTCTTTTCTTTGTAGTAGTAGGGTGAAAGATCTCGATCTCTTCCTCTCCGGTAGGGCTAGGAATCGTTCCACTGCTGCGTTGTTATGGTGCGGTGGCGGACGATATGGAGAGATCTCGGTTTGTCCTCATCTCCGGGAGACTGGTGAATTGAAGCTGCTCCAACGGCCTTCTTCGAAGACTCAGGGCGTCAGATCTGGGCTCGTGTGTCGCGCCCTCCTGCTTCTCCTACCTTCTTGCCGGAGATCCTAACTGACCGGAGAATTTCGGTAGAGTCGAGCTTTCAAGTTTTTTACCGGTTATTGAGGAGGATCCTGTGGGTGTTGGTGGCCGAGATTTGAGGTTATCCTCAAAGCAGGCACTCATGTGAACCTTCATCAATTTCGTTGGTTTTGAGTCCGCTTAAGAAGTGAAACTTCAATGCAGATGCTATGATGACTAATCCGGAATTGCATCGAGAGATGAAGCTATGCTAATCTATGTTTGAAACTCTTATCTTTAGGTGATTAGCATTCTGGTCATTGAGTGGTTGTCCGGAGAAGCATCAGTTCCTGCGGGTTTTACTTCGCGTCTCTTAGCCGGATCAGTCGGATGTATTGTTTGTTTTTGGCCTAGGATCGGAACAATGAAAGCCGGAGAAACCAAGTCCTTCTATGCAGCGCCTATTGGTGTTGATGCTATTTAGACAAGTCCTACACGCCAATCATAAGGTTCTAATAGCTTAGAATTGCTTTGATATTAGTATAGATTTTGGTTATCCCCGTAGTTAGTAGTTGTTTTCGTATCATAGGATTTTAGGTGGTCTAAGAGATGATTTCACTCCGAGTTGTGGAGTGTTATCTATCTCACTGTGGTTAAAAAATGCATGGCTCGCGATTGGGTAGCGTTGGTTCTGCTAGTATTCCAGGGTTGTACTTGATCAACCATTGCATTTGTTTTGGTCCAAGTCTTTAGGGGGAAATGTAATATTCCTTTGATTTGGTTGTAACTTGTAAGTTTGATTTGGTGAATGAAAAGTTGATGTTGAGAAAAAAAAAAAAAAAATTAGAAATAAAATTGTATTATACAGTATTATCTTATGACCTTTAGTTAGGCTTTTGCCTAAAATGAGAATTGTATATTTGTATTATTTTCATGACCTTAATATAGCATAAAATATAAATCTTTGACATATGAATAATATTCCAGTTACATTAATTTTTTATTATTATTTCTTCTATAATTAGACTGCATCGTAGACTATGAATTTGAACGTACATTTTGATTTCTTATTTCATAGCAGACTGAGAGGATTAAATCTAAACCAGTAATAAAGTAGACTATTTTATTCTTTTCATAGAACGAATAATAGTTCATTACAAAACAAATATGTTTTAAGTACAAACGGTTTGTAAATAATTCATCTTAATATTTTTTTTTTTCGGTTTACTACTCTATAAACTAATACAGTATAATTTATAATACAAAGAATAAATAAATTATAAACTTAATACTCTCTCCGTTTTTTATTACTTGACATTTAAGATTGTTTCACACAGATTAAGAAAACCATTAAATTTTCTGTTTTATCATTTTTAATATATTTTCTAATTTTTTATTGGTCAAAATATTAATAGAGTTAGATAGAATTAGAATTTTTACCAAATATTTGCATTGTAAATCTAAAACAACAAGTATTGTGAAACAAAAATTTATCTCTACAATGACAAGTAATAAAAAAGGGAGGGAGTAGGATTTATCCACCCCAATAAATGACGGAAGCAATTAGAACTCTAATCTCCGGTCTTAACTCTAATTAACGTACTCTTTCAATAAATAAATATCCTTTTGTGATTTGGTTCTGTCCGGTTACATACATAGCCACGTGTCAGTACGCTGCCCTTGACCGTAAAAGTGAAGGTTTAATCATTGCCCGGGCTGCCCGGGAAATCAATTTCAAATTTCAAAGTCAGTAAGTAAAAAAAAAGGATCAACAACGGTCGTCTGATAAACGTTAAAATAACCGCCACGGCGAAAAAAAGAGAATCCGATTCGGGTCTTATTACTCACCTTAATTAACCCACACCAAAAGATTCTCCTCTTTCTTCTTCTTTCTTTCTTCTCTTCACCAAAATTTGAAATCTCTTCCCTCTCCTCTTACTCGTTTCTCTCTCTATTCTCTACGAAACTTTTTTTTTTTGTTAATGGAGGATTGTTGTGATCCGCTTCTCTCAATTGATGCTTCTTCGCGACGTGAAAGCTTATCAGCAGCTGAAAAGGCTATTGAATCGAGCTCAACGGCTATGAATTTGGTAGATCTAGATTCTAATTGCGAATTGAGTAACGGTACGTCATTCGATTTTTTTTTTTTTTTTAGAAGAGTTCTGAGTTTTCTCTTTTTCGCTTTACTGATTCTGGATTTGAATTTGAAGATGTTCATATGGAACAATCAAGCCCCGGATTGATGGAATCGGAACAATCTAGTGATCCTGATCCCGTAGCTTTAGATGGTAACCGAACTATTCTTTTCCCCTCTCTTTTATGAAATCAATCGCTTCACTCTAGGTCACATTAGGTTCGATTGTGTTTTTTGTTTTCAGGCAAACTCGTGTTAGGGTTTCCATTAGCATCTCCTGATCTAGTTAACTGTGGCGCTTCACCTGATTTACCGAGAGTTTGCTTCGAAGACTCTCCAGAATTTGCTAAGAAGATAAGATTCTCAACTGAGCTTTCTCTAGAGAATGGAATCGATGGTTCTACTACTACTACTAATACAAGAGGTGGACGTAAAAGCCAAGTTGTGAAGTTCTCAGCAGTCTGTCAAACGTTTGGATTTGAGTTGTCTCCTGAGTCTTCTTTTGAGTTGCCTTCTCCACCTGGAAACTTTCGGGAGATTACAACTCCTGTTATTAGTATTAACTCTGGTTCTACAACCACTGATGTGACTCTCGCTGATGAAACTTTCTTGAAGGATGAGTTTTATAGTGGAGGTGAAACTATCATGACTGATGCTGTTGTTGGTGATGAAGATGAGATTTTCTTGTATCAAACAGCTCGGCTTGGTAATTTCGCTTACAAGTTTCAGTTGTTGGAACCTGGGGATTACTTTATTGACTTGCATTTTGCTGAAATTGAGTTCACTGAGGGTCCTCCGGGAGTTAGAGTTTTTGATATATTTATTCAAGGAGCAAAGGCAAGGCATCATCATTGCGTTTTGAGTTTTGTTTTTTCTTGTTTACTTATTTATTACATATCCATTATGATTTGAATTGGAAAAACTATTGCAGGTCATATCCGGACTTGATTTGTTTTCGCAAGTAGGAGCAAACACACCTTTTGTGATTGCTGATCTAAGGATGCTCGTTGGTCGAGAAGGAGAGTTATCTATTCGATTAGAAGGAGTGACTGGAACTGCTATTCTATGTGGCATATCTATTAGAAAAGAGGCAACATCTACTTGTATGTAACATTGTAACTAACCTTGTTGTGTCTTGTATGTTACTTGTTTTTCTCTTCTATGTGAGATATTTGAAAAACATGGAGCTATTCACACTTTTTCTTCTTTTAGATGTTGAAGATACTGGAATGTTAGCGGTTAAAGGAACAACTGACACTGTTCTGTCCCAGCCAATTCAAGTGAGAGATCTTCCACAAGCTTGATATTTCTACTTTACTTCGGGGTGATTACATATGTTGCAAATAGTTAAACTGTCATGCTTTTGTTAGGAAAATGTTGACTGCAGGACAGAAGAAGAGACCGAAGGGATTATAAGTTGTGAGCAGCAGAAGACAGAGATGGAGGATATGAAGAGAATGATTGAGGAACTTAAACAGGAGAACCAAAAAAAGAGTAGAGAATGTGAAGAAGCATTGGATTCTCTCCGTGAGATTCAAAATGAACTAATGCGCAAGTCGATGCATGTTGGTTCTTTGGGTATGTACATCCTTCTCTTTTCTGTTTTGTCTTGCATTGCAGCCGGGAAAGTTGACATTGCGTTACTTGTTCATATCTAGCGTTTGCTGTTGAGGGACAAGTCAAGGAGAAGAGCAGATGGTTCTCTTCATTAAGAGATTTGACAAGAAAACTGAAGGTACACAGAAGCAAACTTAAAATACGATCAGCAACCGCAAACTCTTGTGCCTCATTTTAATTTGTATTCGTAGATCATGAAAATGGAGCAAATTAAGCTGTTGGAGGAGGCATCCACATACAAATTGCTAGCCCAAGATATCAACGAGTTCAGCTCTCACATACAGTCCAGAGGTGAGTCTTTGTCTTGCTATCATCTGGACTTACCACTAGCGCTAGAAAAGTTTTCTAAAATGTGTTTCTCTGACTTTTGATCCGTTGACATCTGTAATCAACAGTAAAGCAGGACGCAGAACTGCATGAAAATCTCAAAGCCAAATTTGTAGCTGGAGAAAAAGAGAGGAAGGAACTATACAACAAGATACTAGAGCTAAAAGGTTTGTGTCTATATCCAATATAACTTCTAGAGGGATCTCCTTGACAAAAATTGGTAGCCTAACAACTTGCAGCGATCATTCTTTCCTACAGGTAACATCAGGGTCTTTTGCAGGTGTAGACCTCTAAACTTTGAAGAAATTGAAGCAGGAGTATCAATGGGAATTGATGTTGAGTCAGCCAAAACTGGGGAGGTCATGGTCATGTCAAATGGGTTTCCCAAAAAAAGTTTCAAGTTCGATTCTGTTTTTGGTCCAAACGCTTCCCAAGGTGATATTTGGCATCAGTTACAGTTATCGACCTTTTGTTACTTGCCTTGCAGGAAATCTCATCTCACCAATTGACATGTTGTTTCTTATACTTTTACAGCTGATGTTTTTGAAGATACTGCTCCCTTTGCTACGTCGGTCATTGATGGATACAACGTTTGCATTTTTGCCTATGGCCAGACTGGGACTGGGAAAACTTTTACCATGGAGGGAACTCAACATGACCGTGGCGTAAATTATAGAACACTGGAGAATCTGTTTAAAATAACAAAAGAACGAGAAAACCGCTACAATTATGAGATCTCGGTTAGTGTATTGGAAGTTTACAACGAGCAGATAAGAGATTTGTTAGCTCCAGCTTCACAAAGTGCATCTGCGCCAAAAAGGTACTACATAAGTTTTGAATGCCTTCCTCCTTGGTGTTTTCTTTTATGAAGTTAACCATGCAAGGTCCATTGGTTTCTGCTATCACTAATATCACTAATAGTAGCTCGATACTCCTTTCTTTGCAGATTTGAAATAAGGCAAGTGAGTGAAGGAAACCACCACGTACCAGGATTGGTTGAAGCACTTGTAAACAGCTTAGATGAGGTCTGGGATGTGTTGAAGACAGGAAGTAATGCAAGGGCTGTTGGGAAAACGGCGGCTAATGAGCACAGCAGCCGATCTCACTGGTCTGCTTATCTGATCTGAAGTAGTTTCCTTTTTTTTATAATTGGAAACTATCTGAATGTGTTTTCTCTTCTTCCTTTGCGCAGCATTCACTGTGTGATGGTAAAAGGGGAGAACTTGTTGAATGGAGAATGCACAAAGAGCAAACTGTGGTTAGTTGATTTAGCAGGAAGCGAACGGGTTGCAAAGACAGAAGTGCAAGGAGAACGGCTCAAGGAGACTCAAAGCATCAACAAATCATTATCTGCTCTCGGGGATGTCATATTCGCTCTCGCTAACAAAAGCTCTCACATTCCTTTCAGGTTCATATGACACATCTATTTACCTTCCTTTCAGAGTTACAGTCACCATTTTTTTTAATCCAACTTGACGTTTGATTACCTTTTGCAGAAATTCAAAACTCACACACTTGCTTCAGGATTCTCTAGGTATAGACTAACATCAACAAACTGAAGCCAACCACTTCCTTTTTGCTTAGATATGTTTCATTAACTATTGTGTTAATCTATTATGGAGCTTACGATGAAAAATGACTGGCATATGACAGGAGGAGATTCAAAGACCCTCATGTTTGTTCAAATCAGTCCTAACGAGAATGACCAAAGTGAGACACTATGCTCACTCAATTTTGCTAGCAGAGTGAGAGGGATAGAGTTGGGACCTGCCAAGAAGCAGCTAGACAATACCGAACTCTTGAAATACAAGCAATTGGTAAGCTACCTGTCCACATGTGTGTTTATCGAATCATTCATCTNTGAGTTACAGTCACCATTTTTTTTATCCAACTTGACGTTTGATTACCTTTTGCAGAAATTCAAAACTCACACACTTGCTTCAGGATTCTCTAGGTATAGACTAACATCAACAAACTGAAGCCAACCACTTCCTTTTTGCTTATATATGTTTCATTAACTATTGTGTTAATCTATTATGGAGCTTACGATGAAAAATGATTGGCATATGACAGGAGGAGATTCAAAGACCCTCATGTTTGTTCAAATCAGTCCTAACGAGAATGACCAAAGTGAGACACTATGCTCACTCAATTTTGCTAGCAGAGTGAGAGGGATAGAGTTGGGACCTGCCAAGAAGCAGCTAGACAATACCGAACTCTTGAAATACAAGCAATTGGTAAGCTACCTGTCCACATGTGTGTTTATCGAATCATTCATCTAGTGTTCTGAGCTGTGTTAATTCTTTATCAGGTTGAGAAATGGAAGCAAGACATGAAAGGAAAAGATGAACAGATTAGGAAAATGGAGGAAACAATGTACGGTTTAGAAGCAAAGATTAAGGAACGAGACACTAAGAACAAAACCCTTCAAGACAAGGTAAACAATACTCACCATAACCACACAAAAAGAACATGGATTATAACAGTTTCAGCTTGCTGAATTCATTACAAATCACCTTTCTTTGTTAGGTTAAAGAACTTGAATCGCAACTGCTGGTAGAGAGGAAGCTTGCACGTCAACATGTAGACACAAAGATTGCTGAACAGCAGACAAAACAGCAGACTGAAGATGAAAAGAATATCTCAAAGAGGCCGCCGCTGGCAAACATACTGTTGGGATCAGCTTCAAAAGAAATGGTAAATCTAACACATCCATCACTCTTGGAGTGTTCCAGCTATGATCTAGCAGCTCCTTTACCTAATGGTGGCCTCAAGTACAATGACATCTCTGAGAAGGAGAACAATCCAGAAATGGCTGATCAAGTGCATATACCTAATAGAACAGGAAGATTCTCTATCTGTACAAAACGTATTCCATCAGCTCCAGCTCCAAGAAGAAGTTCTCTTGCCCCAACCACATCAACTTCGAAAGAAATGATGAATCTAACCCGACCACCACTCTCAGAGAGCACCACCAGCTATAATCTACCTCCTTTACCCAATGGTGGCCTTAAGTACAGTGACCTCATTGAGAAGGTGAACAATCCAGAAATGGCTGAGCAAGTGCAAATACCGAATAGAACAGGAAGATCCTCTATCTGCGCAAAACGAATTCCACCAGCTCCAAGAAGGAAGACTCTTGCCCCAATGCCTTTCATTCCAATCACATCAACATCAGCTTTGTCATTATTGCCACCATGCCAAGCTATTACAAACTCGCCTGATGAAAAGAGTGGCGCTAACCAAGTGCTCTGCACCAGCCCCAAGCTACATAGAAGTAACGGGAAGACGTTGAACAGCATACTGAGACGAAGCATACAAAAGAGAATGCAAATGAAATGTTCCCCGAGGCAGCAACCGTTGAGAAAAGGTGGTGGCATTAATGTCGGGATGGAGAGAGTTAGGCTGTCTATAGGAAGCAGAGGAAGGTTAGCTCACAGAGTTTTGCTTACCAATGCTCGTAAGGCAGGTCTGAAGGAGGCACCGCAGAAACAAGAGCGATGGATCTAAATCATCTATTAACTGACCTGATATGACTTAACTTATCATTCAATTTGATTTCTTGGGAGGATGATTGATATTTTATCATCTTCCAGTTGGACTAGTTTCGTGTGCGTTTGTGGATTTGGTTTGACCCTATTGTATAGATGGTTTTGGCTTTTGTGCACTCGTTCAGTTTCTTTTTTACATAGGAAGGTTCCAAGAACCTATAACCGTAACCTATCAACATATACATTGTGTAGTTCACATTCTAAGCCATAAACTGCATATCAAAACAGATGTAGACAAAAATAACAAACAGAATCCACAATTTTTCAAGATGAGGCGAAAACAAAGAAGGCTAGTAAATATTAATCTTTCTCTTGTGAGATCTCTCATACTCTATTATATTCTTTGTGTGGAATAGTAAATATTAATTAGTGGAAAGCAAATAAAAATGTTTCTAGAGAAGAAGATTAATAAAAGACATGTTATTCTTTATTAAGATGATAGGGAAGTAGATGGCATGTACAATCTAGAGATCGACAGCCTTCTACGACACACATACCAGAAGTACAGATTATTCAAAGAGTCTAGCATTATTTTTGTCACATACACGACAATTAGAACAGTCTAGGCAGTTACAAGTGTGGCTTTAGAGCTCTTGGTGCAGAAAGTAGAACATGCTTTAGCACATTGTTCAAGCGCTCCTTTCACAATCTCACTTGCATCTAGTCACCAAAACAAACATTAGAATGGATTAATGTTTCTTGTCCATTATTCTTACAAGATAACAATAAAAAGGAGCTCGGGGAGTTTGCTTTACCAGAATTTTTGAGAGTGTTCATGGCTCCACAAACAGAAGTTTCACACCCTAACTTACAGTACTCATTAATAGCATCACCTGAGTCAAGGAAAAAAAAAATATATTGCATCAAAAAATAAAACCTTGATCGATCTTTTTAACAAATAAAAAGACATGTTCCCATTTACCTGAGTTTTCGAGAATGCCGTTCGGGCATGTGTTCGATTTTTGGCATCCACTCATTGCAATACAAATTGACATGCGATACAGACCAGAATTATAACACATAGCAAAGGTATTTCTAGCTTGTACGGACGGGCAACAGATACTTGCTTCTACTTGGATTTGTGCCATGACCAGACTCATTATGAGCAAACTCAAAATCAAAGCTTTTCCTTTCATCTTTTGAATGATTACTTATTTGATTAATGAAAGGTGTTATACGTATGAGGAAAAAACTTATAATAAAGCTTGTATTGATGAAGCGGTCTTCAAACCAGACTTGCTTATATACTAGAAAACATTGTGACGAGAATTTAGTAAGTTACACATGAGGGGACAAAAAAAAATCGAAGTGGTTACAAACGTGATTTTTGTGTTTCTTTTTTGTGGTCATGAGAATTTTGAGCAGGCCGGCCCCTTATTATTTTGTTTCCTAAAGCAAAACAAAAACAATAATTGAATGGAAAAGACATTATCAAGCTTCAAACCCGCTACCTTAAGCTAAAAAGGAGAGCTTTTCTTGAATCCTCAACCACTAAACTACAAGCGAATACAGTACCTTGCAAATTTTAATTAATTGTAATGCGTAAAGCACTTTTGAGTTTCACTTTGAATATTACAAATTACGTCTATTACTATATATATCAGCATTCAGTACTATCTTGATCACCGACATTTTCACACCTCTTAGCCATACAGGAGAAAACACTTACAAGTTGACCACCTTTTACGGAATCGTTGGAGCCATCTCAGTCCCAGGGGCTTGGTTAAGCTAGCGCATCCCAACTAATTTTCACCAATGATATGGCTAAGACCTTACTCGTCAAATTCAGCAAGGTGGATGATGCTACTACGGCTACTACTTCTACTTCTCGGGTTGAGAAGTTAGGTCTACGGATGTTCCCTCTCTACTAGTAAACTGGTCAAAGTCATGTATAACTGATCAAAATCATATACTATTTATAAAGCCTGAGACTCATCTAAGGCCAAAAAGAACGGATTGAGATAATTACCCGCATGCATGCATGTTTTTAATTTCTATAAATAAAATAAAATTGTCCTTTCTAGCGCTTTATTATGATTATGAACGGTCGGGACTAATTGTCAATGAGCCTGCTAACAAGAACTTTAAGAAAAGTACGACATAAATTTAAGAGTGAATGAAACTACTACTTATGAATATTAACTCTTCTGAATGTATTAGCAGCAAAGTTATTGATTTTATGAGGATTTGCGCTATTTTTTGAATAAACAACAAATCTCTTATTTATATAAACCAAATATTGAAAGATGTTTTGCCAAATAAAAAAAGAAGAATCAAACGACTAATCTCAATAGTCAATACTCAATACATATTAAAAACGACTACTTTACCACCAGACTAAACATATAATTTTGGCCTAAAGCAAGTGTTTTACTTCCCTTATGGACGGGCCAGACTTGGTTATGTGTGCATTAATTAATCTTTTACTTTTGTTGGACAGCAACATTGGAATTTTAGGGTCCAATTTAGTAATCATGTTGCAGCACTGTGTGGCGGAGTAGGTCTCAAGAATAGTGTGGCGGAGTAGGTCTCAAGAATATTGTTCATTGTTAATGTGGTAGGTTATCTAATATACTATAAAGTAGGTTACACCTTTTAAGAAGCTCTATCTATCTACCACATGTCACATTTAATCAAATACATATAACTCACACTTTAAATATAAAACTAAAAAATATATATTCAATTAATCCATAAATAAGACATTTAATTATACACTTTAAAATTAAACTTTCTTATATAATAAAGTAGGATACCTCCTAAAACTTTCTTCCACAGCTTGACATGTGGCTACTGTAAAACTGACACCTGTCCAAAAACCTTATTCACTAGAAATTTAACTAAACTACCAATAAAACATATTTAATCAAATAAATATAACTCACACTTTAAATGTAAAACTAAAAATATATATTTTCAATTAATCCAAAAATAAGACATATAATCATACACATTAAAATTAAACTTTAATATAAAACTAAAACAATAATTTCAATTAAACCATAAGTAAAACACATTTTATCTTATACATTTAACTCACAATTTAATAGAAAACTGAAAAAAACATTTCCATTTAAACCACAAATAAAACACATTCAGTCATTTAAATTTAACTCACCCTTTAATATAAAGCTAAAAAGATTCAATCAAAACAATAAATAAAACACATTTAATCATATACATTTAACTCACACTTTAATATTAAAACTGAAATAAAATAAATATACATTAACTTTATTTCTCCACTCAATTTTATTCAACACACAATAAATTAGAATTAACTCCCATATTTTTTAGTTTCTAAATTGTAACTCTCATCACTTGCTATCCTATAAATACTCATTTTTCATTCTCTCATTCTCTTTCACTTCATCTTAGATATTATACATTTTTGTGTTTTTTTTTGTTGGTTGGTTGGTTGGTTATTGTTGTATGTGTTAAAAAACAAATTAAATATTATTTTAAAAGCTTAATTATTGATTTTAATTTTAGAGACTATATTATATGTATCTTACTTTTTTTTTTTTTGAAGATCCATCTCTATTGTCCCAAAAACAAACATTCTCAAAATGAACCTATAAAATCTTACAGGTCATTTGTCCATATTTCAAAATCCACATATTACCACTAAATGAGCCCATATTATAAATAACTCGTGTATATACAGCTAGCCTAGATTTAAATTTTTTTTTTCTTTTCTAATAGCATCTATTGCTTAACTAAAGCCTACCATCTTCCTATTTCCAAACTAAATTACCAAAGATTTTCATAAAATATAGTAATATCTAAACTCTCCTACAACATGAGCAACACATCCAGTTTTGAATCCTGATAGCTCAAAAACCAACGCTCTATTAGGTGATTAGTCATATATTTAACATAGATAGATGAATTGGCTTGTCTTACCGAAAGAAAAAAAAAAACATAGATAAATATTTTATATGTAGATTACATTATCTTATATTCAACTGCTTCCATCAGCTAATCCCTATTTTTGCTTCTAAAATATCACCAAAAAATAACCAAAAGTTGTTATGGAAGAATCTGATGAGAGTTTGGTGAGTAGCCAACAGTCTGATCGTGCCGTGGAAGATGATGTACATAGTAGGCCTGGGCACTAATACCCGTTACCCGTACTCAACCCGTTACTCGGCTCGTACACGTCCCAAAAAAAGGGTACCCGCAGCTTTAGGATCGAGTAAAGGGTATTATATTTATATTACCCGTGAGTAAGGAACGAGTATAGGGTATTAGTTTAGTTTTCAATACCCGTCCCGTTACTCGGCCCTTTACCCGTTTTGCTACCCGACCCGTAAATACCCGTTAATATTTTGTATTATTATGCTAATCCCTCTTTTTGTGCTACTTCTACTTTTTGTATTATTTATTATTAATTTATAGAGTTAGAGTTAAAACCTAAGTTCAACTTAGCCTAACTGAATTAATATATTATTTTTATTTTCAAAATTCGTAATTTTATAATTTT
>NC_025693.1:28700177-28757204 GCF_000633955.1 Camelina sativa
ATGCGAAACTGGTTTTTACTTCTTTGATCATTTCAAAAAGGGTGAGCAAATATATTTATATATATTTAAATAAAAGGTAATGAAAAGGTACAAATTCCAAAATACAAAAACACATAAAAATAGTAATAATAATAATAAAAGAGAATGTTCATTTTTAAATAAGATAAACAAAAAGAAAATGAGTTAAAATTATTCAATTTATAAAAACAAAAATTTTTAAAAATAACTAACAACACCGTGCAACGCACGGGAATGTACCTAGTATATTATATGATTCACATTCAAAAGGAATCCCATGTATAGAGGTATATAACCAACCACATTAACAATTTTCCCAAGAATTAGACTCTGTATAGACGGATTAGGCTTAACTTCTTATTATGTCTGTTTCTTCTTCATAAGAAAGGTTACAAGAACCCATAACCATAAACGATCAACATTACGTTATCTAGTTGACATTCTAAGCCCTAAGCTGCATATCAAAACAGATGTACACAACAACAAAAACTAGCAGAATACATATTTTACAAGATGAGACTAAAACAAAAAGGCTTAATTATTGCAACTTTCAATTTCATATTGGTGAACTCCCACGGCTCATGTTCTCCGCGATAACATCTCTGATCCTCACATCGACCCTATATATGCTTCTCCTTCGAACCTCCGAGTCTCCTCCTCCTCTAACTCCTCATCTAACTCCTCATCTTTTTCATCTTTCCTCATCCCACACACCATTATCACTATTATTCATACATTCCTCCATTGAATCATCATCATCATCTCCAGATTTCACAAGAAAATTATGCAACAAGCAACCCGTAGTTATGACAAACGGCAGAATCTCCATCGTCTCTGGTTTCCATTTCGTATCAAGAATCTCCAACGAGCTCGAACCTTAGCAACCGCAACCTCAACAGTATGCAATAACGTATCGTTAGCTCTACGCGGGTTGGGTTTGACTTGAGAAAACAATTCGAGAGATTGCATCAGTTAAGCCAAGTGCTAAAACGTATCCCTCAAAAGTTGCCAGAAGAAGAACAAAAACAAAAAAAAAGTACCTAATAAATCAAATCTTAGCTTATACAAGACATTTGTCTAAACTCTAATTGTTATAAAGTTCATATGTCTTTCTTGATAACAACCCAGATCACCAGTGGGCATTCCAAATGGTTAATGTAGGAAGTGTGGAATAATAAATATCAGTGGAAAGCAATGAAAATTAATGGTTCAAGAGAATAAAATTAAATAAAAGACACGTTATTCTTTATTTAGATGATATAGGAAGAGGGCATGCACAATCTAGTGATCGACAACCTTCTACCACTCATGCACACACGCACAAACAAGCCAGAAGTACTACAACTTATTACAAGAGTCTAGCATATTTTTTCTTTTTGTCACATACACCACAATTAGAACAGTACTCTAGGCTGTTTCAAGTGTGGCTTTAGAGCTCTTGGTGCAGAAAGTAGTACATGCCTTGGCACACTGTTCAAGCGCTCCTTTCACAATCTCATTTGCATCTAGTCACCAAATCAAATNATCTTCTCTATTACAAATTATGTTTACTACATGAAAAATCCATTTCGTAAACGAGAAGGGGATTCACTTAATCAGCAAAAATCATAATCTTTTGTCTTGTGAGATCTCATACTATCTTCTTTGTGTGGAGAATAATAAAAATTAATTAGTGGAAAGCAAATGAAAATGTTTTGGAGAGAAGAAGATTAATAATAAAAGACACATGTTATTCTTTATTAAGATGATAGGGAAGTAGATGGCATGTACAATCTAGAGATCGACAGCCTTTTACGACACATGCACTGATGCACACACACAAACAAGAAGTACAATTTATTACAAGAGTCTAGCATTTTTTGTCACATACACCACAATTAGAACAGTACTCTAGGCTGTTTCAAGTGTGACTTTAGAGCTCTTGGTGCAGGCAGTAGAACATGCCTTAGCACATTGTTCAAGCGCTCCTTTCACAATCTCACTTGCATCTAGTCACCAAAACAAACATTAGAATGGATTAATGTTTCTTGTCCATTATTTATTACGAGATAATAATAAAAATGAGGTTGGGGAGTTTGCTTTACCAGAGTTTTTGAGGGTGTTCATGGCACCACAAACAGAAGTTTCACACCCTAACTTGCAGTACTCATTAACAATATCACCTGAGTCAAGAAAAAGAAAAAAGAATAAAACCTTGATCGATCTTTTAACAAATAATATCAAAGACATTTTCCCATTTACCTAAGTCTTCCCAGCCAGGTGGGCATGTATCAGATTCTTGACATTCAGTCTCTGAAATACAAAATTGCCTGCCACGGCCAACTAGACGGCATAGAACATAACGATTTTTCTCGTAGTTGGACGGGCAGCAGGTCCTTGCTTACAAAATTTTGCATTTGTAATCCCCTATATATTAATAGAGAAGCACTCTCAAGAAAATGCTGATGTGTCGTCGTTATAGAGCNGTTTTTCCTTTCATCTTTTTTGAATGGTTACTTGTTTTGATCACAAGATATTATACGTATGAAGAAAACACTTATAAGCTTGTTACTTGTATTGATGAAGTGGTCTTGATACCAGACTTGCTTAAATACTAGGAAACATTCTAGACGAGAATTTAGTTAGTTACACTTCCACATGGGAAACCCAAAAAATATCCATGAGTGGTTACAAACGTGATTTTTGTGTTTCTTCCTAGTTCGTTGTAACTTCTAACCAACTTATCTCTTGTGGCCATGGGAATTTTGAACGGTCGGGATTGTCAATGAGCCTGCTAACAAAAAATTTAAGAAAATATATAAATTTAAGAGTGAATGAATTGTATATATATCAAACAACCTTCCTTTCTTTTATGTTTTTTGTTTGATTATCATATTTTAACTATTATTTTTTACAACATGATTCGACTTAAGAAACTGAAGTTGCGTTATCTAATTCTACTCACCCAGAGTGACTTTCTCTATGTTTTCCAAGCTTAGTCCATTGATTTCGAAATGAATGTAATAGTGTATGTTAAGGAACATTTAACGGACTATCTTATAAGTTAAGGATCATTGATCAATTTTCTTTTCACAATAGATAAACTCTTGGCAAAATAGTCAACGATCAGGTGGTGAAAATAATTCATAGACGAGAGTATACACCGAACTTCCTAAGGTGAGTGAGTCTATCTTTTTTATTTGTTTGTGTTGTCTCAGTGATCAGAAAGGAGGAGATACTACTACACTTAAAAGTGTTGGTCCTAGACTTCACCAATATGTTTAATTAAAGGTTTGTGAAGTTGACAAAGAAACTTGTAGGATTTCTTATAACATACTGTACTTCGTCAACTTGTAGAATTTCTTCTATCTAAATAAATTTTATCTTATATTATATAACTTGGTTCGCCGTTGTGTAACTTTAATTTTGTCAACTTGGTCTTGTATCTTGACTTCTTAAGTTCTTATTCCCTATGTTTCTTTATTTTCATAGAAAAGAACCCATAAACGATTATCTAGTTCACATTCTAAGCCGTATACTACATACCGAAACAGATGTACACACAAAAAAAAAGAAACAGCAGAATCCAATCCACCACATTCTACAAGAAACTAGTTCAATTTCATCTTCGTGAACTCACTCGCCTCAGGTTCTCTGCGATAGCATCTCTGATCCTCCTCGATCCTATATATGCTTCTCCTTGGAACCTCCGAGTCTCCTCCTCCTCCTCCTCATCTTTTACATCTTTCCTCATCCCACCATTCTCACCAGCAGCACAACCATTATTCACACAATCATCATCATCATCTCCAGAATTCACAAGAAAATTATGCAACAAGCAACACGTAGTGATGACAAACGGCAGAAACTCAACCGTCTCTGGTTTCCATTTCTTATCAAGAATCCGCCAACGAGCTCGAACCTTAGCAAACGCAACCTCAACACCACGCAATCCAAGACTATGTACCACATTGTTAAATTCTTCTCTAACACTACTCTCCTCTTCCTCCTCGTTTGAACTCGAATCATCATAAGGTGTCACAAGCCATGGCAATAAAGGAAGACAAGAATCTCCCAAAACGTAACGAGGAACCAATACACCATTCCCAAGTTTAGCCGGAGCTCCTCCACTGAGAACTTCCTCTGCTATTGAATAAAGCTTCGTCTGTCTAAAGATAGCTTCTGGTTTCATCGTACTTGGCCAACCAGCTGAGATATCTACGAATCTACCATTAGAATCAACCAATGCTTGAACCAAAATCGAACCTTTCGCACCAAGAAGCTTCCCTTTAACCTCAAATCTCCCGAATCCGACAACACCGCAACAATTCGGAAGCAGAGTAGGTGAAAAATCAGGTTTTGGATCATCAAGTTGCTGACTTAACTTCTCATTGATGAGTTTACAGACAGTAAAGAAAGAGCGTGAAGCTTGAGAAGTGGAATCAAACCCGAACCTGTGAACAAGAGACTCGTAAGAAGCGCCGTGAGCGAGACGGAATATTGTGGCGGCGAAGGAAGGAAGCGAAAAAGAAGAAGGGGTTAAGATGGAGAAGAGATTGAAGAAGGTTGGTTTCGACATTCGGAAACAAAGGCACCAGCGAGGATCATCATCATCATCGTCTTCTGTGGCGGCGGAGGTTAAGAAGCGGTCGAACCACGTGGAGGCGGCGGAGGTGGAGGAGGAGGGAGAAGGGGAAGGTGAGATTGGGAGAGATGAGATTAGGGATTCGAGTCGGAGAGACTGTGATGGCGAGAGGTAGAGATCGTTCGCTTGGAGAAAGGAATTGGTTACTGCGGCGGCGGAAGAGAGACGGCGCAGTAATGGGTCTTTTAGACCAAGTTTGTTGGATTGGGTTTTGTCGGATTTTCGTTTCCCGGCGGTCATTGTTTTTTTCCGGCTAGTGAGATTGGGAAAGATGGCAGCTTTACCCAAAGATGTAGCTCGAGTGACTCGTTCGGTTGCTTCAACAATACTTTAATGGATTTTTTTTTTTCAATTAAGAAATAATATAAAATGTTTTTATTATTAATTTAAACATGATTCTGGAATTAATTTGATTTCTTGGAATGATGATTGATATTTTATCATCCTCCGGTTAGACTGGTTTGTGGATTTGGTTTGACCCTATTGTATATATGTTTTTTTTTTTTTTTGGCACTCGTTAAGTTTCTTTTAAACATAGAAAGGTTGGAAGAACATGCATTGTCTAGTTCACATTCTACACCATAAACTGCATATCAAAACAGATGTACACAAATATAACAAACAGAATCCACAATTTCTCTAGATGAGGCTAAAACAAAGACGGCTTGCAGCTCTCAATTCATCGTAGTGAACTTATACGCATAGGTGATCAGAAATGGCATATGTGATCCTACTTGACCCGATAAATCCTTCTCCTTGGGATCTCCAAGTTGCCATGTTCATCTTTCTTCATCACACCAGCAGCACAACCATTTCCCCCATTCCTCCTGTTATGAATCATCAAACAATTTCCCACCACAACCTTCATTTAGTTTTTTTTCTTGTTATCTTCTCTATTACAAATTATGTTTACTACATGAAAAATCCATTTCGTAAACGAGAAGGGGATTCACTTAATCAGCAAAAATCATAATCTTTTGTCTTGTGAGATCTCATACTATCTTCTTTGTGTGGAGAATAATAAAAATTAATTAGTGGAAAGCAAATGAAAATGTTTTGGAGAGAAGAAGATTAATAATAAAAGACACATGTTATTCTTTATTAAGATGATAGGGAAGTAGATGGCATGTACAATCTAGAGATCGACAGCCTTTTACGACACATGCACTGATGCACACACACAAACAAGAAGTACAATTTATTACAAGAGTCTAGCATTTTTTGTCACATACACCACAATTAGAACAGTACTCTAGGCTGTTTCAAGTGTGACTTTAGAGCTCTTGGTGCAGGCAGTAGAACATGCCTTAGCACATTGTTCAAGCGCTCCTTTCACAATCTCACTTGCATCTAGTCACCAAAACAAACATTAGAATGGATTAATGTTTCTTGTCCATTATTTATTACGAGATAATAATAAAAATGAGGTTGGGGAGTTTGCTTTACCAGAGTTTTTGAGGGTGTTCATGGCACCACAAACAGAAGTTTCACACCCTAACTTGCAGTACTCATTAACAATATCACCTGAGTCAAGAAAAAGAAAAAAGAATAAAACCTTGATCGATCTTTTAACAAATAATATCAAAGACATTTTCCCATTTACCTAAGTCTTCCCNAAAAAATCAAACATTTCAATTTTAAAATTTATTTTAATCATTTTTATAACATATTTAATTATTAAAATATAAAATAATTAGATCTAAAACGTTTTCAAAACCGGAATTTATTTACATACTAAAAAAAATTGATAACTATTCACATATATAAAATTTCTAAAATAAAATTATCACAATATCTCCTATATATTAATAGAGAAGCACTCTCAAGAAAATGCTGATGTGTCGTCGTTAGAGAGTTCGAGACACCAATGAATTTATTGCCTTCATTTTTATGGATATTTAGTTATTTACACATAATTGCTATTGAATGATTAAGGAATATTCTTTTACAAATAATTAAAAAAATCAAACATTTCAATTTTAAAATTTATTTTAATCATTTTTATAACATATTTAATTATTAAAATATAAAATAATTAGATCTAAAACGTTTTCAAAACCGGAATTTATTTACATACTAAAAAAAATTGATAACTATTCACATATATAAAATTTCTAAAATAAAATTATCACAATAATCATTATTATAGGGAATTGACTTATTTAATACCATTGGTATAATATTTCACGGATGAAACATACTTACACAAAATAAATAATTTTTAAAAAATAAAAAATCTTGCATAAATTGAACATATATTTAGTTAATACATAATAGGTTGATTTAAACATATTCTCCCAGGTTATATATATATTTTTTACAAAAACAAATTTTAGATCCTAGAACATAACTTTACTCATAACTCTAATTTTATCTACATAGATTTATTTCCCACATAGTGCGAGTTGTTATCTAGTTTTATATATTTGAATAGAATTTTAAGTTCTTTTCGGTAATGGTATGCAATGCATACTTGCAAATTATTTGAAGGGAAATTGGCAGCAATAACACACAAAAAAACTATAATTAACTGGGTAGCCATTGTAACCATAAGAAGGTTATATTGACTGTATTTTATGTATTAATAATGACACTTTCTACTCTTCCATCCACCATTAACACCACCACCGGCAACTTACCTCCAGCCACCTTCTCCGGCGACCTCCGGCCACCTTCTCCGGCGATCTCCGGCCACCTTCTCCGGCGACCTCCGGCCACCCTCTCCGGCGACCTCCGGCCACCCCTTGGGTTTCCAATGTACTATCTTCTAGGGTTTAGTTTTCCTCCGGCCACCGCCGGCCACCCCCAAACTCCGGCGATCTCCGACCTCCGGCAATCTTTGACCTCCGGCAAACTCCGGCGATCTCCGGCAAACTCCTCCGCCGCCGACCTCCGGCCACCAATCTCCTACCTCCGGCCACCGGCCTCCAACCTCCGGCTACCAACTTCCGGCCACCGACCTCCGACCTCCGGTCACCTCCTCCGGCCACCTCCTCCGGCCACCGGCCACCACCTCCAACCAACAACCACCACTCCCTCAACTGCACAAAACACTAAAGTGGTAATTTTGCTATACCCTTATCCTAATTCTCTAATTTTTTTATATATGGTGTTATTTACTGCTATGATTTTTTTTATTTTGGTTACTGAGCTAATTGGTCCTTATTTGAATTATCAAACACACATGAAAATTTGATTTACCAAATTGCATAGTTTGCAATTCTCTTTACTTTAATATATAAATGGTGCTCGTAAGACACCTAGTGTAACCTCAGTACGAGGAGCTACTTTTCTGATTCGTTTTGAAATCAAAGTATCATTTTCACATTGCATAATAAAAAAAAGAAATTGGGCTTGTTCGTTTCGTTGTTGCAGATGTTCGTTTGCTTGTTGCAGGTACCTGCGTCATAACGCTGCGACTTGCGTCTAATATTTTTAAACGTTATTTCGATTCAGCGGTTAAAAATGTAGACGCAGCCGCTGCTACAACCGCAGCCGCTACCGCTACTATAATCGCAGCCGTTGCCGCTGCCATTACCACAACCGCAGCCGCCTGCATCAACCAAATGAACAAGCCATTATCTATAAAATTTACTTGTAAAATATTTCAAAAATTGCCTAATTTTATTCACACCACATTGTAAACAAAGTTTTCCAACATAATATTAGGAAATAATTCTATTTATTCTCCCTAATTTTAAAATCACAATTTGAATACATGTGATTTTTTTTAAAAACCCAAAGATGTAACTCGAGTGACTCGTTCTGTTGCTTCAACATAACTTACATTAATGGATCTTTTTATTTTTCATTAAGAAATAATAAAATGTGTTTTATTATTAATTAATCAAACTTTTGTCATCATGCTTCTGTAATCTGTATCAGTAAATTAGACCTCAAGAATGTATAATTTTTTTTTATCTGTTTACCAAAATCTTTTGTATGTGACTTCTCCTCTATAATGCTATCCATCCTAGGCTTGTAAATGATTCAGAGCATGAATGCCTAAAAAAGCTGGACAGTTCGTTTTGTTATGTAATTCACCACAAGGAGAGAGCTAAATCCCATATTCTTCTTAATCTTCCAGTTCCAGGTTTAGCTGATGATACTTTAGCTATCTGATCCTCCATTAGCCTCTCCACGTCTGGTCCCATATCGTGGACCATTTTAACTGACTCGGAGAGACGGTTGAGCAAATTCACCAATGCAATCACCTCGTTCCGTTGCAGTTGCAGCTGTTGAAAAAGATAAGAATTACTTCAGACTCGGCGACATCTAAATATACAAAATCATGCATAAAGATGTTTGAGTAACTCACTGTCTGATGGTCTCCGGCTTGTTGATTTCCAACAGAGAAGAGAATTTTCAATGCTGTACCAAGTCCCTGAACCTGAAGTTTCCCCCAAAGCCGGCATTTTTCACAGCCTACACAATCCATCAGTGCACTGCATACACATACATTTACTTAGCTGTATTACTATTACCACTCTCTCTACGTTTGCCAAAAGGAAAATAATGAGACAAACCTTATATTCCTGAATTGTTTCTGGATCTGCTGTTTCAATTCTGGTCCACTTTGACCTTGCCACAGCTTAGCTTCATCAAACGGAACAGGACATGCTGTTTGTAGTTTTGGACTATACAACAACTGTTTAATCAAGGACTGTGTTTTCAGATCTTCAGCATGGTTTCCTGTGTCATACTCTGCTTGCTCCAAGTATGCTGTTGCCTGAATCAAACATTTGTAAGAAGTCGTCAGTCCATAAGACTACTAGAATAATTATTCAAAGAGACATAGAAATTCCCAAAAAGAGAGAAGTTACTCACTTTTGTAACAGCACGTAGCACAAAGAGATAAGTGAAGTACATATTTCTAACACGATCCGGATGTCTCAGAATACGATCATACATCAGATCCATGTTCTGTCCCCACTGCATTTCAAAGAAAATACATATCAATCAAGATTCAAGACCAAAGTACATATTCATGTTGAGAGACTTGTCTATCTTTTGCTCAGAAACACAAACCTGGTTGCTTGACTCATCAAGAAGGTAATCAGCAGATATGTGCATCGAGATCGAAGAATGAAGACCAGATATCAATTTGTACAAAACCTTTTTCTCTGGACATGTCTCCCCAGATGAATCTGCAGGAACCCATACACACTTCAACATACATCATATTAAAAGCCTTTGTCCCCAATACTAATATGGTGGGGAAAGAAAACTCACACTTTGGACAATTCTCTGAATAAATGGAGTCCCAAATCCTTCTAGCCGACGGTCCAGTATAACCAGTATACCTCTCAGGGTTTAATTGAAGATTGACATAAGTCATCTCACCTGTACAAAAGTCACATTAAATCATCAAATGATCTTTTAGTAAGCATTCAAAGTATAGCATATATTCAAAGAAGATGTCCCTAGAACTACATACCGCTATCTGTGTCATCATCGTCATGCGTCCATGGATTCTTGGTTTCAACCCAACCTCTAAATGCTCTGTTATCTATTGTACGGTCAACAGCTGCTTGTGGTTTTCCCTCTTGACACTTGAGATCATCAGAAGGAAGTGGCCTTTTAAACGGTTCTGGAAACTCATTCTCTGGACATTCACAGACACTGCAATCACGCAAACGACACATTCCATCGTCTGGCCAGAATGGGCAGTCACACCACAGCTTAACCTATAACCCCACACATATAAAAAACAGCCAGACAAAAAGTCACTAACTACACAACTGTACACAAATTCCATAGCTTTTTATCGACATAATGTGTGATTCAAAAAGCAATCACTGACCTTAAAGTACCGGAAAAAAGGTGTAGTGACGAGATCTTGCAGTAAAGGATTCAAGACCTCACTATTGAGATTGTCCACTGTTTCATAATCACAACAACAGTCTTCAACCATACCTTTGTATTTACCAGTTCCCTGCATTTAAAAAAAAAAAAAAAAAACAAAGACTAAAAATCAAATCTTGATCCACTGAAAGATTAAATCTTACAACAACATTGACAATCACACACATCTTCAATTTAAACAATGTGACCAAAAAGATTCAATTTTTATTACCATTGTGGCTAAACAATGTGATCAAACGATTCAATTTTTATTACCCTGAATCCATCACAGTCACAGATATCCACAAATTTACTCAAATACCCAATCCAGAAACACAAACAGAACACCAAAATTTGTACTTTGAGAGAACCTTAAAAAGTCAAAATTCCTTAAAGTTCATAAAGGTACAAAATTGAAAGCAAAAAGATTGAGAGAATTTAAAGAAGAGAGTGAAATCCAAAAACCTGAAGTGAACAGCTACAAGAATTTCGATCGGTGAAGAAGAAACCAACATTAGAAGCGGTCCTTGAGCTCACAGCAACTGCCAAAAACACAACAACCAGAGTCGCTAAAGGCCATCGCCATGTTTTCCTCTTCCCCTCGCTCTCTTCTTCTTTGATTGCTCCTCTTCCCATTACGATATAACAATAACGAATGGGAGAGAAATTATAACAAATCCTTTTAACAATAAATTTAACCCAAAAACAAAAAACAAAAAAAGACAACGTTTTTTTTAGCGTCTTCCGGGATTTCTCAAAACCCCATTGCTGTGTTTTGTGTTTTGTGTCTGAAGATCGCCTTAAGCAAGCAAAGTCATGAAAATGCGTTATAGCTTGTGAGCTTCAATGCGAGACACATCTTCTTTATTTTTTTGACATTTCAGCGCGACGTGGGGTTTTGAATGACACGCGCTTTTGTCTTAGTCGGCGCGTGTTTGGACCAATTTTGTTTTCATCTCGTGACGTGCATTAGCCAATAGGATACTTCTGTTCTCTCGTAATGGGTAACCAAGTTCCCTTTTCAACGCCTCCCAGTCAACGACCATTCGTTTGACTTAAACGCATCCCTGTTCAACGCTGTCGTTTTCATTTTTTTGGGCCGAGTCGATTTGGGCTGATTGGGTTCAGATCCACACATCGTAATATATATTTCTCTACTCTCCGGGTGCCCTAAGATAGTCATCACCGTACGTGCCTTACAAGGCATTCGTTAGTGTCCTAACCCCTGTTTTGTGCTCGTTGTTTCTAAGGCTTATGCTGTACTGAGTGAGAGAAAGAGGTGTATTTTCATCGAAATACAAGATACGGTGATGAGTTTGATAATAATGAACAATACTCATCGTTTACATGTATGTAGAAAAAGGTAGCTGTTGCAGCCAAGAAAAGCTAATCTTATAATATGATATATATAAACATTGGGAGTAATCATATTCATTTTACGAATAAACCTCTCAGATTAATGGTTACGTGTTTCTTTATATATATGGTTAGTGCTCTTAAGAAAACTGGTTTATTAATTATTGCAATATGGATTTTGAATTGTTAAACTCAAATAGATCGCAAATTTGTCAAAGTCACTCATTTGTGGCCAGAAACATTTCGTACGTTCATTAATTGATTCATCATTCACGTACCGAACCTTATCTCTATGCTTTTAAACCTTGTATTTTCTTCCTATTTATTTGATCATCCTTTTTTATTATTATTTTTGTTGTACGATAGTTAGTTAACATGGACTCTTGTGCATTTTACTCGTGCTGAAAAACTAAGTCTGAACCGATTACCGTAGAAGTCTAGTCATGTGACATGAGGAAAAAGCCAATAATCAAACATTATAGCTGATAAATTTAGGGTTTTACTCTTTTTACTGTCGTGTCCAGTTTTAACCGCTGAGGATTTCTATTTATACTGATGCAAAATACGTTAGCTCTCCACAACTCAACTCACTCAAATCCTAGAAACACACAAAACAATCACAATGAAGAAAACTTCAGTAGTGTCTTTTCTCATCACTCTCATGTTCGCAGCATCAGTTGTCTGCATCCAAGGACAACGACAGGAAGAGGTGAAGGACAGTGACGGAAATCCAGTTAAACTCGGTGAACAATACTTCATCCAGCCTGTGAAGACGAAAAGTAACAACGGAGGTGGTCTTGTCCCAGCGGCCACTAACATACTTCCCTTTTGTCCACTTGGCATCACCCAAACACTCCTTCCGTACCAACCGGGACTACCGGTTAGCTTCAAATTACCATACGCTCTCATGGAGACCATCGTTAAGATATCTGTAGCTTTAACTATCGAGTTCAAGTCAAACATCTGGCCGGTCTGCAACGAGTTTTCCAAGTTCTGGGAAGTCGATGTTTCCTCATCGGCTCCCAAAGAGCCTAAGATTCTCATCGGTGGTAAACCACAAGAGAAGAATAGTTGGTTTAAGATCGATAAAGCCGGAGACGGAGCAGGAGCAAACACTTACAAGTTGACCACCTTAACCGGGACCGTTGGAGCCACCCCAGGGGTTTGGGGTGGCGCACCACAACTAATTCTCACCAATGATGATGCTAAGACCTTACTCGTCAAATTCAAAAAGGTTGATGATGCTACTACGGCTGCTACTTCTACTTCTCGGGTTGAGAAGCTAGGTCTAAGGATGTTCCCTTTCTACTAAAAAATCATGTAATGTTAAAGCCTGACTGCCTGAGCCTCGTCCATGGTCAAAATAATGGGTTGAGATAAATAAATTATGAAGTTAACTAATACCCACCCCCATGTTCTTATTATCCATGAATAACCCTAATTAAAATTATGTTTTATTTAAGGAAAAAAGACTATCAGAATTCAGACCATGAGCGGGAATTGTCAGACCAAGAAAATGATCAATTATGACATAAATATATCACAAGTAACATAAAAGTATGAAGTTAATTTTGTTTTGGACAAACGTATGAAGTTAATTAATGTGTCTTCTTCCGATGAAAAGAGATCAAAGGATATAGTTATCTCTTGTAAATCTATGATATCAATCATGATAATAATAAAACCAATTAATAACGCATATCCAATATTAGGAGAAAAAAATAGAATGATGATTTACGAAGTGACGTCTTGTTATCATAATCATTTGTTTTATATATCTCGTATATAAACTTTAAATTAATTTTAAAATCTCATTATGGTCTTTGATTAGCGAACTCCAAAAATCAAATTTTTGTTGAGGGAGAAAGAGGGACTGAACTTCACAAAATCGTCTCCTTGCGTACACGGTGATGATTCCGACAGTCTGATAGCCATGGTCCATCGATATGAAAGGACTGGGACCTTTTTCATTGGAAAGGATATAAAATACTCAAGTGGTATCGTGTTTCTTTGTGAGCAATAATATCATACGTACGTAGTCATAAATATTGTGTTAATTAGCATATGGTCCACTATTTGTACGTAGATTATGCAGAGTTGTCTGCATGCATATTTATCTCTTTGATCTAGCAAGCTTTTACTCTCTTCTTTTCTTCCACGTATTGTGTTACTTGTCGCTTTATGTGTTTCTGGCTATAAAATACCATTTTTGAGATTTTCTTTATTTTTGATTTGCCGTCAGCAGGGCCGGCTCAAGTTTTTGTTGCACCTTGTGCAAAATTTTTTTTTTTTTTGATCTTTTTGAGGTGTTAGTTGTAGATTTCATAAATTTATGATCATTTTTATCAAAATATTGAACATTGAGGGCTCAAAACCTTATAAATTTTTTTTTTTAAAAATGAAACCCAGTGCAAAAGCACCGTTGGCACCGCATCAGCGCCGGTACTGCCCGTCAGTCATACGTTTTTGTGTCTGAAGATCGCCTTAATTAAGCAAGCAAAGCGTTATACAGCTTCAATGCGAGACACATCTTTTATTTATGACAGTTCAGCGCGACGTGGGGTTTTGAATAACACGCGCTTTTGTTTTAGTCGGCGCGTGTTGGAACTTGGAACGGAGTTTTGTTTTCATCTCGTGACGTGCAGTTGCCAATAGGATGCTTCTGTTCTCGTAATGGGTAAAAAAAAATTAAAAACCAAGTTCCCTTTGCAACGCCTCCGAGTCATGCATTAGTAAAAAGAGCCTATAGCCATGGAATATTCCGTGGAGAAGACCACATTTTCGTGGCTATATGACCACACAGACACGACAAGACACGGAAACGATCGTGGACTAAATAGTTTCGTGGCTTTTCGTGACGTTATAGTCACGATTTTAACACGCGTATTTCGTGAAACTAATTGCCACGGAATAGTCAGGCAACGCCTCCCAGTCAACGACCGTTTGATTAAACGCTTCTCTATTCAAGGCTGTCGTTTCATTGCTATAAGTCAAAGACTGATTTGGGCCGAGTCGATTTGGGCTGATTGTTTACTTTTACGAGTTCAGATCCACACATCGTAAATTTATTCTACTCTCCGGTGCCCTAACTCCTGTTTTGTGCTCGTTGTTTTTGAGGCTTATGTTTCTCTGTGTACTCCCAAAATCTAACTGACTAGTAATTGGTTTCTTTTACATACAAGACACGGTGATAAGTTTGATAATAATGAACAATATCACGAGGTTGGGTTAAAAGAGATTGTGTTGTTAATTAAAATACAGGCATCGTTTACATGTATGAAGAAAAGAAAAAGTAGTTGTTGCAGACCGTAATAAACATTAAGAGTAATCATATTCATTTTACGAATAAAACTCTCAGCATGGTTAGTGGTCTTAAAAAATTGGGAGTACATAATCATATACGTGTTTCTTTGTACTATATGGTTAGTGGTCTTACAAAATCGATCGGTTTATTATTGCAATATGGATTTTGAATTGTTGTCACTCGTTTGCTTTCTTGGAAAATGAGATAGAAATCATTTGGTTTCTTGTATTTGTTTAGTAAATTCTTTTTAATTCATTGGAAAAAGAAAACAAATTATGGCCACAACGGAGATGTGTAGAAACATTTCGTACGTTAATTGATTCACTGAGCCTTATCTCTCTGCTTTTGAAACATTGTCTTCTTCCTATTTATGGATCGTCCTTTTTTGTCATATTTGTTGTCCGATAATTAGTTAACTTGGACCATTTTGCATTTTCCTCGTGCTGAAAATCTAAGTCTGATATGAATCGATTACCACAGAGTTAAATCTACTCTTTTCAACTCTCAATGTAGTAAAGAATTAGAAACCAAGGATATCAGATCGTGTGACGTGAGGAAAAAGCCAATGAAGATTTATAGCTGATAATTTAGGGTTTTACTCTTTCTACATTATGTCCAGTTTTACCGCTGGGGATTCTTATAAATACCGATACAAAATGTGTTTGCTCTCCATAACTCAACTCACTCAAACCCTAAAAACACACACAAAACTGTTACAATGAAGAAACCTTCAGTAGTCTCTTTTCTCATCACTCTCATGTTGGCTGCAGCTGTCTGCATCCAAGGACAAAGACCGGACGATGTGAAGGACACCAACGGGAATTCAGTTACATTACGTAAGGGAAAGTACTTCATCCAGCCGGTGAAGACGAAAAGTAACAACGGAGGTGGTCTTGTCCCAGCCGCCATTACTATACTTCCCTTTTGTCCACTTGGCATCACCCAGACTCTCCTTCCATACCAACCAGGCCTACCAGTTGGCTTCGATTTACCATACGAAACAATGGACACCACCGTTAGGCTNTTGTCCACTTGGCATCACCCAAACACTCCTTCCGTACCAACCGGGACTACCGGCTAGCTTCAAATTACCATACGCTCTCATGGAGACCATCGTTAAGATATCTGTACCTGTAACTATCGAGTTCAAGTCAGACATCTGGCCGGTCTGCAACGAATTTTCCAAGTTCTGGGAAGTCGATGTTTCCTCATCGGCTCCCAAAGAACCTGACGTTCTCATCGGTGGTAAAGCACATGAGAAAAATAGTTGGTTTAAGATCGAGAAAGCCGGAGAAGGAGCAGGAGCAAACACTTACAAGTTGACCACCTTAACCGGGACCGTTGGAGCCACCCCAGGGTCGTGGCTTAACGCACCACAACTATTTGTCACCAATGATACGGCTAAGACCTTACTCGTCAAATTCAGCAAGGTGGATGATGCTACTACGGCTACTACTTCTACTTCTCGGGTTGAGAAGTTAGGTCTAAAAATGTTCCCGTTCTACTAGTCAACTGTTCACAATCATGTAACATAAAAGCCTGAGACTCGTACGAGTCCATGGCCAAAAATAATGGGTTGAGATAATACCCGCATGCATGTTTTTACTTTTCATAAATAAAATAAAATTATCCTTTCCAGCACTTTATTATGAACGGCCGGAATTGTCAATGTGAAAAATGTTATAGAGATATCTATCAACAAAGGAAAAAAAAGATGTAACAGAGTGTAATGTAAACCAACAAGCTTTCCACAAATGCACGTTTTGATTTTAAGTCTGGCTACAACCGTCAAAAATTGGAAAAATTGAGATAGAATTGGAAATAAGAGAAGGATTGTGGCCTGAATTAGTAAATATTTTACATGTCACTTAAATCAAAACCCTAATTTGTTTTACAAGAAGCGACGTTGTGTAGTGTCCTGCATCTTCTCTTGTTCTTATGTATTGACAAAGTGTTAATTTCTGCATCTTAATTCCTCTCTCTTCTTCTGTATAATTTCACTGAGACAAGTTTTACTCACCCCATTTCTTCCTCCTCTTGATTCTTGTTGTCGCTTAGTATTATTATTAGACAAATGTTTAATTGTTGTCTTTCGAAACGGGGTGGAAAATATCTGGTTTCATTTTTGGTTATTGTTTTCAGTAAATTCTTTTAAAATTATAGAGAAAACAAATCGTGGCCAGAAATTAACAGAGAAGTGGAGGATTATTTCGAGCGTTTGTTTTCACTCAACCCTATCTTTCTGCTTTTGAAACCTTTTCTTCCTCCAATTTATGCTTTGCATTTTAGTTAACAGGGACCACTGACATCCACTGTGCATCTTCCTCATGTAAATCGCGAGACTTGTCCATGGCCAAAAAAAAGGGTTGGATTATAATACCAGTACGCATGTTGTTATCCTTTTTTTTTTTTGGTTAATTTGTTAGCAGTCTCATTAAACTGGCCTGGTTTGTCAATGAGCCTGCTAACAAATTAATACAGTTTAATTATAAAAAATCAATATATAAATGTAAGAACGAAAATTTATCAAAAATATATGTATATCACGTAGATGATATTATTTGCTAGCTTCAATTCAATATAATATATATCACAAAGATGATATCATTGGGGATTTTCTTCCCGTGAATTATTTGATCGCCCTTTATTGTAATATATGTTAGTCGACAACATGACCCATTGGGTATCGTACGTCTTTATAGAATTATGTTAAGTGAAGAGAGATCGAAATATTCTGTACACATATCTTTCTAGAAACAATTCTTTGTTCGATGTCTTGTTGACATAAGAGAAACTATTAGTATAAAAGTATAAAGACTGTTAGTTATTGAAAAAAAAAAAGACAACTGGATAAGAGAAAGTTTATGATACACCTACAAATTTTGAAACTTCTATTTTAAAATTGTTTGATAACAGATATGTTGAAAACTTGTAGCGGATAAGTTTGTAATAGTAAGATTATTGAATAGAGCCCTTGGATAAAGTACTAAACGGTGCAGCCAAGAAAAGCTAATGTCATGATATCATTTAAACAAATGGGGAATATATTCATCAAATTTATCAATAAAACGCTCAATTGGTTACGTGGTTCGTTGATCACTGGAGCAATGTAGAGGACACGCGTATTGTCAATAGAAATCTTGATGTATGTATTAGTTAGGAGTTTAATTTCCAGAAAAATGTAGGAATATAGGATATTCTAGCTATTCCATTAATTATAATAGAAAAAGTTTTAATATCGGCATCTTAATTAATTCCTCTCTTCTTCTGTATTATTCAATTAGACAAGTATATTAAGCCCATTTCCTCCTCTTCTTGATTCCTGTCGCTTTAATATTATTATTAGAGAGATTTCAAATCGGGGTGGAAAATATCTGGTTTCATTTTTGGGTATTACTTTTAATTAGCAAGTTATTTTTAAATAATTAAATAGGAAAAAACAAATTACGGCCAGAATTTAACAGAGATGTGGAGTGGATTATTCGTACGTTGTTGCACTCAGCCTTATGGCCCTTATCTCTTAGCTTTTGAAACCTTGCATTCCTCCAATTTATTGATCTGTCGTTAGTATGCTTTGTATGTTAGTAAACATGGACCACTACTGACTACTGTGCATGTTCATCGTGCTGGAATTAATCGAAGATATATATTTCTCTTTTTAGTTTTTTACTGTCATGTCCTGTTTTAACCGCTGAGGATTTCTATAAATACCGATACAAAATGTGGTTGCTCTCCACACACAACTCATCACTAAAACCCTAAAGAAAAAAAAAAACAGTCAAAATGAAGAAACCTTCAGTTGTCTCTTTTCTCATCACTCTCCTGTTGGCTGCAGCTGTCTGCATCCAAGGCAGCGAACCAGTGAAGGACACTGACGGAAACCCAGTTAGCGATCGAAACCAATACTTCATCCAGCCGGCAAATAACAACGGAGGTGGTCTTGTCCCAGCCGCCATTAATATACTTCCCTTCTGTCCACTTGGAATCACCCAAACACTCCTTCCGTACCAACCGGGCGTACCGGTTGGCTTCCAGTTACCATATGGTGCAAATCCCATCGTTAATACATCTTTCCCTCTAAACATTGAATTCAGGTCCAAAGTCTGGCCGGTCTGTACCGAGTTTTCCAAGTTCTGGAAATTCGATGATTCCCCATCCGCTTCCGAGGAGCGTGCAATTCTCATAGGTGGTGAACGGTTTGGCAAAGATAGCGAGTTTAAGATTGAGAAAGCCGGAGAAGGAGCAGGAGCAAACACTTACAAATTAACCACCTCATACGGAACCGTTGGAGCCATCCCAGGGGGGTGGATGGGCGCACTACAACTAATTGTCACCAAGGATACGACTAAGACCTTACCCATCAAATTCAAAAAGGTGGATGCTGCTACTACTACTTCTACTTCTCGGGTTGAGAAGTTAGGTCTAAGAATGTTCCCGTTCTACTAATCAACTGGGCAAAATCATGTAAAAAAAAAGCCTGAGACTCGTCCATGGCAAGAAATAATGGGTTGAGATAATACCCGCTTGCAAGTTTTTACTTTTCATGAATAAAATAAAACTATCCTTTCTAGCGCTTTTTTATTTATGCATGGCCGTGATTGTCAATGAGCATGCTAACAAGAAAAATAATAATAAAACTTCAGAAAATATTAACAAAAAATAAACGTTAATTACCTTATAAATTTAAGAATATTATTCAACATATCAGGTATGAGTTAATCAATATATGTCAGATGTTTTAGATTTAGATAAATACCCATATTTTACTAATTAAATAAATTAATAATATAGCACTATATGTATTAAAATTGAAAAAGTGAAATCAAAGGTACAGAAAAAGACACTTTTGGTGTTTAAGAAAAAAGAGCCATAGAGAGATTTGGATCTATCCTGCCGCGCCGAGTTGGCGATCGGAGGCTTGAGAGAATGAACAGCGCGCGGCTGAAGTCCGGTGGTAGAGGCGGATGGTGTTGATGACGGTAGCGAAAGAGGGATCGTGAGGATGAGAAAGAAGAGGAAGAGGAGAGAAGCACAAAGAGGTAAAGCTGTCATAAGTGCATAAAATAGAAAATTCAGTGCAATTTCCCACATACAGTACTGTATGTTCTCTCTAAGGAAATATATTGCTATAGGTTGTAAATCTACAATATATAAAAATAATCCAAAAATACGTACGTTGTCATTCTTTAACAATTCAATCAGTAAAGCATATCTAATATAACAAAAAAAACTCAAAAAATGATCTACAAAGTCACGTATTATATCACAATTTTTTGTATCGTACTTTTTTCAGAACCGTTTATTACAGAATTAATCATGATCTCATAATGGTACTTTACTTAGCGAACTCCAAAAAATGTTATTATTATTTTTTTCCTGTTGAGAGAGAGGATCAACTTCACAAATTGGCTTCTTGCGTACTGAGACTCCAATTTGATTACAAACGGAGTTGTTGTGTGTATAATTACATCGATCGTTAAATCCAAGTAAATGATGATTTTTAGAAATAGGAATAAACATCCATTTCAGGAATAATTAAATCGCTTAAGTCGTTAGGTGTCCCTTTGTGAATATGTCACTGGAGCTATATCACACGTATATGTAATATGTGGTTAGGGGCTGTCTAAGTGTTAACTAGGGCACACTTGTAGACTATACATATATAGTAGAGTGTTCTTCATGCATTTTCCTCTCAATTCTTCTGACTTCTGAATGGCATGATTCACTCACTTCTTTTTTTCCACTTCTTGATTCTTATCGCTTTCTGGTTATTAAAATGGATTACTACTTTTAGAGTTTTTCACCTAATTTTAGACAGTGGTTGTGAAATCATGCATATGGTCCTTGTTTTCAGTACATTGTTTAAATGAATAAGAAAGAAAAATATGAACGGATACAAAGATAGTTGAGAATCATCCCTATCTCTCTCTGTTTGAAATATTGTCTTTTTCCCTTGAATTATTTGATCGATTTTCATAAAGCCTAAACCCTCTTTTCTTCATATTGTTTGTTCCATGGACCACTGTGCATTTTCCTCGTGCTTAAATCGAAGTTCGAATCGATACCGAAGAGTCTAAGATGAAAGTGGGAATCGATAACCGAAGTTGTGTGTTTACAGTAAAATTAATTCTGTATATTTACTAGTTACTAACCATGCTTAATTAGTGCTCCCTTTTTTGTTTAAATGTTTAGTGCTCTCTAATGGAGTATTAGGCTTATGGTGGTCCTTCATTTTTTTGGTGTGTTGTTTAATTACAGTCATCGTTTAATCTTTTTTCTTAAAGAAAGTCAATTATTACAATAACTCTTTAAATTAAAAAGAAAAAAGGAGTTGGTGAGTAAATATCACACGTACTAGCCTAGTAGGAAACATGTATGATGTCGAATATTGTACATGTTCATTAATTAGCATATGGTCCACTATTTGTACGTAGATTATGCAGAGTTGTCTGCACGTCAGTCATACGTTTTTATGTATGAATTGTTTAAAATGATTTTGAAACTTTTTTAAATGAATAAGAAAGAAAAAGATAGCCAGATTCAAAGATGTTTAGAATCATTCGTACGTTGGTTCACTCGTCCCTATCTCTTTGTTTGAAATCTTGTCTTTTTCCCATGAATTTATTTGATCGATTTTCATAAAGCCCAAGCCCTCTTTTCTTCATATTATATTGTTTGTTAACATGGACAATTGTGCATTTTCCTCGTGCTAAATTCGAAGTTTGAATCGATAACCAAAGAGTCTTAACCTCTTTTTAACTCTCTATTTTCTTGTATCAAGAAACTGTGCAAAGAAAGGATGTCGGGCAGAAGCAGAGATGTTGAAAATAACTCGTACGTTGGTTCAATGAGAGAGATAGGGACCATTGGGCATTTTTCCCGTGAATTATTTGATCATCGTTTATAGTAGTATATGTTAGTCGACATGAACCATTGGGCAAACCTAATAGGCTAATATCGACAATCATAAATCTAAATTAGCAGAAAGGAGAAAGTAGACTAGCAGAGGATACTAAAGTATTATTGGATAACATTTTAAGCTTGGAAAGATTTTCCCTTGCACTATATATAAAGCACCAAAATAATTTTACCAACATTCTAAACCATAAAACTAGCTTCTATATATATATATATATATATATATAAAATATTCAGACCAAAAGAAAATCGACTTGCTCTACTTTTCAGCTTTTGAGCATATACATAGATTCTTTAGATCATCTTTATTAGTGATAGTATCTAAAATTAATTTAATTTTAATTTAATTTTAATCTTTTATATATTAAAAGAAAAGTATTCTAACACAAAATGCTGACATGTCGCATTCACATAGCTCCATACATTATTTCTTTTATTTGTCATTAGCTTTTAATAATATTTACATCAGTTTTCCAAAGATATAAGTAACACCCAAAATTCAATTATTATATTCTCTTTTTAACTTAATTATATTCTTTAATTATATTTTTATAAAATCTGTAAAATAAATTTTAAGAACTCTTTGTTCATATGATATGATATTGATATTATAATAATTTTCATTGGTTAGATTTTAATTATTATTCAAAAATTTTATATATTTTAATATATATATATATATATACTATACAATCGAATTTTAGATTCTAATTACCGATAAATAAATAGATTTTGTAAATAAAAATTACAGTAAAAATATTTAATAATTATTTTATACCGCACATAGTGCGGGTTGTTACCAATTATGTTGTATATAAATATACAAGACACGGTGATGCCTTGGATAACAATGAAGGAGATGTTGTAACTTAAAGTTATTATATAAAGTAAACGGCGCGACCAAGAAAAAAGTTAATCTTATGATATGACTTATACAATGGGGAATATTATTCATCAATTTTATCAATAAAAGCCCAAGTGGTTACGTTACGTGCATGGTTCTTTGTGAATGTCACTGGAGCAATGAAAGATCATAGTAGGGGACACGCATATTGTCAATATGAATCTTGATGTATGTATTAGTTAGGAGTTTAATTTCCAGAAAAAATGAAAAATGAAGGAATATAGAATCTAGCTAATCCATTAATCTTAATATATAGCTTATGCAATGTGTTGTGTTAATATCTGCATCTTAATTCCTCTCTTCTTCTTAATTCCTCTCTTCTTCTGTATAATTATTCACTTAGACAAGTATTATTCACCCCATTTCCTCCGATCTTCTTGATTCTTATGGCTTTAATATTATTATCAGAGAGATTCCAAATCGAGGTGAAAAATATCTGGTTTCATTTTTTGGTTATTATTTTTAGCAAGTTCTTTAAAATAACAGAAAAAATGAAACAAATTATGGCCAGAATTTAACAGAGATGTGGAACATTATTTCGTACGTGGTTGCACTCAGCCTTATCTCTCTCCTTTTGAAACCTTGCATTCCTCCAAATTATGCTTTGTATGTTAGTAAACATGGACCACAACTACGTACCGTGCATGTTTCTCGTGCTGGAATTAATCGAAGATAGATTTTTCTCTTTTTAGTTTTTACTTTTATGTCCTGTTTTAACCGCTGAGGATTGCTATAAATACCGATACAAAATGTGGTTGCTCTCCACACTCAACTCATCACTAAAACCCTAAAAGACAAACAAAACAGTCAAAATGAAGAAACCTTCAGTTTTCTCTTTTCTAATCACTCTCCTGTTGGCTGCAGCTGTCTGCATCCAAGGAAGGGAACCGGTGAAGGACACAGATGGAAATTCACTTATGGACCGTACAAAATACTTCATCAAGCCGGCAAATAACAACGGGGGTGGTCTTGTCCCAGCCGCAATTAATATACTTCCCTTTTGTCCACTTGGCATCACCCAAACACTCCTTCCGTACCAACCAGGCCTACCAGTCAGCTTCCATTTACCAATTGGTGGAAAACCCCCAGTTTCGACATCTTTACCTGTAAGCATTGATTTCAAGTCAGACATTTGGCCGGTCTGCACTGAGTTTTCCAAATTCTGGAAAGTAGATGATTCCCCATCCGCTTCCGAGGAACCTGCAGTTCTCATAGGTGGTAAACGGTTTGACGAAAATAGCCACTTTAAGATTGAGAAAGCCGGAGAAGGAGAAGGATCAAACACTTACAAATTAACCACCTCATATGGAACCGTTGGAGCCATCCCAGGGGGGTGGATAGGCGCACTACAACTAATTGTCACCAATGATACGGCTAAGACCTTACTCGTCAAATTCAACAAGGTGGATGATGCTACTACTACTTCTACTTCTCGGGTTGAGAAGTTAGGTCTAAGAATGTTCCCGTTCTACTAGTCATCTGGTCAAAATCATGTAAAAAGAAAGCCTGAGACTCGTCTGTGGCCAAAAATAATGGGTTGAGATAATACCCGCATGCAAGTTTTTACTTTCCATAAATAAAATAAAACTATCCTTTCTAGCGCCTTATTACTTATGACTGATGTATGGCCGTGGTTGTCAATGAGCATGCTAACAAGATAAAGAATAATAAAACTTCAAGAAAATATTAACAAAAAATAAACTTTAAGAAACTAATAACGATATAAATTTAAGAATAAATATTCAACATATCAAGTATGAGTTTATCAAAATATGTCGGGTGATTTGATGAATACCCATATTTACTAAATAAATTAAGAATATAGCACTATATGTATCAAAACTGAGAAAGTGACATCAAAGGTACAGAAAAAGACATTTTTGGTGTTTAGGAGAAAAGAGCCATAGAGAGTTTGGCGATTAGAGGCTTGAAAAGTAGATGCATGCACGGGTAGAGATTAGGATCTATCTTGCCGCGCCGAGTTGGCGATTCCTGAGAATAAATAAGCACAAGCCGATAAGCACGAGCCGATAAGATCTCTGAGATTGATCAGCCAGCTGGGTTGGTTTGGCTATTCCTTTCCATTGAAAAGGAAATGCAGGTGCTGCACCAAACGCTGGTGCCCTTACTTGCCTCCCAGTCTTGAGCAGCAATCATCTTTGCTTATGCGGACGAAAGTGGAGGCTTGAGAGATAGAACAGCGGCTGAAGTCCGGTGGTGGCGACGGATGGTGTTGATGACCACGGTAGCGGAAGAGGAATCGTGAGGATGAGAAATAAGAGGCAGACGAGAGAAGCACAAAGGTAAAGCTGTCATAAATGCATAAAATAGAAATATCACCTTTTTTTTTTGTTGGTGTTAGTTTCTTAATTTATAGAAAAACTAGTATTATCCCCTTGCGTACCGTTTATTTTACTAAAATTTTTATATAAAAAAAAAATCATTGCTTTAAAATTGTGGTAAAACAAAATCGATTTGAAACTGATGATAACTGATAATAAAACACATAGTTTAATCGTACTAAGCATGAAACGGTAGACTAAATAAATACAAAATACATAATATTATATGTACAATCCATAGAAGTTCCCCAAGAAAACCATAGGGTAGCTTAGGTAAGATGGAACATCTTTGAGTCATGTACCTACATAGAAAAATAAATAATAATCTAGAATTTAAGTAGGATTGACCATGATATATATATATATATTTATCAATGATATATATATATATATATATATATATATTTGATATATATTGTTATGATATGAAAATTGTGTAAATGTGTTACCTTGAGATTCACATATAAGTATGTATCATGTTCTTAGATGTTCCTGAAGTTTATCATCATTGTAAGAAGTTAGTCATACATATATATGCTCAAGTATATTGTATAAAAATATAAAAGACTTTTAAACGTCTTTAAAACCAGAAGCATATTATCAATCTTACCTGTGGAACTGACTGCAAACATCGAGTTATAAGTTCTAATATACTCCTTGAAATTAATACGTCTTGTGTCACTTGTGAACATATGTGCAACCAAGACTGGAGGAAACTTTTGACTTGAGGACAAAAAGAGACCGCAAGACCTAATTATTATACATAAAACCAGAAGCATATTTAACTAACCTTAAATTTGATAATGCACTGAGTTGATTATGATTTAAATTGATCTTATCGTTTGATGGAACTAACCTTAAATCACGTACTGAGTTGTAGTTTCAACATCTGATGACATGGATGTCTGGAAATTTTGAGTTCTTTTATATCGTTCATACTCCTTTTCTCACCAATTACGCATAAGTTTTTAGCATAAGCGCGCAACCTGAAATCAACCTTCGACCCCAATCCTACCTGTAATTAAAAAAGTGGCAGTCAAAATTACATATTAAAAGTAACTGCTGAATATTAAAAAATAAATTACAGATTCTATGGTGATTTAGAGAAGGTGAGTGAAACACGAAAGATGAATCACCTTCTGAGTGTCAAAAGACGATGACGGAAATGGTCGTAGATGGATTGAAAAACGATGAAATGAGAATTGTTGACGGTTCGGGTTCGACGGAGTAGCAGGAAGAATGCTTCGGAGATCTGATCAAAAACTGTTTGGTTCGTAACTGTAATTGCAATTTTTTTTTGCAGATTTGATGGGGTTTTCTTTGTCGAAGGTGTTGATAGTGATAATTTATTTTGATATATATTGATTTGAAGTCAGTTGATGAAAAGAGTGTGGTAAGTTTTTTGAGGATCGTGGAAACAAAGAATTGAGATCGTGGGATAATTTTTAGGTACAGAAAAAAAAGCAAAGTTATTATTTCACAAATCTTTACATTCGTTTGAACTGTGAATAAGGTTGAGAAAATTGTGGTATGTGAGTGTAGATTTAGGAATTTAGAACGTAAAAGTCTTGTCCAAAAAAAGAACGTAAAAGTAAAAAAAGAAAAAAAAAATCTGATGTGGCTTTATTCCATTGTTAATTTTTTTTTTTTGTTTTTTACAGAATTATTTATTCACGATCGATGGAGTTTTTTTTTCATGAATTTTGTTTTATTTTTTTGACAAATTAAATTGAAAAGAATCTGATATGGCACAATCTTATTGGACAGGTGACTTGTGTTTTATAGAATAAAGGATTAGGTAATACAGTTCAATTTCCCATATACTATATGTTCTTCTTTTTTTTTTTGTCAAAACACATACGTTCCCATTAATTAAAAGACTGAGTTTGGTACAACGAATGAAATTAAAAACTCTTTGGTTATCTCATCTGCCTTCCGATTGTTCTCCTTTTTCACGAAAGAGAACGAGCAAGCTTCAAATCTAGCGGATAGAACGAGGATATCTTGGAGAATCCCATACAGATTCTTCGGAAAGGACTCTGAATGGAGTGCTTTGATCAGCATAAGCGAATCTGAAGCAAAAGAAACTCTTTTGAAGCCTAGATGGAAGGCTTGTTGGAGCAAGGAGAAGAGCTTGTAAATACTGTATGTTCTCTCTATGAATATTATATTGCTATAGCTTGTAAATCTAACGTTGTCATATCTAGTATTAAAAAAAAAATCTCCAAAAAAATGATTTACAGGTCCTTTAAGCCTCAGCCCCCTTTTTTCTGTTGAGAGAGAGAAACTGGCTTCTTTGCGTACTGAGACTTTTTTTGTTGGAAGGGTTATTATATTTGAATCCTCCAATTCGATTACAAACGGAGCTGTTGTGTTGTATAATTATTTTATCGATCGTGAAATCCAAGTAAGCACATCCTATAGTTTTTAGAAATGGTAATAATATTAACATCCATTTCAGGAATAATTATATCCCTTAAGTGGTTAAGTGTCCCTTTGTGGAATGTCACTGGAGCAATATCACACGTATATGCGGTTAGCCGTTAGGGGATGTCGTAAGTGTTAATTAGGATACACTTGTAATTGTACTTGTAGACTATATATAGTTAAGTGTTCTGCTTCTGCATGCATTTTCCTCTCAATTCTTCTGAAAGGCATAATTCACTCTCTTATTTTTTTTCCGCTTCTTGATTCTCTTATCGCTTTCTGGTTATAAAAAAAAAATATGGATTACTAATTTTTGAGTTTTTTTTCTTCCTAATTTTAGATTGTGGTTGTGAGATAATCATGCATGGTTCTTGTTTTCAGTACATTGTTTAAATAAATAAGAAAGAAAAATATGGACGGATAGAGAAAGATCGATGTTGAGAATCATCCCTATCTCTTTGTTTGAAATCTTGTATTTTTCCCCATGAATTATTTGATCGGTTTTCATAAAGCATAAACCCTCTTTTTCTTCATATTGTTTGTTAATATGGACCACCACTGTGCATTTTCCTCGTGCTTAACTACAGTCATTGTTTATATGTGTAAAAACTCTTTTTTTGAAAAAATAGAGTCAATTATGACAATTAAAAAAACATGTTATGACTTATGAGACTGACGAATTAAACGATGGCAATTATAATTCAATTTAGGAATAAAACGCACAAGTGATTAGGTGTTGTCCGCAGCGTTGGATCAGAAAGTCTACTGTACTGGTAGATTATGCATATACGGCAAGTTTTACGATCTGCCATTGTCTTCCATCTCTTGATTCATTTCGCTTTAATTCCGGTTATACAAAAACTGAATTTTCATTACAGCGAATTTCTTTAGTTGTGAACTATCGACACTTATTTATTTAATTTTATTATCTTATCAGAAAAAGGTCGTTGCGGAGATAATTTTAATTCATGTTTTAGCAGCTTGTTTAAATTAACGAAAATACACATTCTTTAATTTGGTGATCCGTGGAGCCGTTCGTCATACTCAAATACGACGTTGGTAGTTAGATTCGATGGATTGAGTGTCATTTGTAGGATTAGATATAATATATTTTCTACTGATGATGTAATAAACAAAAAAATATATATATATTAACAGGACAACTTGTGAGAGATGTTTGTGATCATTCTATGCGTTGAATCACTCATCCTTTTCTATTTGTCTGAAATATTGTCTTCTTCCCGTGAATTATTAGATCATCCTTGTTTTGCTATATAAATTTGTTAGCATGGACATTGTGCATGTTCCTCGTGTTGAAATTCTAAGTTTGAATCGATTACCATAGTCTAAACCCCTCTTTTCAACCTTCACTATAGTAGAAAGATAGACATTAAAGACCCATCACAAGAATGATCAGAATGTGACCTTGCCGAAAAAAAGCCAAACATTATAGCTGACAAATTTACGTTTCACTCAACCAAATGGTAGTTTGTTATCTCTTTTTTTTTACCTGTCATGCTCGATTTAACTGCACGACTCCTATAAATACCGGTACAAAATGTTCTTGTTTTCCACAACTCAAACCCCTCAGAAAAGTAAACACTAAATCCTAGAAAACACAAAACCAACAAAATGAATAAACTTTCAGTGGTCTCTTTTCTCATCACCCTCATGTTAGCTGCAGTTGTCTGCATCCAAGCAGGAGAACTAGTGAAGGAAGCTGACGGAAATTATCTTCAAACCAATCAACAATACTTCATCCAGCCGGTCAATACCAACTTCTCCGGAGGTGGTCTTGTCCCAGCCCCCCCTACACTGTCAATATTTGCCCTCTGTCCACTTGGCATCGTCCAATCACCCATTGATTACATACCAGGCGTACCCGTTAGCTTCTCAATTCGAAACGCAATCATGGAAACAACCATTTCCACAGATGATTATGTAAACGTTGAGTTTAAGTCGCCCAAATTTTGGGCCTGCACTCAGTTTTCCAAGTTTTGGAAAGTCAAGGAATCCTCATCAGCTACCGAAGAGCCTCCCCTTCTCGTCGGTGGTACAAAGCAGGAACAAAATAGCTGGTTTAAGTTTGAGAATGCCGGAGAAGGAGCCGGAGCAAACACCTACAAGCTGACCAGCTTTGCCGGACCTATTGGAACTAAACCAGGAGCTTTAGGGGCACCACAAGTAGTTCTCACCAATGATAAGGCTAAAACCTTACTTGTCAAATTCAAAAAGTTTGATAAACCTACTACTACAAGTTCTACTAGTCAATTTGTCAAAATCATGTAAAAATACAAAGCCTGATACTCGTCGATGGCCAAAAATAATGGGTTGAGATAATACCCGCATGCATGTTTTTACTTTCCATAAATTAAATAAAATTATCCTTTCTAGCGCTTTCTTATGACTATGCATGCATTGGCCGTAATTGTCAATTGTCAATGAGCATGCTAACAAGAAAAAGAATAATACAACTTCAAGAAAATATTAACAAAAAATAAACTTTAAGAATTTTTTTTTAATTACGAGATAAATTTAAGAATGAATATTCAACATCAAGTATGAGTTAATTAATATATGTTGGGTGATTTAGGTGAATACCCATATTTACTAAATAGATTAAAAATATAGCACTATATGTATCACAATTAAGAAAGTGAAATCAAGGGTAAAGGAAAAAACATTTTTGATGTTTAGGAGAAAAGAGCCATGAGTTGGAGGCTTGAAGGTAGGTAGAGGCACGGGCAGAGATTTGATCTATGTTGCCGCGCCGGGTTGGCGATCGGAGGCTCGAGAGATAGAACAGCGGTTGAAGTCCGGTGGTGGTGGCGGATGGTGTTGATGACGGTGACGGCAGTGCCGTTTGATGGTGGTGGTGGCCACGGAAGAAAGAATCGTGAGGATGAGAAAGACTCAAAGAAGAGGAAGATGAGAGAAGCTTGATACAAAGGTAAAGCTGTCATAAATGCATAAAATAGAGAATATCACGTTTTTTAATGTTGGTGTTATAGTTTCTTAATTCAATCAATAAAGCATATCCAACATATATAAAAACCTCTAGAAAAATAATTTACAAACACGTATTTTAATCATAATTTTTAATGGTATTTTTTTCATATATAACCGTTTATTACAGAATTAATCATGATCTCATAATGGTCCTTAGCGAAAAAACTTATATTTTCTGTTAAACTTCATAAACTGGCTGCTTTGCGTACTGATAAGTGATAACCACTCTTTTGGGAAGGTTATTACTTTTCAATCCTCCAATTCGATTACAAACGTAGTTGTTGTGTTGTTTATTACATCGATCGTTCCGTCCAAGTAAAGTATATCTTATAATTTTTAGAAATGGGAATAAACATCATTTGTAATAAGATTAGATACAATATTTTCTATAATGATGTAATAGATTACAACAAAAAAAAATATTAACAGGAAAACTTGTGCCTAAAAAGAAACAGAGATGTTATAATCATTTATACGTTGATTCACTCTTCCCTATCTATCTGTTTGAATTGAAATCTTGTCTTCTTCCCGTGAATTATTTGATATTGCTATATATATTTGTTAACATGGACATTGTGCATGTTCCTCGTGCTGAAAATCTAAGTTTGAATCGATTACCATAGTTTAAACCCCTCTTTCAACCATCACTGTTGTAGAAAGTTAATTAGAATGTGACGTGTTGAAAACTTGTCTGCCCACGTACGTTGAATTGTATTTATATAACATGGTATTTTTTTTTATCACTTGTTCTTCATTAAAATAGAATTGTCTATCACTCATTTGTTTTCCTTGTTAGAGCGTGGTGAAAATTAATTTATGTTCTTGTTTTAATATGTTGTTTCAAAGATAACGGTTGGCAGAAAGAGAGATGTTGAAGAACATTCTTAGTTTTGTGGCCGGTTGGTTCACACATCCCTATGTGTTTAGTTAACATGGATACTATTGTGCATGACTCTCGTGCTGAAAATCGAAGTTTGAATCGATTCACGAGTAGAAAATTAGAACCAAGCCAGAATCAGAATGTGACATCTGTGAGAAGTTACGCTAAGGGCCAAGGGAGGATGTTACAAAAAGCATGTAACGCAAAGCCTGATGAGACTCGTTCATGGCCAAAAATAATGAGTTAAGAATTGAAATAATACAACACGCATGTTTTTTTCTAGTGCCTTACGAGAGTAAGTTCTATGGCTAAGTGCTTAGTTATACTTTCTGCTAAATTCATACTTTTGGTTGACATCATTAGGTTTCATTTTTAGTTTTCGATTCTTTTTTAAAAATTAGTAGAGATTAATGTCAAATGTGGCCAGAAACAGAGATGTTGAGGCTCATTTCGTCCGTTGGTTAACTCAACCGTATCGTATATTGGTGTATGGGTCGATGGTATATGTTGAGTCTTGTTTATGTCGGTTATTATAAACTCTAATAATATTGTTGTAAACTATAAGACCTGGTATCATATAAACCTTCGTATCATTGATTAAAAAGAAATAACATAATAATAAAGATTTTTCACCAAAACCCTTCTCTAATTTTTACATGATATAAGAGCAGCTGATTCTTGTGGATCTAAATTAAAGCTTCCGCATTAGAACATTGGTGATCTCAACTTCAAAAGAGACCATGGAGACTTTTATTGGAGAAGATGGTGGTGATGACGATGAAGACGTTGTAAGGAATGCTATATTGAGTATATCTCTTTACAATTGTACAATGGAGGTTTATATACAAGAGAGGTGAGGGAGCCTCTAGGTTTAATCATTACTATACATTCCTAATATGGAGATATGATATGATCTTGTGTATCTTGGAGTATCTCTTATATGCCCCCTCAAGATGAAGGGGTCTTGACCACGCCAATCTTGTCTCGGAGGTCCAAGAATCGTGGGCGAGGTAATGGCTTCGTTAATGCATCGGCAAGTTGGTCTCGGGTATTGACATGAGCAACACGTAGCGCACCTTATTGGATTTGGTCACGAACGAAGTGATAGTCCACTGCAATGTGTTTCATCCTTGAGTGGAAAACAGGGTTTGCACAGAGGAAGGTCGCACCGATGTTGTCACAGTACACTACTGCTTTGTGTGGTAAGCCTATCCCAAGTTCAGTTAAGACATTGCAGACCCAGCTTAGTTCAGCAGCCGTGTTCGCAACCGCACGATATTCGGCTTCAGTAGACGACCTTGCAACGCCCTTTTGCTTCTTTGCAGTCCATGAGATAGGATGATTGCCGATGTAAATAATGTAGCCATTAGTGGAGGTGTAATCATCGGAGTCGCAAGCCCAATTTGCATCTGAGTAGGCGTGTATGGAGAGGCGATTCTTGGCGGAGAAGTAAATGCCATGTGTTGGTGTCCCGGCTAGATATCGAAGTATGCGTTTGGCGGCCTGCCAATGTTCTTCGGTGGGCTTATGCATGAACTGAGATAGCCGGTTGACGGCATATGCAATGTCCAACTTTGTGAATGCAAGATATTGTAAGCTGCCTACTAGTTGACGGTACCGTGACGGGTCGGACAGAGGGACTCCCGAGCTAATTGTGAGCTTTGGACTGGCTGCCATTGGGGTGCTTACTGGCTTGGCATTTTGCATGTTGTAACGGTGGATCAAGTCGATGGTGTATTTCCGTTGGGAGAGATGGAGACCAAGATCCGTACGGTGAGCCTCCAAGCCAAGGAAATAGTTCAAGTCTTCCGGGTCCTTGACAGAGAAGCGATCAGCAAGAAGACTAAGGATCTTGGTGATCCCATTGGTACTGCTACCTGTTATTAAAATGTCATCAACATATACTAACAGGTAAATGAAGTGAGAACCTTGTTGCAGCGTGAAGAGGGAAGTGTCAGAGAGTGAATTGCGGAAACCAAGGCTGAGGAGAATGTTTTCAACTCAGTGTACCAGGCTCGAGGAGCCTGTTTTAAATCGTAAATTGCCTTGTGAAGGCGACAGACATGTGATGGATGATCAGAGTCTATAAAACCCGGTGGTTGTTCCATGTAAACCTCTTCGGTCAGCGTTCCTTGAAGAAACACATTGTTGACATCAAGTTGTTGAATTGGCCAAGCTTTTGACACTGCAACATCAAGAACCATCCGAATCGTGGTAGCTTTGACAACAGGACTGAACGTATCAGTGTAGTCGCGACCGTATTCCTGATTGTAACCTTTGGCGACAAGGCGTGCCTTGCATTAGTGATGAAAGCCGGTGGGAAGGAACTTGTTTTTGAATATCCATTTGCAGCCAATTACGTTGTGATGTGGTTGTCGAGGGACCAGCTCAAGAGTGCCATTGTGCGCAAAAGCATCTATTTCGTAAGACATCGCACCTCTCCAGCGTTTATCCTTCATCGCTTGAGACACAGTTTGAGGTTCTGGTGGTATGGAGGGAGATAAACCAGCATAGAGGTTGTACCGAGGATTGGGTTTGACGATGTTGTTTTTCCGGCGGGTTTGCATCATGTATTGATTTGGCGGTGGAGGTGGAAGAGGTTGATTGACAGGAGAGAGAGGTGGCGACGGAGTCGGTGTCGGAACCGGTGAGGGAGCCGGAGGAGTCGGTGGATTTGGATCGGGAGAGATGGCACCGGAAGACGTCGAAGAGGATGTCGAAGGTGTGTGTGGGCTCAAGTGAGATGTATGAGTTGGACTTGGTGGATCCAGTAATGGGCCGGGAATAGAATTGTTGTTTGTTGGGCCTGAGTTCCGTGGCGACGATGTCGTTGTTGGACTCTGCGAATGAAGAGAGGAGGATGAAGACATACCTGTTTGCGACGGCGACACTGAATCCATGAACTCGGTGGTGGTTTCCCGGAGGCGTCGAGGGAAGAACCGTATTCTCGGTGGAATCCCTTATCGATGGAGACGGTACGAGTGGCGGAGAGGATGGTAACAGAATGATAGCGGGTTGTGGAGAGGATGAGGTGAGAGGTGTGACGAGTGCGGATTAAGGGTTCGTGTGAGGAGGAGAGATAGGTTGGGAACGAGGAGTTTTGTACGGATAGATGGTCTCATCAAATTTAATATGGCGAGATGTGTAGATTCGACCGGAGCTTGGTTGAAGGCAGTGATAGGCGCTCTGTGTTGGCAAGTATCCAAGGAATACACATGGCGTTGATCTATCCTCCAGTTTGTGGTTGTTGTAAGGTCGGAGGAGAAGGAAGCAAAGACATCCAAAAGCTCGCATTTTCAAGTAATTGGGGGACGAACCAAGCAGCATCTCAAACGGTGATTTCAGTGCGAGAACCGGCGTCGGTAAGCGGTTGATGAGGTAAACTGCAGCAAGCAACGCATAGGACCAATAGGACTTAGGCATGCCAGCATGGGAGAGGAGTGTGAGCCCAGTTTCGACGATATACCTATGTTTTCTTTCAGAGAGACCATTGTGTTCGGGGGTGTGAGGCGGTGAGGTCAGATGAGAGATGCCGGCTGACCCAAGAAATGGACGAAGAGCGATGAACTCGCCACCGTTGTCAGTGTATAAGGTACCAATTTTGACATTGAAGCGGTTTCCTACAAGGGATTTAAACGGAACAAAGGTTTCACGAACTTGAGCTTTGGTTTTGAGAGGGTAAAGCCATGTATAGCGTGTGTAGTGATCAACAAAGATGACATAGTATTTGTAGTTATCAACAGAAACAATGGGAGAGGTCCAGACATCGGAGAAGACATATTCAAGAGGTCGGGTCGAAATAATTGTGGATTCAGAGAATGGAAGTTTATGAGCTTTATTAATGGAGCAATCAGAACAAAGAGAAGAAGAGGAAACAGAATGCAAACAAGGAAGTGAAAATTTAGAAATAATTGTTTTAAGAATAGTGCTAGAGGGGTGGCCTAAACGGTTGTGCCAGTCAGCCATGGATGGTTTGGAGGTGGTTGATGCGAAGAATGATTTTATGGTGGAGAGGGAGACTGGCCACTCGTAAAGCTCATCCTTGGTCTTGCCTTGGATTAAGGGGATTCCCGAGAATAGATCCTTCACCTGAAACCAAGCAGGAAAGAATTCCACAGAAACCTGATTAGCGTTACACAATCGATAAACAGAGATGAGATTTTTGTGAATATGTGGGACACATAGCACATTAGGTAATGTGAAAGAACGAGTCGGGGAGGAGGGTAGAGAAAGGGAACCCATATGTGTAATAGGGATGCCTTTACCATCACCAAGAAGAACATTGTCACCACCGTTGTACGGTTGCTGGAGCGAGAGGTTGTGGAGATCATTTGTCATGTGATGGGTTGCACCACTGTCCATGATCCATGGACTTTGAGAAGAGGTAGAACCCAACGCTAAGTTAGCTCTTGGTTGCCACGGACGAGGCTGTGAGAGCATGGGATTGGTGTAGTAGTCTGGACGGGGTTGCAGGTGACGGCATCGCTTGGCACTATGACCGTAAATGCCACATAATTGACACCTCCCCTGATAACCTTTTGGAGTTTCAGAGGACGAGGAGTTGTTCTTCAACCACGGCTGAGTTGAGCGCTGATGAGTACGACCCTGGTTTTGGCGTTGACGTGATGCGGTATTGGCGGTGATCGGAGCGGGGCTAGTGACAGCATGAGAGGTGGCAAGCAGTTTGGCTTCTCTGTTGAGAAGTTTTTCATGAATCTCCGTGACAGTTGGGGGCGTGTCACGACCCTCCATCTGATCCGCGATAGGCTTGTACTCCTCTGGCAGACCATCGATGATGAACTCAATCTGCGCTTCATGTTCTACCGGTTTACCAAGCAAGGCCAACTGATCGAAACGAGCAGTGAGTCCCTGCAGGTAATCATCAATTGTTTTGTCCCCTTTGGTGAAATGTTTGAGCTGAATCCGAAGTTGTTGAACATGTCCCCAACTGGAATTTGCATACGTAGCCGCGATCTTCTTCCACATTTCAGCAGCGGTCTTGGTTTTGGAGACAACGGACTGGATGGACGGTGACAGAGTGCCAAGTAAACCACTGTAGATGAGTTTATCTTGGCGATGCCAGGTGGTGTGCTTTGGATTCGCCGTGACCTGATCGTTGACGGTGACTGTGGGATCTGGTGGAACAGAGGAACCATCGAGGAATCCAGCGAGACCATAACCATCAAGAAGCGAATGAACTTGAAGACTCCAAGTCATGTAGTTGACAGAAGAGAGCTTGTTGATGTTCATCATGTTGATGTTTAGAAGAGAGGATGTGGGATCGACTTGTTCAACAGCGGCCATCGTGAAGATGAGAAAGAGCAGAGTGATCTAGAGAGTTGAGAAGACGAGAAGGAGAAAAGAAAGACAATGGAAGCGGCGGAAAAAAAAAAATTTAGGCTCTTGATACCATGTAAAGAATGCTATATTGAGTATATCTCTTTACAATTGTACAATGGAGGTTTATATACAAGAGAGGTGAGGGAGCCTCTAGGTTTAGTCATTACTATACATTCCTAATATGGAGATATGATATAATCTTGTGTATCTTGGAGTATCTCTTACAGACGTAAGCAATAAGGGGTGTGTCCTCTAGTTGTTTTGATCACATGGTTTTAGTTTTAATAAAATTTTAAATTATTTGGTTTGGTTCGTACTTTTTTTTATAGAATTGGGTTTGATTATTGTTTTGCAATAATTAATTGGGTTGGATTATTCTTTTGCAATAATTAGTTGGGGGCTTTCTTTTATTTAAACTAATGATGGTAGTTCTAGGTTTATGGTTTACATGGTTTTGAGTGGTGAATTTTTCTGAGTTTTTATTTGGTAATATTTTTACCATTATGAGAGAGTTATTTGGAACGTTCATGTTTTTAGGTCAATTTCTTTTAGTCTGATTTGTGGACTGTCCAAGATAAGGACAATTATTTGTGGAGTAGCAGGATTTGCACCCATGGGATGTTATTATTTACTTTTACCAAAAATCGAAGACGAGCTGAAGTTCCACCTCTATTTTCAAGATTAAAGTTTATGCCCGGAGGAGTTTGGTGATAGGATTTATCCATCCTTGACAAGTATACATGACATACGTGTTCCGTTTTATGATTGCAAAGTTTGTGTTTTGCTTACCACGCATGTCGTGCGGGGGAGTATTAGTGTATAGGCCGACAGTGTATGTTGAGTTTTGTTTATATCAGTTATTATAAACTTTAATATTGTTGGAAACCATAAGACCTGTTGTTATATAAATCCTCTTATCATTGATTAAAAAAGACAACACAACAATAATAAAGATTTTTCTCCAAAACCCTTCTCTATCTTATAGAACGTATCTGATTTCGTCTTGTCGTATTATTAATTAATTTGGCCACTGTGCATGTTCCTCGTACTGAAAAAATGAAGTTGAATTTGAATACCATAGAGTCTACTCCGCTCCCTTCTTTCAACTCTTACTATAGTAAAAAACACTTAGAAGCCAACGATCAGATTGTGACGCAAGGAAAAAGCCAACAACCATTTTTAGCTGATAAATGAATGAGGTCGGATTCATCATTTTTTTCTTCTGATTTCTATGTTAGTTAACACGAATTATTGTGCATGTTCCTCGTGCTGAGAATTGAAAGCTTGAATCCATAACCGTAGAGTCTAGTAAAGACCCCTCTTTCCAACCCTCACCCTAGTAGAAAGTTCGTTGGCCAGTATAATTAAGGACTAGATATTGATTGATGTGAGAAAAAAGCCAATAAGTAGTTACAGTTGATAAATTGAAGGTTTTACTTAACAAAATTGGGAGACATTTCCTTCTCTAATAACTGTCATGTTCTGTTTGTTTTTTATTTATTCACAACAGGCTGATCTATTAGCCATATTTCTACGTTCGTAAAAACGGATTCGTGTTGTTGTGATGGTCTCAGTTGACATATCGTTTATCACTAAACTATAGTCACTTCCTAACATCATTAGTTTTCGATTTTTGAAAAAAAAAATAATAGAGAATATCAAATCTGGCTAGGAACAGAGATGTTGAGTATCATTTTGTGCGTTGATTAACTCAACCGTATCTCTCGTCTTGTGAAAACATTGTCTTTCTCTCATTTTATTGATCGTTTTTTTTTTTTTCCTGCTATGCGTATTAATCACTAGAAATAGGCTCGCGCGATGCGCGAGATATATCTAATCTTATTTTTATTAATTATAATATATTTTAAATTTATAAATATATTTTTGAAATGTCTGTTTTTAATATGATTTTTTAAAAATTTTGTTTAATATTTGTTCCTTTATATATATGGTTCTTAATGTTTGGACGCAAAATAAAATAAAGAAAACATATAGGAAACTTTTTTGATTGAAGTAATTAAATCCCTCAAAGTTTTGTTATTTTGAATTTTATTAATTTGTGATAAATTGTTAGGTTCTTAGAGCATCTGCAACCCCATTCTATTTTAAAGTCAATACTCTGTTATAGAGTAACATTTGGTCTAACCCTACTATATCTTATTCTAAAATAGAGTAAATGGTGGGATTACTCTGTATGCAGCATTAATTTTTTACACTAACTCCATTTTCTAGTATAAAATAGATTGATACATTGAAAAAACTATGCTCTAATTTATAGTAAAATATAGAATATATATTGGAGATAGTCTTATCATACATGAGGTTTGTGTATAGACCATATATCAGATATTCGAAACGAAAATTGAGTATTGAAAATTGTTTACAAATATTACCAGATAAATCTCATCTTTCCTTACATCTTTTCCAAAACTGTAATATATGGATGTGATCAAGACTTATATGAAATGCTAGATCTCTATAATCACAAAATTATTAGCAAAACTCATTAACCATGAAAATAAATTAAAAAAATTATGTTTTAGTCTCAATCGTAAAGAAGAATAATTGATAAATATTTATCTTTTTTGCGAGTGGTTTTTCAACATTATATTTTTTTTTTAACTCAATCTTAATATTTGATTTTCTTTTTGACTCCAGAATATGTTGCTACGGTTTGATTTTCTTCGGGTAGCCTCCTAACAAATATCTTGTGAATTAGAGACTCTATATGAATGCTTAAAATGTGCTATACTTCTATGATGATGGGTTATTTCTCAGTCCTTGTCCCTATTCTTATTCATTATGTTCTTTTAATTGTCAAAAAATGAACTCTCCAACATGTCAATTAGTGTAGATGGAAGGGAAGACAAAATTAAAAAAATTGATATCAACAATAGATACATTCCAATTATCTTTCTAACACAACTACATTTCTAAATTATTTTAACTTACATCTAAATGTTTTTTTTAATTAACTATATTTAAACTTATAATATATATATGTTGACTTTTCCATCAGATTTTGATAATTTTAAAATAAGATATTTGCAAGGAAAAAATCAGACTGGCTCAAATTCATCCAATCAATAAATTAAATTTCTAAAACCTGAATTTTGTACTATAGTAATGAGATTATGAATCTAGACAATATGTTTTACAAGGTAACAAAAGAATCACCAATGATTATTTTGAATATTTAATAAGTGTACTCACGATTTATCATATGCTCCAATGTTTACTCTATAATCTTGTAATCACCCTTAACATAAAAAATTTGGAATAATGCATATTAAAATATGGCTCATGTCATAAAAATTTATGAAATATCTTATACTATATCTCGCATTAAATTTTGAATAAAATTCATGAAAAGAAAAGTGTGTCAAATTTAATGTTTTTTAGATTCGATATATTATCTCTATTTTCTAATCATTTTAAAATAAATACTATAATTACCATTAAATTATTTTGTGAAACTATTGTTTTCTATTATTTCATTGGGTGATTAATCAATTATGTTATTTTAACTTTCTTTTAGTACATAGGTTTTAAAAACAGTCAAACTGTAACTTATAGAATATTAGATATAATTTAATTTTATCTGAGTTTTTTCTTTAATATAATATATATGATTATTGGATACAACATGATTTTTTAAATATATTAGAACATATTTTATATTTTTAAATTAGTCTGTCATAAATTAATTTGGCTTCAATTTTTATTTTAAAAGTATAAAAACTTTTTTTTTGTTTTAATTGGTTTGATCAATAGTTTTATTTTTAGATTATATGGTATATGCTTCCATTAGGAAATATATTATATGTTAAAACTAAAGGTTATGTTATGATACCATTATGCTATTTTTCTTTTCTTTTAGTACATACGTTTTAAAAATAGTCAAATGGTAACTTATGTAATATTAAATACAATTTAATTTTATCTGAGTTTTGTCTTTAATACAATATATATGATTATTGAATACAATGTGATTTTTTAAATATAGTAGTACATATTCTATATTTTTAAATTAGTCTATCATAAATTAACTTGGTTTTAATTTTACTTTAAAAGTATGAAAACTTTTTTGTTTGAATTGGTTTGATCAGTAGTATTATTTTTATCTGAGTTTTGTCTTTAATACAATATATATGATTATTGAATACAATGTATTTTTAAAAAATTATTAGTACATATTCTATATTTTAAAATTAGTCTATCATAAATGAACTTGGTTTCAATTTTTACTTTAAAAGTATGAAAACTTTTTTTGTTTTAACTGGTTTGATTAGTATTTTTTAAGTTATGTGGTATATGTTTTCATTAAGAAATTTATTATATGTTAAAACTAAAAATTTCGAAGAAATATATTTTTGTAACAATGTGAATTTTTTTTTTACAAAAGCAAACTATACACTATATAAGATATAAATAAAATAAAGTATATTAAAAATATTATTATTATGATTTAGTTTTGCCCATGGTGTAACAGAGAAGGTTGCTGCCGTGAAATGTTGTTATTTTGAAAGAAACTTAATGCAATGTTTTAGGGAGAGAAATCAGGGATTATAATCAAATGTTAATGACCATAAAATCATAGGCGTTTGGTATTTTTTTTACGTTATCAAACAGAGCAAAACGTTAGAAGGAAACGTAGGATTTTCTTATAATGGGATTCTGAGATATCCTTAAAGATTGTAGTAAGTAATACATATATTCCAATGGTAGTAATGCTTCATATTATTCTAATTTATGGGGAGGATCTTAGCACATTTTTGAAAAATAAATTCAAAAATATGTATGGTTCGGAACTTAACACATTTATTTAAACAAAATTTAGAAACTCGATTTCAAACTTTTTGAAAACGTTGATGCATACAAATTAATGTTACATACGATTGAAATAGGTGGTGATGGGTCTGTAATGGATTAGCATTTTATGGTGCACAGGAGAATTTTACCAAATAAACCAAAGTTTAGGAGAATTGTAAATAAAAGCACAAGGAGAACACCGAGATGATGCTGAATTAGAGATTTACTGGGAATGAAGCGTAAGCAATGAGGAGACCCAATTGGATTTAGAAACAAACCTGTTAGAGAGGTAAACATTGATAGACCCTTCGTTGACCGCAGTTTGAAGCGTTGTCACTGATCTGAGGTGGAAGGTTGAATTTGAGTTTGAATTTTAAGTTATTGGTTTGGGCCCAGAGTTGGAAGGAAAATGAATGGGTTTTTTAAAACATATGAGTATATATGATTATTGAATACAATGTATTTTTAAAAAATTATTAGTACATATTCTATATTTTTAAATTAGTCTATCATAAATGAACTTGGTTTCAATTTTTACTTTAAAAGTATGAAAACTTTTTTTGTTTTAATTGGTTTGATTAGTATTTTTTAAGTTATGTGGTATATGTTTTCATTAGGAAATATATTATATGTTAAAACTAAAAATTTCGAAGAAATATATTTTTGTAACAATGTGAAATTTTTTTTTACAAAAGCAAAATATACACTATATAAGATATAAATAAAATAAAGTATATTAAAAATGTTGTTATTATAATTTAGTTTTGCCCATGGTGTAACAGAGAAGGTTGTTGTCATGAAATGTTGTTATTTTGAAAGAAACTTAATGCAATGTTTTAGGGAGAGAAATCAGGGATTATAATCAAATGTTAATGACCATAAAATCATAGGCGTTTGGTATTTTTTTTACGTTATCAAACAGAGCAAAACCTAAGAAGGAAACGCAGGATTTTCTTATAATGGGATTCTGAGATATCCTTAAAGATTGTAGTAAGTAATACAAATATTCCAATGGTAGTAATGCTTCATATTATTCTAATTTATAGGGAGGATCTTAGCACATTTTTGAAAAATAAATTCAAAAATATGTATGGTTCGGAACTTAACACATTTATTTAAACAAAATTTAGAAACTCGATTTCAAACTTTTTGAAAACGTTGATGCATACAAATTAATGTTACATACTATTGAAATAGGTGGTGATGGGTCTATAATGGATTAGAATTTTATGGTGCACAGGAGAATTTTACCAAATAAACCAAAGTTTAAGAGAATTGTAAATAAAAGCACAAGGAGAATACCGAGATGATGCTGAATTAGAGATTTACTGGGAATGAAGCGTAAGCAATGAGGAGACCCAATTGGATTTAGAAATGAACTTGTTAGAGAGATAACACGAACCTGTTAGAGAGGTAAACATTGACAGACCCTTCGTCGACCGCGGTTTGAAGCGTTGTCACTGATCTGAGGTGGAAGGTTGAATTTGGGTTTGAATTTTAAGTTATTGGTTTGGGCCCAGAGTTGGAAGGAAAATGAATGGTTTTTTTAAAACATATGAGTACACGTGTCAGATATATAGTTAGCCAGGTGTCATGTTTTTAGAAGAAGTTTGAGAAAACCTTCTCTTATTATATAAGATTTTATTGATTGTGCATGTTCCTAGTACTGGAAAACTGAAGTTGAATCGATCACCATAGAGTCTACTCCCTTCTTTACTACTCTGACTATAGTAAGAAAAATGTTAAAAGCCAACGATCAGATTGTGCCGCGAGGAAAAAGCCAAGAACCATTTTTAGCTCATAAATTAATTAGGATTCGTCAAATTTTTTCTTCTGATTTCTATGTTTGTTAACACGGACCATTGTGCATGTTCCTCGTCCTGAGAATCGAAAGGTTGAATCCATAACCGTAGGAAAAACTGTTCCCTCTTTCCAACCGGCCTCCGTAGTAGAAAGTTAGTTGACCAATATAATTAAGGATTGTTATGGCTGATAAATTGAAGGATTTACTTTACAAAATTGGGAGTTTTTTTCCTTCTCTTTTTAGTGTCATGCTCCTTTGACCGCAGAGAACTCCTATAAAGACTGATACAAAATGTGTTAGCTCTCCACAACTCAACTCGCTCAAATCCTAGAAACACACACAAAACAATCACAATGAAGAACACTTCAGTAGTCTCTGTTCTCATCACTCTCATGTTCGCAGCATCAGTCGTCTGCATCCAAGGACAACGACAGGAAGAGGTGAAGGACAGAGACGGAAATCCAGTTAAACTCGGTGAACAATACTTCATCCAGCCTGTGAAGACGGAAAGTAACAGCGGAGGTGGTCTTGTCCCAGCGGCCACTAATATGCGTTCCTTTTGTCCACTTGGCATCACCCAAACACTCATCACACTGCAACGAGTTTTCCAAGTTCTGGGAAGTCGATGTTTCCTCACCGGTTCACAAAGAGCGTAAGATTCTCATCGGTGGTAAACCACAAGAGAAAAATAGTTGGTTTAAGATCGAGAAAGCCGGAGAAGAAGCAGGAGAAAACACTTACAAGTTGACCACCTTAACCGGAACCGTTGGAGCCATCCCAGGGGCTTGGGCTTGGTTAAGCGCACCACAACTAATTATCACCAATGATGATGCTAAGACCTTACTCGTCAAATTCAAAAAGGTTGATGATGTTACTACGGCTGCTACTTCTACTTCTCGGGTTGAGAAGCTAGGTCTAAGGATGTTCCCATTTTACTAGTCAACTAGTAAAAATCATGTAATGTCAAGCCTGAGACTCGTCCATGACCAAATATATTAGTGGGTTGAGAAAATACCCGCGCACATATGTTCTTATCTTTCATAAATAAATAAAAAATTATATTTTCTATAACTTTAATATGACAATGCTCAAGTGGTTACGTGTTTCTTTGTGAATGTCACTGCAGTCGGCCTTAACTTTAATATAATAGAAGTTATGGCCTCAATATGGTTTAAAAAAAAAAAGAAATTTTCATTTACCACTCCAAATCAACATTTTCTTTCACGGAAGGCAAACTCAAAAAAGCTTTCCAGGTTTTAGCCATCTAGTAAAAATAAGACAACTATACTCTGTAACTGACCAATTAGACTTTAGTTTCATTACCCCTTAAGAAAACTAGAAAGAGAGAGAGAAGAACATGAAGTTCACCATCTCACTAAGTAAAAATTAGGGAACTTGGATAAAATTAGTAGTTAGTCTATTTAATCCGGTGAGTTTGGGTGTGTAAAATTCCGGCGAGTTGGATGTGTACAATTCCGGTGTGTTAGAAGATTCAGTGAGTTTGGATGTGTATAATTCCAGCGAGAAAAAGAAGTGGAGGAAATTTTCGGTGAGTTTTGGGGTGTAGAACTCTGGTGAGAAGAAGATGAGGAAATTTTTGATGTGTATGGGTGTGTAGAACTCTGGCGAAAAGAAGAAAATGAGAAAATTTCCGGTGAACAACAACGACAATATTAACTAGGGTTGCAGAAGAAGATATGTTGAAGATGACTACAAAATTACAATAATATCTGTAATTTACTTTGAGACCATTCGTACGTTGTTTCACTTCATCTATATCTCTCTATTTGAAATCTTGTCTTCTTCCCATGAATTTACAACCTAAGCCCTCTTTTTAATTTTCTTCATATGTTGTTATTTAACATGGACCATTGTATTTGTACATGTTCTTAACGAAGTTTGAATCGATTACCTTTATATTCTAAACCTCTCTTTTCAACCACCATCACTGTTAGTGTTAGTAAGACAGTTAGAAAACCAAGGATTAAATTGTGACGTGAGGAAAAGCCTAGTAAATTTTAAGTGTTTGGTATTTTGGGCTAAATAACATATATCAGATCAACAGGTAACAATTTAGTTAGCACTGTGCGTTTTATGTATAATCTACTCTAGCTAGTTATTAATTACAAGAAGGGTTTAGACGATAGTTCACTACTAATCATGAATTAAAATGATCTCTGCTTCCTCTTTCCATGGATTCCCTATCAGGTGTGAAATCTCCCAGTCCGGACCCTCCAGATCTACTTGTGAACTATCGTCACTTCTTTATTTTCTTATCGGAAAAGAGTCGTTGCGGAGATCATTTTAATTCATGATTTAGTTTTAGCAGCTTGTTTAAATTAACAAAAATACACATTCTTTAATTTGGTGATCCATGGAGCTGTTCGTCATATTCAAATGTGATGTTGGTAGTTAGATTACTTGATCATCCTTGTTTAAATCAACAAAAATACATATTCTTTGGTTATCAGTCATATTCAAATTAATGTGATGTTGGTAGTTAGATCCGATGGATTGAGCATCATTTGTAGGATTAGATATAAAATATTTTCTAATGATGATGTAATAAATAACAAAAATTAACAGGTCAACTTGTGCCTAGAGATGTTGGTAATCATTCTATACGTTGAATCACTCATCCTTTTCTATTTGTCTGAAATCTTATCTTCTTCCCGCTTATTATTTGATATTAATTGCTATATAAATTTGTTAACATGGACATTGTGCATGTTCCTCGACCCTCGTGTTGAAATTTTAAGTTTGAATCGATTAACATAGTCTAAACCCCTCTTTTCAACCCTCACTATAGTAGAAAGATAGACATTAAGGACCCATCACAAGAATGATCAGAATGTGACCGTGCCGAAATAAGCCAAATTAACAATTATAGCTGACAATTTTAGGTTTTACTCAACCAAATGGCAGTTTGTTATCTCTTTTTTTACTGCCATGCTCGATTTAACTGCATGAGAACTCCTATAAATACCGATACAAAATGTTCTTGTTTTCCACAACTCAAACCCCTCAGAAAAGTAAACATTAAATCCTTAAAAACACAAAACCATCAAAATGAATAAACCTTCAGTGGTCTCTTTTCTCATCACTCTCCTGTTAGCTGCAGCTGTCTGCATCCAAGGAGGCGAACCGGTGAAGGAAACTGTTGGAAATTATCTTAAAACCGATCAACAATACTACATCCAGCCAGTCAATACCAACTTCCCCGGAGGTGGTCTTGTCCCAGCCCCCCCTACACTAGGTTCCTTATGTCCACTTGGCATCGTCCAAACAGCACTTTATTACATACCAGGCGTACCTGTTAGCTTCTCAACTCCAAACGCAATCATGGAAACAACCATTTCCACAGATGATTATGTAAACATTGAGTTTAAGTCCAAAATTTGGTTCTGCGATAAGTTTTCCAAGTTTTGGAAAGTCGATGAATCCTCATCAGCTGCCGAAGAGCCTTCCATTCTCGTTGGTGGTACAAAGCAGGAACAAAATAGCTGGTTTAAGATTGAGAATGCCGGAGAAGGAGCCGAAGCAAACACCTACAAGCTGACCAGCTTTGCCGGACCTGTTGGAACTAAGCTAGGAACTTTCAAGGTACCACAACTAGTTGTCACCAATGATAAGGCTAAAACCTTACTCGTCAAATTCAAAAAGGTTGATGAAGTGACTACCACTACTTCTACTTCACGCATTGAGAAATTAGGTCTAGGAATGTTCCCTTTCTACTAGTCAACTGGTCACAATCATGTAAAAAAAAGCCTGAGGCTCGTCCATATGGCCAAAAATAATGGGTTGAAATAATACCCACATGCAAGTTTCTACTTTCCATAAATAAAATAAAGTTATCCTTTCCAGCGCTTGTTATCATGTTATGAGTTTATGACTATGCATACATTGGCCGTGATTGTCAATGAGCATGCTAACGAGAAAAATAATAATATAACTTCACGAAAATATTAACAAAAATACAATTTTTTGAAATTAATTATGATAGAAATATAAGAATGAATATTCAACATATCAAGTATGAGTTAATTAATATATGTTGGGTGATTTTAGGTGAATATACATATTAAAAAAAAAAATATAGCACTATATGTATCAAAATTAAGAAATTAAAGTGATTAAAGGAAAAAGAAAAAAAGATTTTTGGTGTTTAGGAGAAAAGAGTCATGAGTGAGACTGCCAATGGAGGCTTGAAAGGTAGATGCACGTACGTGCAGAGATTTGGATCTATGTTGCCACGCCTGCTTGGCGATTGGAGGCTTGAGAGATAGCTAGAACAGCGGCTGAAGTCCGGTGGTGGCAGCGGATGGTGGCCGCACTGCCGTTTGATTGTGGTGGTGGCCATGGAAGAAAGAATCGTGAGGATGAGAAAGACTCAAAGAGGAGAAGCTTGATACAAATGTAAAGCTGTCATAGATGCATAAAATAGAAATATCACCCTAATTTACAGAAAATTAGGTTATTCAGTGCAATTTCCTATATACAGTACTGTATGTTCTCTCTATTCTCTCTACGAAAATTTATTGCTATAGCTTGTAAATCTATAATATATAAAAATAATTATTAAAACTTTGTTATTCTTTCACATCCAATCAGTAAAGCATATCTAATATATATATAAAAAAAAACCTCCAAAAACTGATCTACAAAGTCACGTATTATATCATAATTTTTTGTATGGTATTTTTCAGAACCGTTTATTACAGAATTGATCATATGATCCAAGTATAGCACATCCTATAGTTTTAAGAAATGGTAATAATTAACATCCATTTCAGGAATAATTAAATCCCTTAAGTGGTTAAGTGTCCCTTTGTGGAATGTCACTGGAGCAATATCACAAGTATATGCGGTTAGCTGTTAGGGGATGTCGTAAGTGTTAAATAGGATACACTTATAATTGTACTTGTAGACTATACATATATAGTTAATTAGTGTTAATGTGTTATGCTAACCTTTTCCTTCTATTTCTTGATTCTTGTCACTTTCTTGTTATACAAAAACTGAAAATTCATTATAGGGAATTTCTTTAGTACTGGAACAACCGTCACTTATTTATTATTTTGTGAGAAAAAAAGTCGTTGTGGAAATCATTCTTAGTTTCGTAGCATGGATACTATTGTGCATGTCCCTCGTGCTAAAAATCGAAGTTTGAATCGATTCACGAGTAGAAAATTAGAACCAAGCTAGAATCAGAATGTGACATCTGTGAGAAGTTACGCAGAGGGCCAGGGAGGATGTTACATTTATACTAGTAAAAATCATGTAACGCAAAGCCTGATGAGACTCGTATGGCCAAAAATAATGAGTTGAGAATTGAAATAATGCAGCACGCATGTTTTTATCTTCCATATATATTATAAAATTATGTGTTTTTTTCTTCTCATGAGAATAAGTTCTATGGCTAAGTGCTTGTGCTTAGTTATACTTTCTGATAAATTCATACTTTTGGTTGGCAGGTTTCATTTTTAGTTTTCGATTCTTTTTAAAAAATTAATAGAGAATGTCAAATGTGGCCAGAAACAGAGATGTTGAGGATCATTTCGTGCGTTGGTTAACTCAACCGTATGTATCTGATCTCGTCTTGTGAAACCTCGTCTTCCTCCCATTTATTGATCGTCGTTTTTTTCCCTGCTATGCGTATTATTAGTTAACTTGGCCATTCACTACAAGAAAACATTACCAGTTTTGACGAAGTTTCCGACCGACATATACAAACCGTTAAGCGATGTGAGTAAAAAATGGTTGGTAATCGGTTGGAAATTAGCGACACATTCATATGGTTGGAATACGGTCGGAAATTACCGATGAAACTACTGGCAAATATATCCGTTGGTAAAGGCCGTCTGTTTTACAACCAATTTCCGAGGGATTTTAAACTCGGTCGATAAACAGTCGGTTTTAAGTGACTGGTTTAACCGTCGGTATACGACTATATATAGAATTATCGGACTCGAGGATCATACTGGAGTTTGGATAGATTCTGAAGAAGGTATTGAACAAGTTGTTGTTGATTACTTCAATCAGCTCTTTGCTACAAACACTATCGATAAAGATTTTCTTGTTCTCCAGGATGTTCCCGAGCTGGTTTCAAATTAGATGAATGTGTGCTTGACAAGATAAGTCTCGACTGCAGAAGTGAAGAAGGCACTCTTTGAGATGAATCCAATGAAGGCCCATGGTCCATATGGCATGACAACTTTATTTTATCAGAAATTCTGGTCAATTATCATTTCAGATCTAATCTCCACAATTCAAGCTTTTTCTCCTCAGGAAACCTGGATCCAAGCCTAAACAGAACCAACATCTGTCTGGTTGCAAAAGCAGAACGTCCTAGTGTGATGTCAGGTTTCCGTCCCATTAGTCTTTGCAATGTTGGTTACAAAATCATCTCAAAAGTGCTATCAAATAGACTTAAAGAAGATTCTCCCATCCTTGATCTCAGAGACTCAGTCCGCCTTTGTGGCGAGAAGATTAATTACAGATAATATCCTCATAGCTCAGAAAAACTTCCATGCTCTTCGCTCTAACCCTACTTGTAGAGAGAACTTCATAGCCATCAAGACAGATATGAGCAAATAGACCTAGGATTCTAAACTGAAATTTAGATAAATCGGTTTGGGTTTTTTAATTGATTAAACCGATCATAATGAGTTTCATTTAGGACCGGTTAACCAAGATTTTTGGTTCAATTTTCCCAAACCGAACGGTTTACCGAAGAACAAAAAACCCTAAACTCCTAATATCACAACTAGTCCAGCCGCCGACCATTCACTTCCTTCTTCTTCATCTTTCTTCCATTACTTCATCATCATCATTCTTCTTCTTATTCATCATCATCATCATTCTTCTTTTCTTCTTTCTTCTTTCTTCTTTCTTCTAATTCAATTCATAACAATCATCTTCTTCTTCGAATCATCATCCTTCATAAACATCATTATTTTTTTCGTCTTCGAGTCATTCTTCTTTGATTCTTCATCCTTCTTCATCTTATATACCGCGATCTCCCCTTTACAGATCTCGCCACTAGTGTTTCTCAAATTTCGCCGCTGGCCGTCTTTCCACATCTCGTCGTTGATGTCTTCGTCATTCATCACTAGAATAACAAAACAAAAAAACTAAGTTTATTTTTTTTTGTTAATGGGCCTTTGTGTTTTCTGTAGACAAAGCCAAAAGCTCAATTTACGAAATATTTTTTAGCCCTACAATACTAAACCAAATATCCGAATTACAATAACCAAAATAACCGTCTCCGAACCAAAATTTTATTCGGTTAGATTCGGAACAATTTTCAATTTTTAAATAAACCAAAAACCGAATTTTCCAATCGGACGGAAGTCGCATGTCTATAAGCAAAGCATATGATAGAATCGAATGAGATTTTCTCAGAGTCCTAATGACCAAACTTGGCTTCTCTCCGCGCCGTGGATCCAATGGATCATGGCTTGTGTAAAGTTTGTGACCTATCAAGTTCTCTTTCTTCATATTGTTTGTTAACATGGACCAATGTGCATTTTCCTCGTGCTTAAATCGAAGTTTTTGAAGAGTCTAAGATGAAAGTGGGAATCGATAACCGAAGTAGTCGTGTTTACAGTGAAATTAATTCTGATATACTTACTAACCATATTTAATTAGTTATTGCTCTCTCTTTTAAAAACAACGTTTAGTGCTCTCTAATATTAGGCTTATGGTGGTCCTTAAATTTTTTTTTTTTTTTTTTTTTTAACTTCTTACATTTTTTTTTTGTTGGAAGGTTATTTCTTTTCAGTTCTCAAATTCGATTACGAAAGGAGTTGTTGTGTTGTTTAATTACAGTCATATCGGTTATATATGTAAAAACTCTTTAAAACAAAAAGAAAAGAAAAATAGAGTCAATTATTACAATTGAAAAACATGTTATGACATATGAGACTGACGAATTTAACGATGAAAGTTACTCTTACTCCCTCTGTCTTGATAAATTGATGTTTTGAGATAATTTTTTGTTCTACAAAACTAATTTTCTACCATTTTGAAGTAATTTAAGTTAATAATTTGTAAATTTCAAAAAATAATCATTAAAAATATTTAAATTTCTAAATTGTTATTGGTCTAAAATTAAATAATATTTTTTAGTGAAAGAAAATAATGTATTTAAAATTATTAATCAATATTTTTTTTAAATGTGTATAATTCAATTTAGGAATAAAACGCACAAGTGGTTACGTGTTGTCCGCATCATTGGATCAAGAAGTCTAATACTGGTAGATTATGCATATGGCAAATTTTACGATCTGCCATTTTCTTCCATCTCTTGATTCATTTCGCTTGCTGGTTATACAAAAACTGAATTTTCAATATAGCGAATTTCTTTAGTAGTGAACTATCGTCACTCTTTATTATCTTGACGGATAAGAGTCGTTGCGGAGATCATTTTAATTCATGATTTTGTTTTAGCAGCTTGTTTAAATTAACAAAAATACACATTCTTTAATTTGGTGATCCATGGAGCTTTTCATAATATTCAAATGTGATGTTGGTAGTTAGATTACTTGATCATCCTTGTTTAAACTAACAAAAATACATATTCTTTTGGTTATCAGTCATATTCAAATTAATGTGATGTTGATAGTTACATTGGATTGAGCATCATTTGTAGGATTAGATATAAAATATTTTCTAATGATGATGTAATAAATAACAAAAATTAACAGGTCAACTTGTGCCTAGAGATGTTGGTAATCATTCTATACGTTGAATCACTCATCCTTTTCTATTTGTCTGAAATCTTATCTTCTTCCCGCTTATTATTTGATATTAATTGCTATATAAATTTGTTAACATGGACATTGTGCATGTTCCTCGACCCTCGTGTTGAAATTTTAAGTTTGAATCGATTAACATAGTCTAAACCCCTCTTTTCAACCCTCACTATAGTAGAAAGATAGACATTAAGGACCCATCACAAGAATGATCAGAATGTGACCGTGCCGAAATAAGCCAAATTAACAATTATAGCTGACAATTTTAGGTTTTACTCAACCAAATGGCAGTTTGTTATCTCTTTTTTTACTGCCATGCTCGATTTAACTGCATGAGAACTCCTATAAATACCGATACAAAATGTTCTTGTTTTCCACAACTCAAACCCCTCAGAAAAGTAAACATTAAATCCTTAAAAACACAAAACCATCAAAATGAATAAACCTTCAGTGGTCTCTTTTCTCATCACTCTCCTGTTAGCTGCAGCTGTCTGCATCCAAGGAGGCGAACCGGTGAAGGAAACTGTTGGAAATTATCTTAAAACCGATCAACAATACTACATCCAGCCAGTCAATACCAACTTCCCCGGAGGTGGTCTTGTCCCAGCCCCCCCTACAATAGGTTCCTTATGTCCACTTGGCATCGTCCAAACAGCACTTTATTACATACCAGGCGTACCTGTTAGCTTCTCAACTCCAAACGCAATCATGGAAACAACCATTTCTACAGATGATTATGTAAATATTGAGTTTAAGTCCAAAATTTGGCTCTGCGATAAGTTTTCCAAGTTTTGGAAAGTCGATGAATCCTCATCAGCTGCCGAAGAGCCTTCCATTCTCGTTGGTGGTACAAAGCAGGAACAAAATAGCTGGTTTAAGATTGAGAATGCCGGAGAAGGAGCCGAAGCAAACACCTACAAGCTGACCAGCTTTGCCGGACCTGTTGGAACTAAGATAGGAACTTTCAAGGTACCACAACTAGTTGTCACCAATGATAAGGCTAAAACCTTACTCGTCAAATTCAAAAAGGTTGATGAAGTGACTACCACTACTTCTACTTCACGCATTGAGAAGTTAGGTCAAGGAATGTTCCCTTTCTACTAGTCAACTGGTCACAATCATGTAAAAAAAAGCCTGAGGCTCGTCCATATTGCCAAAAATAATGGGTTGAGATAATACCCACATGCAAGTTTCTACTTTCCATAAATAAAATAAAGTTATCCTTTCCAGCGCTTGTTATTATGTTATGACTATGCATGCATTGGCCGTGATTGTCAATGAGCATGCTAACGAGAAAAATAATAATATAACTTCACGAAAATATTAACAAAAATACAATTTTTTGAAATTAATTATGATAGAAATATAAGAATGAATATTCAACATATCAAGTATGAGTTAATTAATATATGTTGGGTGATTTTAGGTGAATATACATATTAAAAAAATATATATATAGCACTATATGTATCAAAATTAAGAAATTAAAGTGACATCAAAGGAAAAAGAAAAAAAGATTTTTGGTGTTTAGGAGAAAAGAGTCATGAGTGAGATTGGCAATTGGAGGCTTGAAAGGTAGATGCACGTACGTGCAGAGATTTGGATCTATGTTGCCACGCCTGCTTGGCGATTGGAGGCTTGAGAGATAGCTAGAACAGCGGCTGAAGTCCGGTGGTGGCAGCGGATGGTGGCCGCACTGCCGTTTGATTGTGGTGGTGGCCATGGAAGAAAGAATCGTGAGGATGAGAAAGACTCAAAGAGGAGAAGCTTGATACAAATGTAAAGCTGTCATAGATGCATAAAATAGAAATATCACCCTAATTTACAGAAAATTAGGTTATTCAGTGCAATTTCCTATATACAGTACTGTATGTTCTCTCTATTCTCTCTACGAAAATTTATTGCTATAGCTTGTAAATCTATAATATATAAAAATAATTATTAAAACTTTGTTATTCTTTCACATCCAATCAGTAAAGCATATCTAATATATATATAAAAAAAAACCTCCAAAAACTGATCTACAAAGTCACGTATTATATCATAATTTTTTGTATGGTATTTTTCAGAACCGTTTATTACAGAATTGATCATATGATCCAAGTATAGCACATCCTATAGTTTTAAGAAATGGTAATAATTAACATCCATTTCAGGAATAATTAAATCCCTTAAGTGGTTAAGTGTCCCTTTGTGGAATGTCACTGGAGCAATATCACAAGTATATGCGGTTAGCTGTTAGGGGATGTCGTAAGTGTTAAATAGGATACACTTATAATTGTACTTGTAGACTATACATATATAGTTAATTAGTGTTAATGTGTTATGCTAACCTTTTCCTTCTATTTCTTGATTCTTGTCACTTTCTTGTTATACAAAAACTGAAAATTCATTATAGGGAATTTCTTTAGTACTGGAACAACCGTCACTTATTTATTATTTTGTGAGAAAAAAAGTCGTTGTGGAAATCATTCTTAGTTTCGTAGCATGGATACTATTGTGCATGTCCCTCGTGCTAAAAATCGAAGTTTGAATCGATTCACGAGTAGAAAATTAGAACCAAGCTAGAATCAGAATGTGACATCTGTGAGAAGTTACGCAGAGGGCCAGGGAGGATGTTACATTTATACTAGTAAAAATCATGTAACGCAAAGCCTGATGAGACTCGTATGGCCAAAAATAATGAGTTGAGAATTGAAATAATGCAGCACGCATGTTTTTATCTTCCATATATATTATAAAATTATGTGTTTTTTTCTTCTCATGAGAATAAGTTCTATGGCTAAGTGCTTGTGCTTAGTTATACTTTCTGATAAATTCATACTTTTGGTTGGCAGGTTTCATTTTTAGTTTTCGATTCTTTTTAAAAAATTAATAGAGAATGTCAAATGTGGCCAGAAACAGAGATGTTGAGGATCATTTCGTGCGTTGGTTAACTCAACCGTATGTATCTGATCTCGTCTTGTGAAACCTCGTCTTCCTCCCATTTATTGATCGTCGTTTTTTTCCCTGCTATGCGTATTATTAGTTAACTTGGCCATTCACTACAAGAAAACATTACCAGTTTTGACGAAGTTTCCGACCGACATATACAAACCGTTAAGCGATGTGAGTAAAAAATGGTTGGTAATCGGTTGGAAATTAGCGACACATTCATATGGTTGGAATACGGTCGGAAATTACCGATGAAACTACTGGCAAATATATCCGTTGGTAAAGGCCGTCTGTTTTACAACCAATTTCCGAGGGATTTTAAACTCGGTCGATAAACAGTCGGTTTTAAGTGACTGGTTTAACCGTCGGTATACGACTATATATAGAATTATCGGACTCGAGGATCATACTGGAGTTTGGATAGATTCTGAAGAAGGTATTGAACAAGTTGTTGTTGATTACTTCAATCAGCTCTTTGCTACAAACACTATCGATAAAGATTTTCTTGTTCTCCAGGATGTTCCCGAGCTGGTTTCAAATTAGATGAATGTGTGCTTGACAAGATAAGTCTCGACTGCAGAAGTGAAGAAGGCACTCTTTGAGATGAATCCAATGAAGGCCCATGGTCCATATGGCATGACAACTTTATTTTATCAGAAATTCTGGTCAATTATCATTTCAGATCTAATCTCCACAATTCAAGCTTTTTCTCCTCAGGAAACCTGGATCCAAGCCTAAACAGAACCAACATCTGTCTGGTTGCAAAAGCAGAACGTCCTAGTGTGATGTCAGGTTTCCGTCCCATTAGTCTTTGCAATGTTGGTTACAAAATCATCTCAAAAGTGCTATCAAATAGACTTAAAGAAGATTCTCCCATCCTTGATCTCAGAGACTCAGTCCGTCTTTGTGGCGAGAAGATTAATTACAGATAATATCCTCATAACTCAGAAAAACTTCCATGCTCTTCGCTCTAACCCTACTTGTAGAGAGAACTTCATGGCCATCAAGACAGATATGAGCAAATAGACCTAGGATTCTAAACTGAAATTTAGACAAATCGGTTTGGGTTTTTTAATTGATTAAACCGATCATAATGAGTTTCATTTAGGATCGGTTAACCAAGATTTTTGGTTCAATTTTCCCAAACCGAACGGTTTACCGAAGAACAAAAAACCCTAAACTCCTAATATCACAACTAGTCCAGCCGCCGACCATTCACTTCCTTCTTCTTCATCTTTCTTCCATTACTTCATCACCATCATTCTTCTTCTTATTCATCATCATCATCATTCTTCTTTTCTTCTTTCTTCTTTCTTCTTTCTTCTAATTCAATTCATAACAATCATCTTCTTCTTCGAATCATCATCCTTCATAAACATCATTATTTTTTTCGTCTTCGAGTCATTCTTCTTTGATTCTTCATCCTTCTTCATCTTATATACCGCGATCTCCCCTTTACAGATCTCGCCACTAGTGTTTCTCAAATTTCGCCGCTGGCCGTCTTTCCACATCTCGTCGTTGATGTCTTCGTCATTCATCACTAGAATAACAAAACAAAAAAACTAAGTTTATTTTTTTTTGTTAATGGGCCTTTGTGTTTTCTGTAGACAAAGCCAAAAGCTCAATTTACGAAATATTTTTTAGCCCTACAATACTAAACCAAATATCCGAATTACAATAACCAAAATAACCGTCTCCGAACCAAAATTTTATTCGGTTAGATTCGGAACAATTTTCAATTTTTAAATAAACCAA
>NC_025693.1:28757515-28788185 GCF_000633955.1 Camelina sativa
CCGACCATTCACTTCCTTCTTCTTCATCTTTCTTCCATTACTTCATCACCATCATTCTTCTTCTTATTCATCATCATCATCATTCTTCTTTTCTTCTTTCTTCTTTCTTCTTTCTTCTAATTCAATTCATAACAATCATCTTCTTCTTCGAATCATCATCCTTCATAAACATCATTATTTTTTTCGTCTTCGAGTCATTCTTCTTTGATTCTTCATCCTTCTTCATCTTATATACCGCGATCTCCCCTTTACAGATCTCGCCACTAGTGTTTCTCAAATTTCGCCGCTGGCCGTCTTTCCACATCTCGTCGTTGATGTCTTCGTCATTCATCACTAGAATAACAAAACAAAAAAACTAAGTTTATTTTTTTTTGTTAATGGGCCTTTGTGTTTTCTGTAGACAAAGCCAAAAGCTCAATTTACGAAATATTTTTTAGCCCTACAATACTAAACCAAATATCCGAATTACAATAACCAAAATAACCGTCTCCGAACCAAAATTTTATTCGGTTAGATTCGGAACAATTTTCAATTTTTAAATAAACCAAGAGTTTGCCCTAATATTTTCCTCTCAGGCACTATTACCGAGGCGCCGCTACAACCTCTTCTCCCCGACGCCGGTAGAGCTCCGGCTCGCCGGCGTCGGGTTCTCTCAGTTCTCTTAAGCTATGTTCTCTTCAACGACATCCTCTGTTCCTTGGTTCCATCGTTCCTTGATTTTCCCGGAGTTCCCTCAAGATTTTGGATCTCGAATCCGAGCATGCTTCAGCTTCATTCTCCCCCTCCTTTGCCTCAGTTTCTGGTGAATCGTCTCGACGGGCCTGCTCCTTCGTGGTCCCAGCCACGAGATGTTCCCTCTGAAACCACTAAACGCCCCAATTGTCTTGGCTTCCACCGGTCTTACCGCCTCTTAACACTGTCAACTGCAACAACTCTCCGATCCTTGGAATCTTTTCCTCTCACCAAGTGGTTTTCTTGGCTGAGTTTGGACGGGAGCTCTGTTTTGACAATGGAGCCGACGAAGACTTTAACGGTGAAACCCACATCCTTGATGCTCTCTAGCACACCATTGATACCGCTCTGTTCCAGGTTCGATTCTCACTCTTTACCCAACTCCCTGGTTCGTAGGATATCTTGGTCAAATGCGTTGCTCCTGAACTGGAATATGCTTAGATCTGCTAAAGCTGCTTTGAACCCAAACTGGTTAGACCCTTGTGTCACCTGGTTGTTTGGTTGTACTCGACTAGAAGTTTCTGAGTGTAGAATCTTCGTCCTCAGAACTGATTGTGATAAAGCTAGTTCAAGCTCAAATTGTTTAGCATCGAGTTTCTCTACTTGGTCAAGTCGGGGTCTCCTCGGTAGTAGAGTCTCGATCTCTTCGGTTTGGCATGACATCTTTTTGTGTCGAGGAAAGTTGTTTAATTTGGTATGGAGGACTGCATTACAGAGCTATATCTTTAACCCTGACCCGTCTCTCTGGCGATTCATAATGCTTGCATCCAAAGCTCCTAATTGCTGCATATCACCAATCTCTCAACTTTTTCAGCCCCAACGTTTAACCAGGCTTAAACTCGGCATTATGATTCCACCTCTGCAGAGTGGGGATTACCGATGTTTAGCCAGTTTGTTTTCTACATCACTTCCTTGTTATAAGCTCTCTAAATTGTGTATCATCTACTTATTGAAGCTCCCGCATATTGGCTTAAAGAGTAGTGGCATTATGATCACCATTCCAAGGAGTGGTGGTTACCACAACCTCTTCAAGTTTCTCCCTCTCAGCCTTAAAACCGCAACCATCCTTGCAGTGAGCGGTAATCAGAGCATTCTTAATCCTGCTCACACCTTTGACAAAGCTCTACTTCGTGTAGATTGGCTCATTTCGATGAGACCTTTAGCTTTGCTTGCTTCATCGCCATACAGTCTTCGAATCAAGACCTTGGCCACCTTCCCTTCCAATGATTCACTCTTGGAAGCTGCATTGATATGTTTTGATCTCACAGGCTCCAGCTTGCTTTTCAGCATTTGGTCCATAGCTCTCAATACCCATATATCTCTTGCTTTTATTAATCCTTGTACTCTTACTGCCTTTGTGTTTGGGGTATGCCCTCTTATGTTATTTATGATTTTCAACCTGCTTTGTATGTTACACTCTATCTAATGGAATGGAAGCATATGTTGTGTTCAAAAAAAATAAAAAAATAAATAAAAATAAATAAACCAAAAACCGAATTTTCCAATCGGACGGAAGTCGCATGTCTATGAGCAAAGCATATGATAAAATCGAATGAGATTTTCTCAGAGTCCTAATGACCAAACTTGGCTTCTCTCCGCGCCGTGGATCCAATGGATCATGGCTTGTGTAAAGTTTGTGACCTATCAAGTTCTCTTTCTTCATATTGTTTGTTAACATGGACCAATGTGCATTTTCCTCGTGCTTAAATCGAAGTTTTTGAAGAGTCTAAGATGAAAGTGGGAATCGATAACCGAAGTAGTCGTGTTTACAGTGAAATTAATTCTGATATACTTACTAACCATATTTAATTAGTTATTGCTCTCTCTTTTAAAAACAACGTTTAGTGCTCTCTAATATTAGGCTTATGGTGGTCCTTAAATTTTTTTTTTTTTTTTTTTTTTAACTTCTTACATTTTTTTTTTGTTGGAAGGTTATTTCTTTTCAGTTCTCAAATTCGATTACGAAAGGAGTTGTTGTGTTGTTTAATTACAGTCATATCGGTTATATATGTAAAAACTCTTTAAAACAAAAAGAAAAGAAAAAAAGAGTCAATTATTACAATTGAAAAACATGTTATGACATACGAATTTAACGATGAAAGTTACTCCCTCTGTCTTGATAAATTGATGTTTTGAGATAATTTTTTGTTCCACAAAACTAATTTTCTACCATTTTGAAGTAATTTAAGTTAATAATTTGTAAATTTCAAAAAATAGTCATTAAAAATACTTAAATTTCTAAATTGTTATTGGTCTAAAATTAAATAATATTTTTTAGTGAAAGAAAATAATGTATTTAAAATTATTAATCAATATTTTTTTTAAATGTGTATAATTCAATTTAGGAATAAAACGCACAAGTGGTTACGTGTTGTCCGCATCATTGGATCAAGAAGTCTAATACTGGTAGATTATGCATATGGCAAATTTTACGATCTGCCATTTTCTTCCATCTCTTGATTCATTTCGCTTGCTGGTTATACAAAAACTGAATTTTCAATATAGCGAATTTCTTTAGTAGTGAACTATCGTCACTCTTTATTATCTTGACGGATAAGAGTCGTTGCGGAGATCATTTTAATTCATGATTTTGTTTTAGCAGCTTGTTTAAATTAACAAAAATACACATTCTTTAATTTGGTGATCCATGGAGCTTTTCATAATATTCAAATGTGATGTTGGTAGTTAGATTACTTGATCATCCTTGTTTAAACTAACAAAAATACATATTCTTTTGGTTATCAGTCATATTCAAATTAATGTGATGTTGATAGTTACATTGGATTGAGCATCATTTGTAGGATTAGATATAAAATATTTTCTAATGATGATGTAATAAATAACAAAAATTAACAGGTCAACTTGTGCCTAGAGATGTTGGTAATCATTCTATACGTTGAATCACTCATCCTTTTCTATTTGTCTGAAATCTTATCTTCTTCCCGCTTATTATTTGATATTAATTGCTATATAAATTTGTTAACATGGACATTGTGCATGTTCCTCGACCCTCGTGTTGAAATTTTAAGTTTGAATCGATTAACATAGTCTAAACCCCTCTTTTCAACCCTCACTATAGTAGAAAGATAGACATTAAGGACCCATCACAAGAATGATCAGAATGTGACCGTGCCGAAATAAGCCAAATTAACAATTATAGCTGACAATTTTAGGTTTTACTCAACCAAATGGCAGTTTGTTATCTCTTTTTTTACTGCCATGCTCGATTTAACTGCATGAGAACTCCTATAAATACCGATACAAAATGTTCTTGTTTTCCACAACTCAAACCCCTCAGAAAAGTAAACATTAAATCCTTAAAAACACAAAACCATCAAAATGAATAAACCTTCAGTGGTCTCTTTTCTCATCACTCTCCTGTTAGCTGCAGCTGTCTGCATCCAAGGAGGCGAACCGGTGAAGGAAACTGTTGGAAATTATCTTAAAACCGATCAACAATACTACATCCAGCCAGTCAATACCAACTTCCCCGGAGGTGGTCTTGTCCCAGCCCCCCCTACACTTTTTTCCTTATGTCCACTTGGCATCGTCCAAACAGCACTTGATTACATACCAGGCGTACCCGTTAGCTTCTCAACTCCAAACGCAATCATGGAAACAACCATTTCCACAGATGATTATGTAAACATTGAGTTTAAGTCCAAAATTTGGTTCTGCGATAAGTTTTCCAAGTTTTGGAAAGTCGATGAATCCTCATCAGCTGCCGAAGAGCCTTCCATTCTCGTTGGTGGTACAAAGCAGGAACAAAATAGCTGGTTTAAGATTGAGAATGCCGGAGAAGGAGCCGAAGCAAACACCTACAAGCTGACAAGCTTTGCCGGACCTGTTGGAACTAAGCTAGGAACTTTCAAGGTACCACAACTAGTTGTCACCAATGATAAGGCTAAAACCTTACTCGTCAAATTCAAAAAGGTTGATGAAGTGACTACCACTACTTCTACTTCACGCATTGAGAAATTAGGTCTAGGAATGTTCCCTTTCTACTAGTCAACTGGTCACAATCATGTAAAAAAAAGCCTGAGGCTCGTCCATATGGCCAAAAATAATGGGTTGAAATAATACCCACATGCAAGTTTCTACTTTCCATAAATAAAATAAAGTTATCCTTTCCAGCGCTTGTTATCATGTTATGAGTTTATGACTATGCATACATTGGCCGTGATTGTCAATGAGCATGCTAACGAGAAAAATAATAATATAACTTCACGAAAATATTAACAAAAATACAATTTTTTGAAATTAATTATGATAGAAATATAAGAATGAATATTCAACATATCAAGTATGAGTTAATTAATATATGTTGGGTGATTTTAGGTGAATATACATATTAAAAAAAAAAATATAGCACTATATGTATCAAAATTAAGAAATTAAAGTGATTAAAGGAAAAAGAAAAAAAGATTTTTGGTGTTTAGGAGAAAAGAGTCATGAGTGAGACTGCCAATTGAGGCTTGAAAGGTAGATGCACGTACGTGCAGAGATTTGGATCTATGTTGCCACGCCTGCTTGGCGATTGGAGGCTTGAGAGATAGCTAGAACAGCGGCTGAAGTCCGGTGGTGGCAGCGGATGGTGGCCGCACTGCCGTTTGATTGTGGTGGTGGCCATGGAAGAAAGAATCGTGAGGATGAGAAAGACTCAAAGAGGAGAAGCTTGATACAAATGTAAAGCTGTCATAGATGCATAAAATAGAAATATCACCCTAATTTACAGAAAATTAGGTTATTCAGTGCAATTTCCTATATACAGTACTGTATGTTCTCTCTATTCTCTCTCTATTCTCTCTACGAAAATTTATTGGTATAGCTTGTAAATCTACAATATATAAAAATAATTTATAATTATAAAGAAAAACGTTGTCATTCTTTCACATTCAATCAGTAAAGTATCTAATATATATATAAAAAAACCTCCAAAAAACTGATCTACAAAGTCACGTATTATATCATAATTTTTTGTATGGTATTTTTCAGAACCGTTTATTACAGAATTAATCATATGATCTCATAATACTTACTTAGCAAACTCCCAAAAAACAAAAAAAAAGTTGAGAGAGAGAATCAACTTCACAAATTGGCTTCTTTGCGTACTGATATCGATAATCACAGATAATATGATCTATAGGACTTGGACTTTTTTTGTTGGAAGGTTATTATATATTTGTATCCTCCAATTCGATTGCAAAGGGAGTTGTTGTATTGTTTAATTACATCGATCGTTAAATCCAAGTAAAGCACATCTTAAAAATTTAATAGTATAAATGTTGGTTAATGCAAATTATATATATCTTCTCCAATGGTACAACCCATGAGGGGTTTTTAAGAAATATTTTCTTGAAAATAAAGTTTGGTGTTTTGAAGTTTAGACAAGTGAATTTGGTGTTTAAAGTGTTCATAAGCACATCTTCTTCATGTGTAAACAGAGATGGGTTGTACCATTGGATATTCACATGCACATCTTCCCCTGAATTATTTGATATTGCTATATATATTTATTTATTTTTTGTTATAGAGTATTCAATTTTATAATAGGTACCAATTCTATTTCCAGATTTAGGCCCATTAGAGCATCATTAGTCATCGATACTCTTAAAGATACTCATAATTAAAAATAGAATAATAATCAAAAAGCAAACAAAAAGGTGAGAAGCGATTCTCTAGGAAGCATTTTAAGAATCGTTCCTCTTACATAAGCCAATGTATGATTGGTCAATTTTCTTTTTACACATTTATGATTTAAATATATAATAATATTTAATTAAAATAATTAAAATATATTATTTTGAGTAACGATGAGCGTTACTGTCAGTATTGATGGTCTTACAATCCTAATAGGACCTAAACCACATACATCAAACTAAGCAAAACCGTAAACCAAACTTAACTCAGATTTATTCACGAACCGAAATTGAACTGGTCGCTCTTTTACTCTAATCCCCAACTGAAGAACACAGTTGAAGCCGCCGTCCATAGAATTGTAGATGCTCATCGGAATAGGGCCTCCGGTAAGCCTGGACGACGCGAGTCAAACGAAGATGGTGATCCAGATCTGTTGCCATCCCGCCACCAGCTTTGAGGAGGAAGAAGAGAGCTGAGCTTCTATTGTCGAGGAGATTCAGACTCATATGTGAGAGAGAAAGGCAGTAGGGAGTAGATCTAGAAACCTTTGACGGTAGCTTAGCTCCTCCTAGCCGTAGACGACCTCCCCCATTGAACGATGTCCCTGAAAATCTAACATGGGCATTGTGCATGTTAGCATGTTAGTAGGGAGTAGAGCCGAGCTGCTATATATATATATATATATATATATATCTGTTAACATGGGCATTGTGCATGTTCCTCGTGCTGAAAATCTAAGTTTGAATCAATTACCATAGTCTAAACCCTGACATTACGGACCCATCACAAGAATGATCAGAATGTGACGTGCGGAAAAATTGTCTGCCCACGTACGTTGAATTGTACTTATATAACATGATATTTTTATCACTTGTCCTTCATTAAAATAGAATTGTCTGCCACTCATTTGTTTTCCCTGTTAGAGTGTGGTGAAAATTAATTTCTGTTCTTGCTTTAATAAGTTGTTTCAAAGAAAACGGTGGGCAGAAAGAGAGATGTATTCTTAGTTTTGTGGCCGGTTGGTTCACACATCCCTATCTTTCTGATTGAAAACTTGTCTTTTACCCATCAATTATTTGATAATCCTTTATATATATATATATATATATATATATATATGTTTAGTTAGCATGGATACTATTGTGCATGTCCCTCGTGCTGAAAATCGAAGTTTGAATCGATTCACGAGTAGAAAATTAGAACCAAGCTAGAATCAAAATGTGACATCTGTGAGAATTAAGTTACGCTAAGGGCCAGGGAGGATCTGTTACATTTATACTAATAAAAATCATGTAACGCAAAGCCTGATGAGACTCGTTCATGGACAAAAATAATGAGTTGAGAATTGAAATAACACAGCACGCGTGTTTTTATGTTCCATAAAATAAAATTAAGTGTTTTTTCTGTTGCCTTATGAGAATAAGTTCTATGGCTAAGAACTTAGTTATAGTTGCTGCTAAATTCATTCTTTTGGTTGACATCATTAGGTTTCATTTTTAGTTTTCGATTCTTTTTTAAAAAATTAATAGAGAATGTCAAATGTGGCCATAAACAGAGATGTTGAGGATCATTTCGTGCGTTGCATGGTTAACTCAACCGTACGTATCTGATCTCGTCTTGTCAAAACCTCGTCTCCCTCCCATTTATTGATCCGTCGTTTTTTTCCTGCTATGCGTATTATTAGTTAATTTGGGCCATTGTGCATGTTCCTGGTGCTGGAAAAATGAAGTTGAATTGTTTACCATAGAGTCTACTCCCTTCTTGCAACTCTTACTATAGTAAAAAAACTTAGAAGCCAACGATCAGGGTCTGTGATGAGAGGAAAAAGCCAACAACCACTTTTAGCTGATAAATGAATTAGGTAGACTCATCATTTTTTTTTCTTCTAATTTCTATGTTAGTTAACACGAACGATTGTGCATACTCCTCGTGCTGAGAATTGAAAGCTTGAATCCGTAACCGTAGAGTCTAATTAAGACCACCTCTTTCCACCTCTTTCCAACCCCCACTGATCAACTACTAGTTGATCAACTAGTAGAAAGTTAGTTGGCCAATATAATTAAGGACTAGATAAGTAGTTATAAACCAAAAAGTTAGTATAATTAAGACCACCTCTGATGTGAGGAAAAAACCAATAAGTAGTTATAAATTGAAGGTTTTACTTTACAAAATCGGGAGTTTTTTCCTTATCTTTTTACTCTCATGTTTTTTTTTTTTATCACTAGGATACAACTGGCTAACCCATTAGCTTCTACATGCAGGGAGCGAGACTTGATCCGTAGTTTGATCTGCATATTCTCAGTAGATTTATTATTTGCCACTATGCTATTGTCACTACCTTATGTTGGTTAACTCAACCGTATCTCTCGTCTTGTGAAAACCTCGCCTTCCTCCCATTTTATTGATCATTGCTTTTTTTCCAGCTATGCGTATTATTAGTTAACTTGGGCCATTGTGCATTTTCCTGGTGCTAGAAAAATGAAGTTGATGAATCGATTACCATAGAGTCTACTCCCTTCTTTACTACTCTGACTATAGTAAGAAAAATGTTAGAAGCCAACGATCAGATTGTGCCGCGAGGCAAAAGCCAATAACCATTTTTAGCTCATAAATTAATTAGGTAGGATTCATCAATTTTTTTCTTCTGATTTCTATGTTAGTTAACACGGGCCTTGTGCATGTTCCTCGTGCTGAGAATCGAAAGCTTGAATCCATAACCGTAGAGTCTAAATAAGACCCCTCTTTCCAATCCTCACCCTAGTAGAAAGTTAGTTGATCAATATAATTAAGGACTATAGTCTGACAAATTGTTATGGCTGATAAATTGGAAGGATTAACTTTACAAAATTGGGAGTTTTTTTCCTTCTCTTTTTAGTGTCATGCTCCTTTGACCAGATAAATTTAGGGTTTTACTCTTTTTACTGTCGTGTCCAGTTTTAACCGCTGAGAATTTCTATTTATACTGATGCAAAATATGTTAGCTCTCCACAACTCAACTCACTGAAATCCTAGAAACACACTTACAAAACAATCAAAATGAAGAAAACTTCAGTAGTCTCTTTTCTCATCACTCTCATGTTCGCAGCATCAGTCGTCTGCATCCAAGGACAACGACAGGAAGAGGTGAAGGACAGAGATGGAAATCCAGTTAAACTCGGTGAACAATACTTCATCCAGCCTGTGAAGACGGAAAGTAACAGCGGAGGTGGTCTTGTCCCAGCGGCCAATAATATGCGTTCCTTTTGTCCACTTGGCATCACCCAAACACTCATTTCGTACCAACCGGGAGTACCGGTTAGCTTCAATTTACCATACGCTCTCATGGAAACCATCGTTAAGACATCTCTAGCTGTAAATATCGAGTTCAAGTCACACATCTGGCCGGTCTGCAACGAGTTTTCCAAGTTCTGGGAAGTCGATGGCTCCTCACCGGTTCACAAAGAGCGTAAGATTCTCATCGGTGGTAAACCACAAGAGAAAAATAGTTGGTTTAAGATCGAGAAAGCCGGAGAAGGAGCAGGAGAAAACACTTACAAGTTGACCACCTTAACCGGAACCGTTGGAGCCATCCCAGGGGCTTGTGCTTGGTTAAGCGCACCACAACTAATTATCACCAATGATGATGCTAAGACCTTACTCGTCAAATTCAAAAAGGTTGATGATGCTACTACGGCTGCTACTTCTACTTCTCGGGTTGAGAAGCTAGGTCTAAGGATGTTCCCATTTTACTAGTCAACTAGTAAAAATCATGTAATGTCGAGACTCGTCCATGACCAAATATAGTGGGTTGAGAAAATACCCGCGCACACATGTTCTTATCTTTCATAAATAAAATAAAATTATATTTTCTATAACTTTAATATGACAATGGTCAAGTGGTTACTTGTTTCTTTGTGAATGTCACTGCAGTCGGCAACAATATCGTCGTACACATATAGTATTGCATATATGTCGTCTGTGTCATTTAGGATATGGTCCACTTCTTGATTCTTTGTCCCTTTCTCGTTATAAAAGTGGATTTACTATTTTTGCCGTAAAATGAGTAAGAAAGAAACAAAATATGGCTAGATTCAGATGAGAACCATTCGTAAACGTTGGTTCACTTCATCCATATCTCTCTGTTTGAAATCTTGTCTTCTTCCCATGAATTTACAGCCTAAGTTGTTATTTAACATGGACCATTGTATTTGTACATGTTCTTAATCAACGAAGTTCGAATCGATTACCTTTAGATTCTAAACCTCTCTTTTCAACCACCATCACTGTTAAGTGTTGGTAGACAGTTAGAAACCAAGGATAAGATTTTGACGTGGGGAAAAAGCTAGTGAATTTAAGGGTTTGGTATTTTGGGCTAAATTGAACAAAATCAGAAAAAGTAGGAAACTTTTGAAATATAATAGAAGTTATGGACTCAATATGGTTTAAAAAAAAAAAGAAATTTTCATTGACCACTCCAAGTCAACATTTTCTTTTACGGGAAGGCAAACTCAAAAAAAGCTTTCCAGGTTTTAGCCACCTAGTAAAAATAAGACAATTATACCCTGTAACTGACCAATTAGACTTTAGTTTCGTTACCCCTTAAGAAAACTAGAAAGAGAGAGAGGAGAACATGAAGTTCACCATCTCACCAAATAAAAATTAGGGAACTTGGGTAAAATTAATAGTTAGTCTACTTAATCCGACGAGTTTGGGTGTGTAAAATTCTGGCGAGTTGGATGTGTATAATTCTGGTGTGTTAGAAGATTCAGTGAGTTTGGATGTGTATAATTCCAGCGAGAAAAAGAAGTGGAGGAAATTTTCGGTGAGTTTTGGGGTGTAGAACTCTGTTGAGAAGAAGATGAGGAAATTTCTGATGTGTATGGGTGTGTAGAACTCTGGCGAGAAGAAGAAAAGGAGAAAATTTCCGGTAAACAACAACGACAATATTAGCTAGGGTTGCAGAAGAAGATATGTTGAAGATGACTATAAAATTACAATAATATCCTTCATTAAAACGGATTTATGGACGTATATTAAGCAAAAGAACGTTATGTACGTACACTAAGCAAAAGAACGTTATGTACGTACACTAATCTCAAGAACGTTATGTATGTACACCAAACTTCAACATACATTAAACAAAAAAAGTTATGTACGTACACCAAACTGTAACATCCATAGCTTATATTTTTGACACCTCTATAATTATGTTCAACGGTGGGTTTGACACCTCTATAACTATGTTCAATGGTGTTTTTATTTGTAATTGTGGGAATACAGTGGGAAAATGTAATATTGCACTTTTTAGTTATACATATCTTTATGTGTGATTGTTTCACTTATCCAGAGCCGGCCCCAAGCTCAAGCTGATGAAGCATGTGCTTGCGGCCATAAAATAATATGTTGATTTTCGGCCCCTAATTTGCATACAAGTTTTGTTAGTGTAGTGGCAAAAGTCACCTAAGAAGAAAATAAGGTCTTGTGTTCGAGCCTTTACACCACCTTTTGTTAACAATTTTTTTTTTCCATTTTTCTGTCCACTAAAAAGTCAGTTTTAACATGGTGTTGGGATTGTGGCCTTAATATGTCGTACATGTTTTGAATGTTTTGTTTGTAAATAACTTGTGTGTGCATATGTACGTACACGTTCATAAATTTGTGTACATACATGTTTTGAATGTTTTATTTGTAAACAAAACATATAAAAAAATGTTAATATTAATACAAATTATTTTTATGTGTACGTACATATGAACACAAATTATTACTATGTGCGTACATGGTAATTGTAATATTTGAAACTGTTTTAAACAACAAGATTAAGAATTAAAAATATAGATATATAATTTAAAAACATAGAAAATAGAACTTAAAAGATAAAGAAAATTAAAATTAACTTAAATTACAAAAAAAATATATATATATATTAGAAAAAGTTCAAAAGTTCAAAAAATATAAAACAAAAGAAAATAAAAATCATTATATTCTTCTCTCCTGTGTAATATTATTTTATTATTTTTTTATTTAACAGATTAAATGTCAAAGTAAAAACACTGTAGCTAACTAAACTGACTAAAAATTGGCTACACTAACTACACATATATAACAAACCCAATTGTATATGATTTGGTTTAAGGGTAAGTTTGTTTAAAATTTAGCTGGTGGTTAAAAGGTGGAAATTGTTTTTCAGTTAGACCTAAAGTAATTAAAAAACCTCCCCTATAGCTGTAATTTACCCTTTTAAAAAATGGTAGAAACAGTAACAATTTTCTCCTGATGGTTGCAACAGAAGCATACGTCACGTAACTAATATAACCACCTTTCCCTATAACACCAAGCGACAACGTTCTTAAAAGTCCAACTCAACAGTTCCTTTTTTTTTGGTTTTTTGTATTCTCTCGATATCTCTCTGTCTCTGAAATCTGAATCCTCCATTGATGTTTTATGTATGTCTTCAGTTTCTCATATTCTAATGCTTTCGTCTTTCTCCGCCAGTCATACTTCTCTTAGCTTTTCTTTTGTTGATTCTTTTTTTTTTCCCGCTCGAGGTCTCTTCGGTAACTTATATATATGCACACCAAGTATTCGATTAATGCCGCTTACAGACCCACACTTCAATTTCACCATTATATCCTGATCATACGATACATTCATGATTTATAATCATATCCTTATATAAAAGTATGCTTTTTGACCATATAAAACTCGTTTTTAAAAGTCACAAGCTGCATGATTTGATGTTACGTTATCAAAGCTTCTATATATAGATTACCATCAAAAAACTTAGACCCTTAACAAAAAATACCAGTAGAGATGGTCTTAGATACTCTTTTTCATGGGTTTCTCTATGTGTCAATTACTAATAAGTTTAAATATTTTAAATACATAAAAATTAAATTAAACAAGTAAATTAAATATAAAAAAAATATTATTATTAAAATCTACAGAGACTTTCCTTGGTTTTTTGTTGGAGGTGGTCTAACATATGCCATTGTGCATGTTCCTGGTGCTAGGCTGGTGCTGGAAAAATGAAATTGTTGAATGGATTACCATAGAGTCTAGTCCCTAGTTTTCTACTCTTACTGTAGTATGTCGTAAAAAGAAGGTTAGAAATTAATGATCTGATTGTGACGCTGAGGAAAAATCCAATAACATTTATAGCTGATATAAATTAACGTAGGGTTTGTCGTTTTTTTTGTGCTTTCTATGTTTTTTTTTTTTTGCTTTCAGTGTTAGTTAAGATGGACCTGCACTGTGCAGTGCTGTGCATGTTCCTCGTGCTGAAACTCGAAACTTGAATCAATAACCGTAGAGTTTAATTAGGCCTCCTCTTTTCAACCATCAGTCCGTCGCCGTAGTAGAAAGTTAGGTAACCAATTTTAAGGACTAGATTGTGACGTAAGGAAAAAGCCAATATAATAAGTGAGGGTTTTGTTTTACAAAATTGGTTGTTTTGCTTCTCTTTTTACTGTAATGCTCCGTTTTAACCACAAGAGAACTCCTATAAATACTGATACAATATGTGTTTGCTCTCCACAACTCATCTCACTCAAAAAAAATTAAAAATAATGAAGAAACCTTCACTGCTCTCTTTTCTCTTCACTCTCATATTGGTTGCAGCTGCAGTCTGCATCCAAGGTGAACGGGTGACGGACACCTACGGATTTCCACTTAGTCCTGGTGAACAATACTTCATCCAGCCGGTGAAGACAAAAAGTAACAACGGAGGTGGTCTAGTCCCAGCCGCCATTACATTTCCCTTCTGTCCACTTGGCATCACCCAAACACTCCTTCCGTACCAGCCGGGCCTACCGGTTAGCTTCTCATATAAACAGAGGAAGCCGAATCCCCCCTGGCCCATACCACCCGTACACATTCCAACATCTTACGCTTTAAATATCGAGTTCGAGTCCAACATATGGCCGTTCTGCAACGAGTTTTCCAAGTTGTGGGAATTCGATGATTCCTCCTCGGCTCCAAAGGAGCCTCCGATTCTCATTGGTGGCACCCGTCGAGAAGAAAATAGCCTTTTTATGATTGAGAATGCCGGAGAAGGAGAAAACACTTACAAGTTGACCACCTTTGCCGGAACCGTTGGAGCCATACCAGGGGTTTGGTTTAAAGCACCACAGCTAGTTCTCACGAATGATACGGCTAAGACCTTAGTCGTCAAATTCAAAAAGGTTGATGATGCTACTACGGCTGCTACTTCTACTTCTCGGGTTGAGAAGCAAGGTCTAAGGATGTTCCCATTTTACTAGTCAACTAGTAAATATCATGTAGCCTGAAACTCGTCCATGACCAAAAATATAATGGGTTGAGAAAATACCCGTACGCATGTTCTTATCTTTCATAAATAAAATAAATTTATATTTTCTATCATTTCCAGGTTGTGGAATGTTATCTATCTCACTGTAGTTAAAAAATGCATGGCTCTTGGTTCCGCTAGTGTTCCAGGGTTGTACTTGATCAACCATTGCATTTGTTTTGGTCCAAATCTTTAGGGGGAAATGTAATATTCCTTTGATTTGGTTGTAAGTTTGATTTGGTAAATGAAAAATTNTTAAAAAAAAAAAAAAAAAAAAAAAATGCTCAAGTCGACCGTTACGTGTTTCTTTGTGAATGTCACTGCAGCAATATCGTACAAATAGTAGGGGACACATATGTCGTATGTGTTAATTAGAATCTGGTCCTATCACATACTATATGGTTGTTCACAAGTGCATGTTAGCACATATACATTATTATATTTATAGCTAGTTAACTTAAATCAGGCTTATGTTAGCATTTAGAAATAACTTGTATATAAACAAAACTATACTGTACACTTTACAATTAATGAGAATGAATATGTTTTTGAATCTTCTTCTTCCTCTTATCTCGTCTTGTTGAGTTTTTGACTGAAAAAGTCCAAATCTTTCAATCTCTCTTTGTCTCTGATGCTTCATCTTTCTTCGGGCGTCATACTGCTCATGGTTTTTCTCTTGTCGACTCTTTTTGTTGTCTCTTCGGTAACTATGCACATCAAGTATTCGATAAAATGCCCATGGTTTTATACCATCACAGATTTTGGTTTTCTTAACTTAAAAGGCAGGTATGTATCTTAAGATATATTCATGGAAGCCAAAGTTGGCTTTGAAATTTTTTCTGATTCGATCATACGATAGATACATTCATGAGTTCTAATCATACCTTTATATTAAAGTCTGCTTTTTTATCATATATTGGAAGTTTCTACTACATGTATATAGAAACTCGTTTTGAAAGTCACAAGCTGCATAATTTTGATGTACTTCTTTACATTATCAAAGCTTCTATATATTACCATCAAAATTATAATTTACATGGGAAATGATGGTGAACATATACATACGCAATTTGACAAGAAAAAATAAGTGTGTATATTTACTTATGCAGGCAGCAGCAGATGTTTGATTTAAAAGTAGGCAAGGCACACACAGTTTACGTCTCTTCTTCTTCTTCAGGTTCTTCTCTGTTATTTTGGTTTGTTTTCTCTGCTATACTCTTTAGCCAGTCTACAACTTGTTGTATGTTTGGTCTTTTCATTGGATTTTGGTTCACACACATGCAGGCTACGTCAAGCACACGAAGCATCTCTTCTTCATAACCACTATCTCTCAGCAATGTATCAAACACTTCCTCTGCTTTCCCTTCCCTTCTCATTGTATGCACCCATGCGACCAATTCTCTTGACATCTTTGGCCTGAAAACCTCCATTGGTCTTTTCCCTGTGAGAAGCTCTAGCATGACCACACCGAAACTGTACACGTCACCTCTCAAAGTAGCTACCCAAGCTTGTCCATACTCTGGTGGAATGTAACCAAGTGTGCCCACTAGCTCAGTTGTAACGTGTGTGCGGTATGGAAGAATCAGTCTTGACAACCCGAAATCTGCTACGTAAGCCTTGAAGTTTCCATCCAAAAGTATATTGCTGGACTTGATGTCTCGGTGTACTATGTGTGGTTCACATATCTGGTGCATGTATGCTAGTCCACTACTTGCTCCTCTCATGATGTGTAGTCTTTTCTGCCAATCCAGCTGGGCTGGACCCTCGGGGTTTTCATGCAGCCAGTAATCAAGACTACCATTTTCCATGAACGAGTAGATTAGTATCCGGGCACTATCATGGACGCAGTAGCCTTGTAGAGCGACCAGGTTCTCATGTTTGGCCCTGGACAGAACTTCTACCTCTGCCTTGAATTCTTTTTCCATCATACCATAGTCTCCTGTTAGTTTCTTAACCGCCAGTTTTGTTCCATTATCCAAGGTAGCCTTATAGACAAGACCAAACCCGCCGCAACCAATTATATTAGCTTGACTGAAATTGTTGGTAGCTTTCAAGAGCTCAAATATGGTGAGGTCTTTTACTTCGTACCTGCTGTTTCCAAACAACAGTACAAGGCTTATGTCTTTCTCTGATCCTGGAGGGACTTCGGAATACGAGCCATTGGAATTTATCTCCAGTTCAGCATTCTCGGAGTCTCCTGGATTTACCCTCCTCTTGGCAAGCACCCACAGAGCAAGCAACACCAAAATCAAACTGATGCAAAAAAAGAGCCCAATGACAAGCCCCAAAACAAGCGTCCTGTTGACCTTTTCTCTATCCATCTTTGTAGTAGATGGCTGAGTCGGAGGAGTACAGGATATTTGCAGTACACCACCGCACAACAAGGGGTTTCCATCAAAATATGCTTTTCGGAAGGTATCAAACTGACTCCCAGTGGGTATCGGCCCACTGAGACTGTTGTTTGCAACATTGAAATAGGACATGAAATGGAGTCCTGTGAGCGACCAAGGAATTCTACCGGATAGTTTGTTGTTGGACAGGTCCAGCCTCTCTAAGTTTGTGAGGTTTGACAATTCATCTGGGATGGTGCCGGTAAAGTTATTACTTAGAAGCTCCAGGATATGGAGAACCTTTAGCTGTCCAACCTCGACTGGTATACTCCCAGTCAAGTTATTCCTCCTGATGTATATCGTAGGTGGGAGGCTGGAAAGCTGATTGTATTGCTGATTGGTGGTGACATTATTGGGATTGACAAAAACCGGCAGCTCTAGATAGTGCCGCTCTGTTGCATCATATGCCTTTTGGGACATCAGAGCCCTCAGCTGAAACAGTTCCTTTGGAAGCTCTCCTGTAAGAAGGTTATCGGAAAGATCCAAGTAGAAAAGGTTTGGAAGAGTTCCTAGCCAACCTGGAATTGACCCCATGAGTCGGTTCATTGACAGATCCAAAACTTCTACCCTCTTGAGACTGATCAGCCAAGGTGGTATTTCACCTTTCAGTCTGCATCCACCGATACCGAAGATTTGGAGGTTTGGAAATCCATCTGCAGCAATAAAGTCTGCATCGCTTGGTACAGCTTCGTCGTAAAAATTCTTTGCCATGATAAGAGTAGACAGCTTCTTGCAGCCTTGCAGAATCCTGAGAGCACCTGTGATGTTTGTCATTTTATTGTCTGAAAAAGTAAAGAAGGACAGAGATTCCAATTCCAGCACTTTAGGAGATATCTGTCCCGTTAACTTGTTGCCTGCAAACCTCATTGCTGTCATCTTTTTGCAGGAGTAAACCGTGGAGGGGAATTCACCCGTGAAGCTATTATTTCCGAGGTCTAAAATGCTGAGGTTCTGAATACCGGAAAAGTTTATCGCCGATAAAGTTCCTCCCAGCCTATTAACCCGTAGATTCAACTTCACGAGATTTGTGCAATTGCCGAGAGAAACCGGGACAGAGCCCGTGAGGTTATTGATATGGAGTTGGAGACTGCGCAGGTTGAAAAGCTTACCTATATCCATTGGAATTTCTCCTTCGAGGTGATTGAAGTAAAGCTCAAGCAACGTCAGTTTGGTGAGACGAGTAATCCCGTCATCAATCTTACCAGAAAGACGGTTGGCTGGTAAAAAGAGTTGTTCAAGCTCAGGAAGATTGTAGATTTCTTTAGGGATTTCACCAGAGAGATTGTTGAAGCCTGCTTGGAAAGCACTTAGCCTCAAACATCCGCCCAATTCTTGAGAGATGACGCCGCTGAAATCATTGTAGGAGAAATCCAGTTTGGTGAGCAGCGGTGAAGTTGTGCACATGAAGGAAGGGATAGGACCCGTGAAGCTGTTGTTGCTGACATTGAAACTGGTTAAACTGAAAGCACCCTGAAGAAAAACAGAACCGCCGAGGATTTCACCCTGAAGAAAATTGCTGGAGAGATCAACGGTCTGAATTGGGAAGGTTCTGTTGCTTCCATTGGCAAGTGATTGTTCAAGTGGCAATTCACCATTGAAACTGTTGTAACTCAGATCAAGAACCAAGAGCTGATCAAGGGCAGAGAGGAAGCCTGGTGGGAGTGGACCAGAGAGACGGTTATGAGAAAGGTCGAGACGAGAGAGACGACGGAGATCCAAAACAGAGGACGGGAGGTTGCCGGAGAGTCCTTTAAAAGGCAAAAGAATCGAAGTGACTCGGTTTTCAGGAGAATCATCACAGGAGATTCCTTCCCAGGAGCAACAATCAGTAGACGGATTCCAATGCAAAGGAGAGACTGAAGATGATACGTTGCTAGAGAACCAAAGGAGAGAATCTCTATCCTGTGGATTACAAGCAGCCTCTGAAACTGTAAGAAAGAAGACAGAGAGTGAAAGAACATAGAAAAGGACAAACAGAACCATGTGCAGAGGACACAAAAGCTTTACTGGTCTCACAAGATAACCAAAGGATTTAGATCTCATCTTCTTCTCGTCAATCATGGCGAGAACAAGAGAAGAAGAAGAAGCTGAGAAAGATTGAGAAAGCTTGAAGAAGAAGGAGAAGGAGAGGGAAAAGAAACAAAAGACATGATTATCCAATCTGGGTTTCTCTGTCCGAAGCTTGTAAAATGGCTCTCAATACCATCGTTGACCAAAGGGAATAGTCAGACCAAACAGAACGAAAACTTCTTGTCACACCCAAAGTTACTTTTTTTATTTTTATTTTATCATGTTATCTTTTTGCCCTGATTGTGGTTGTGGTTATGATTTTTTAATGTAAAAGTTTTTATTTTATTTTTATTTAAAGTATATATAATTATTATTATTATGCCTTTTATAATAAAAGAAGCTTAAGTACATTGTACAACACTATGAATGTCTATGTAACTATTATTAAAGTCAGCGCTATATTACTCGTCATATCTATAAGACTAAAATTGTTTTCAATTTAGTTATTTCGTTTTGTCTGGTTTTGTTTTGTCATTTTTGATAATGGTTAAAAAAGTAAGTTTTCTATGCGTTTTGACTATTCACCCGATCCAATTTATTATTGGAAGAGAAAGAAAACAAGAAAGAAATTGGGTCATTTCATCTTTGGAGGTGCGTGCGTGCGTCCTATGATGTTGATCATGAAATTGAAATTTTTGATGATAAAAAATAATAATGATGGCCACAAACATTATGATACGAAAATTTTTTTAAAAAAAGAGAGGAATATATAAAAGGGAGAATTACTAGTTTGACCCAAATTGAGCAATTAATTGCTAGATTAGCTCCTAAAATTTGAGGGTCAATTGAGTTAGTTTCATACCGAAAATACCCTTTTTTGCTTTGTTAGGAAAAAAACAAAAGTCAATATTACCCTTTGAAAAAAATTCCTGCAATTTCGAATTTTTTTTTTTATATAATAAAAGTCTGCCATACATGTAATGGCAGACTAATTTGTAAGTGGCAGATTTATTGTTGTTGGCAGTTTTTTTTTTGCAGACTTATTTTAGATAGCAGATTAATTTGCAGAATTTGACGGCAGATTTGTTTTCTATGGCAGATTTATTTGAAGTGTGTAACGACAGATTTTTCATGGACAGCAGATTTTCTTAACACGACAGACTTATTTATAAAGTCATGACAGATTTTCATTGTTTTAGTCAAATTTCTAGGAATTTTGTAGCAGATTTTTTATGATTGTTGCAACAGTTTTATTTTTCACTTAAAAAATCTGTCACATTGCGACAGATTTATAAACGTAAAAATAATTGCTAGTTTGACATGTAGTGGTGACAGATTTTTTTTTAGTTATAACTGACTTTTGGATTGTAGGGAAAATCTGTTGTTTGATAACAGATTTTCGAAAATCTTTTTAAAATTGCTATATTGACCCACATGCGCAATATACGTTATGGCAGATTTTCTTATGTTATGACAGTTTTTTTTTTCCTTACTAAAAATCTGCTGCTTAATAACAGATTTATTATATATGAATACAATGATAACAGTTTTGTTTTTTGTTGATATAGTGACAGCAGATTTGTTATCTGTAATGACAAATCTATTATTTCGCGTTTGATAACAGATTTTTTATAACAGATTTTTTACAGAGTAATGACAGATTTATTAGTGCCTTTGGTGACAGATTTATTTTAAGTTAAGCGACAGACTTTTGTAGCAGTTGCCATATGTGGCGAGAATCTAGGGTTTACCCTTTTTTCTCTTCTGTATCGTGCCTCCCCTCCCCTCTTTTCTGTATCGCGAATTTTTTTTCTTTTTTTGGTTCATCTTATCCGGCACAAAAACCCAACAGATTGAGTTTCTTTTGGTGTACCGTAAAACCTCTCCGTCGCCGGTAGTTGTATCAATGTTTCGTGGTAGAGAAATAAAAATAAACGCATGTCGGGTTTGTTTGGTTTGATAAACTCGATTTTTCTCTTTTTATTTTTATTTCCTTTTACAATTTTTTTAATACACCAAATTGGGTTTTTGGTAATTTAAACAGAAATTTGTGTTAATATAGTTTTCCCTAAAGGGAGGGTGTCAATCCAGCAATATTTTCTCAAATTTGTGTCATTCTCGTCCATTTTCACTATATAAAAAAGAAGAATAGTATGATGATTTTTTTTTTAATATGGGAGAGGCGTTTACCTTTTGGGGCGGCTGGTTAGTAGTGGCTCGTAGTGGTGGTGGTGTTACACACCTTTTTTTAATATCCTTTACAAATTATTAGAAAAAGAAAAGACATCTTTATTTTTATTTTTTGGTTTCGTTTTCTTTCTTTACTTTTTGCCTTATGGAGGATCTTTTTTATAGTATTTTAATTATGCCAAGTGGAAACCACATTTAACATTAGATAGTGGTCATAAAGAACGAAAGGTAGATAAAAGAGAAGATCATATGATACTATTTTTTTTATTTTTTTTTTTGTGAATGGATACTATTTATTTTGTTTGACTTTTTGTTATTTTGGGGTTATAAAAATCCATCAAGCTGTTCATGTGTTTTTCTCTCTTTTCTCGTAGTTTACTAATGAGCAAATGGCGTATATGATAGCTAACAAGTTACTTTAAAAAAATAGGGTCTTCGACTTTTCAAATATTGTACTTATTATTAAATGGCTCATACTTATTAGTGTATTACACATTTACACGATAAATAGTTCTTGTTGTGATTCATACTTGGAATCATTCGAATCCATTCATAAAAAGTTACTTAAGTTGTGTGAATTTTAGACGACAAAATGTTGTGCCTCAGAGTCTAATTAAAAAAAGTAGCATTCATGATTAAGATGTTTAATACTTTCATTAGTGTTTAGTAACAGTAAGTAATGATGGTATGAATTGTTTTTTTTTCTAATCAAATATTTTACATGATAGAGTTTTAAAAGACATCCTAAGAATAGTTATCTCTTTAGTGGAATCGAATATGAAGATTTGACATTAAATATTACCGAAAAAACCTTATAGGAATTGGGCTGGACCTCCTTTTTGTATGCTTTATTTATCTCTCTATCATGTAAAATAAAATAAAAAAGGGAATTTAGAACGCTGAGGCTCAGATTGAGAGCATAAAATGTTTTCTAACTTGTAACTTTACATAACGATAACATATTGTATTAGCTTTTAGGTATATGATTATATCTAAGTTTTCACGTAAATAAAAAAGGGATTCATCTCCGTTATTTTTTTCTCCACTGAAATAATTTAAGTTCAATCAAATTTAGAGAATCTCTAATAATGTATTCTCAAAACCGATAGATTTATTTTGATTTCTGTACCTCAAATCCAGGTTTTGTCAAGCTTGTCGTTTTCTTGCCTCGCGATAAAATAAGGAAAAACAAATTGATATTCTATTTTTTATTTCACTTATAAGTTTATAAGTTAACATTTTCTTTTTGGTGATTATATTTTCTATTATGCATAATGCATCCATTTCAAAGCACAGCACATCGGCTTATCTGTTTATCTATCTTGAAAAGAACTCGCCCTAATATTATTATTTTTTGGTATGACAAGTTCTTCCTTTTTTTTTGGTCTAAGTTTATAATTTCAATTTTCAATGTTTTTGTAATCCAAATTAATTGAGAAATGGTATTGTAAAATAAAGCAATTGGACGACTTGTATTAGGATATTCCATTTTTTTAATACAATTCCACTAAAAGATAACATGTATCATGGATCCTTGTTTATTTTGTATTTGGCATATTTCTAATTTTCTAGTGATATAATTCTTGTCCTTTTATAAACGATATACAGCTATTTTGTTTTCCTTTTTGGGGTCAGATACAGCTATTAAGTATATTATATACTATACAACTTCAGAATTTTCGTACCATTTGCAATTTTAAAAAACAATCGACAGAAAATAACAGTCGAGCGATAATAACATTAAAACTATTTTTTGTACTACAGGTGTGAATATATAAGCATATGTTATATTTTATGACGACCCGAAATCTGTGCTCTCCTCGTGAATTTTTCATAAATCAAGGGAGAGAAAACGTTTGACTTTATAAGATAAAATTGGTTTTTAAATCAATACATGTATAATGTATTACAATGTAAGTACAAAAAAATGGAGATAGCTTATCTTTCTATATTGATCGTCCTCACAAAGACATAACATATGTAAATGCTTTGAGTTGGACCGGTAAGATCATGCAAAAAGAACAAAATCTAACCACTTGACCTTTTTACAAAATACTATATTTATGTGTTATGTCATTATGTGTGTGAGTTAAGAAGTTATGACTTTGAAGTTTGAATAGCTGATATCTTTTACATGTGTTGTTGGCTTTTGTTTTACGACAACTCGATTTATTAATCTAAGTTCTCTTTATTTTTACTTTTTTTTTCTGCAAATACAAAAACCCTAACACTTGGATTTGCAACTAGTCCTACATCAAAACATAAAACCTGAAAGATTAAAATCCATTCTATCTCCCGACAAAACCTAGCACCAAAATCCCACCTAAACATTAATCCCATTCAAAAAAGAAATGTATTCAAATATTGTTTTAGTAAAAATTCTGTTTGCAAGATTCCATATACTTGGCAAACTAGTTGTTGGTGATATACCAAAAACAAATCATGAGATGTTTTAAGTAAAGTCAAAGCAAAAAAATAGCCATATATAGTGATATCATCGAAAGAGCCAAAAATAAGAGACACAACCGGTCCGACCCTTTTTGAGTGTCAAATTGACTTTCGAAACATAAACGTGTCAGTGATACACTCGTGGCTCTCGACCCATTCCATTAGAGCTCATATGGGCCACAAGTTGATACGGCTCATACGATAAGCAATTCAACTGGCCGACCCGTTTCCTCTTCTGTTATCAGACTCTGATGTTGCCACTTGCAGGATTGATTAGCCATGGTCCATTTAGTAAAGCCTGTAAATATTCATTCTAAAGCCCACAGAGAAAATATTAAATCCAAGTAGGTAGAACATAATTTATCCAAGGTTGTTAAAAATTGTAGTCCCCATAATAACCAGTTGAAATTTGAGTCATGGTCCATGGAATACATCAAAGATCAACAATAAATTCCACTAAAATGTATTGTTGTAATTTGTAACTAAGCAATGCTATTTATAGTAGACAAAATAATTTCTCTATTTTAAAGTTAAAAATCGAATCTAAACGTTCAATTATGTAAAATAAAAAAAAATGGGATGAATCGTATATGTTCAGAAACTAGAAAAATACATCTATATGATAATAGAAAAATAACAACAAATTTTTGATTCCAATAGAATAATTTCATTGATATAAATTTTTATAAACAACAAATTACTGACCTAGTTAATCATCACATAAGAAGGTGTTAGCCATATGAATCTAGGGAGAATGATTTAAAGATTAAAGATGAGAGGATATGTTATTAAAGAGAGGGTAAAGAAGATCATCATTTAACTCTCATCATTTTGCCTAGTAACCATATTTTTTACTCTCAAGAAAATACTCTCTCCGTTTCAAAATATAAGATGTCTTAGAGAAGTTTTTTGTTTCATAATATAGGATGTTTTCAAGTTTCTATGCAACTTTTAGATTAGTTTAGTATTTTATATTATGCAGTATTGTTTCTGATTGGTTGAACTTGTTAAAAGTAAAGACTTTTTAATCTGTGTGCTTTGCTTAAAACATCATATATTTTGAAATGGAAGGAGTATAAAAGTTACAGAATTCCTTTCGGGTAATGAGCAATTGCACAATAAGGACTTAGAGAGCTTTTTCAAATAAAATAACTTTATCGTTTTCGAATGTCCATAGTGTCTTCAAAACAGGTTAATATGTTTGTTTTGGGTGGTATTTAACACATATATATTGACCGGACTTTCCACAAAGATTGACTAATGTGTTTAATTGTTGCCGACTGCGGATTATACAAGTCAAGTTAATAATGTGAATGAAATATCTTTTAAATTTGACTTAATAATTAGTTTGTCATACACCTTTTTTATATAAAAAATCCGATAAGTGTCTGTAAATATATTTATGAGTGCCTGAAATTTGCAAATATAGGCCTGGTAATAGACTTTTAAGACTTTAAAATTATTTAAAGCATTGACAGCCATATTTTCACCAATCAGACTTTTATTGCTTTTAATTTTTTTAAAGTTTTGAAAGTTACTTTTATTTTTTTCTTCCATTTTCTCAAAAAATTTAAAGCGTCAAAATCATGCTGTAAAACTAAATAATTTTAAAAATATTGTTTTTTTCTCCCTATTATATTTAAAAGCTCTCCAAAAGTGTATATATATATCTTTTACATATTATATTTTTGAAAATTAATTATCTTCATTTTTTTCTCTTTCTTTTAAGATCCATTTCAATAATATTTTTTTTTCATCATCATCATTAATAATAGTGAAAAAGATTTAAGAAATACATCATTAATAAGAGAGTAACATTCAAAACAGTGTATTAATAAGTGTTTAATGGATTTTTGACTGTTAGTATAACTACTCAATTAAAAAAAACATTCAAAACAATTAAAAATCAATCAAAAACCAATCACCAAAAACAAAGGAAAAACAGAATTTTCAAACAAAATCATATATCTGATCGACTTACATTTTTAAAATTATAATTATCAGTAATAATTTTTTTTTTGTTATTAAATTTCTATATGGATTAAATTCTGACATAAATTATATTTATTATAATTATATTATTAATATCTAATGATAATAAAAAAAAATAGCTACAGCTTTAAAAGTTATTGGTAAACAATCAGATTTTAACAGTTAAAGTTTTAAAATTTTTTTATAGTCAAAGCATGTATAGCTAAATTCTCTACAGCTAAAATTTTAAAGGTAAAGTCTTTACAGCCAAAAATAACAGCCGTTACCAATGAGACCCATAGTTAAGGTTTATCACTTCATGAAAAGACAGGATCCTTAAACCTAGGCCTCGACCAGAATGATTCTTTTTTCGCATCATCTGGTATCGAAACAATAAAAAGCTCTTTATTTGCTCAGTGTACTAATAATTTAATAATATGATTTGGATTAAATCATCTAATTATTTCAAACTAGTGCATGACATATCGTCATCCATTATTAACATTGACTCACTTTTACTTCCCTCTCTTATTACACAGTTGAGGGTTGAAAGAAGAAAAGTAAAAATAGTGGAGAGTTACCAGTCTCTTGGAAAGACGAAAAAAGTCTTAAAAGATGTGTAAGTCAGTGCATACCATCATTTTAGACTATAATGTACTCCATATTCTTATACTAATTCTTTTTGCATTAAGGTAACTTTATTAAAATTTGAATCAGATATTCGATGAATTGCAATTACTAGGNTTTTTTTTTTTTTTTTTTTTGGTTTATAGTACCAAAACCCTAAACCCGTTTCCTAGAACAGTACTATGAAACAACAAATGTGTATCTTCTAATAAGAGATTAGCAAAAGTAAAATAAACGGGATAAGCCTCTCCAAAGAAAGGCATGCAGTGATTGGTATGAGAACAAAGTCAACAAACATTGCATGTGTGAAATGAAAACAATGGGAAAAAAAAAACAAAGGTTTAGAGTACATTTAACTCTGGAATTGGTCATAAATAGTAGTAAAGAGTACTATATGTCACCAAGTCATCTTTATCAAAAACAAATTTATTACTGTGCTTTTAAGTAATTAGTTCAGACAAAACAAAACAACAAAAAAGAATGTAGTTTAGTATACTTTTTTGTGTAATGGAGAGAAGAAGCATTACCGAAAAAAACTGAGTAAATGGAGAAGGATGACGACGAATTAACGCATTAAGAAAGAAAAAGATTTAGTAGAGTAGAGGAGATTTGATAGGAAGAGAGAGGAGAGACTAGGAGAGTAGCTCCCCAACTCCAATTTCAATACACTGGGCTCCACTCACTCATCTCCCCTCAATTCTTGCTTCTTCTTCTTCTTCTCCTTGCTTCTTTATCACTGACACTGCCTTGCCTTTTTCTTCCTCCATTGCCGCCGACTCACATTGAAACTCCTACACAGTTCCCTTCCTTCTTCACAGTTCACACCTTTCTTCTTTGTTTTTGCTTCTATCTCACTCTCCTCTTCCAAAAACAAGTAAACCCCCTCAGCTCCACACTTATTAACACTTCTCGTCTTGATTCTGTGAGCTCTGTTTTCCAGAAAAATAAAAAACTAATCCTTTATTGCATAATATTTCTGGGTTTTTGTTTAGGTTGAGCTCCTTTCATTTGTGTACCCATCAAAAGAGTAAAGTTTCCACCTTTTTTGGTGCTTCCTCTCCCTCTCTCTCTCACAAAAACCCTAATTTCATATCCTTATCCAATTCCATGTTTTGCTCTGCTCCACTTGCATTTTCTGCTTCTGTGTTCTCGTTTTCTTTCGTATAATCAACCCGATTGTGTTGGATTCGTATCCAAGTTCAAAAGTTCTGATCTTGTCCCATTCGTAGAGCAATGGACGATAATGGATCTGCTCATAGCTCTATGTTTGGTGATCTATCAACAGAAGAGGTCACAAGCAAGATCATTCTCACAGCTATCATTGTTCTATTCATAGCGGTTCTCTTCGTCCTTATCCTCCATCTTTACGCCAAACTCTACTGGTGGAGAATAGATCAGCTCCAGCAACAGCAACAACAACAAGAGCAAGAACAAGAAGAAGATCAAACATCATCCACTGCTCCGCCTCCAATCACTCGCCGCCAACGACGCCGTTTCATCTTTGTACCAGGCCAACAAGATGCTCAATCCAACACTGGACTTTCCGCTTTTGAACTTAGTTCCTTACCAATTGTCTTTTTCAGACAAGATAGTTGCAAAGATGGTTTGGAATGCTCTATTTGCTTGTCTGAGCTTGTCAAAGGAGACAAAGCGAGGCTGCTTCCAAAGTGTAATCATAGCTTCCATGTTGAGTGTATTGATATGTGGTTTCAGTCTCACTCTACTTGTCCCATTTGTAGAAACACGGTTCTTGGTCCTGAGCAAGCTAGCTCAAAGAGAGTTGAACATGTTCCGGACAATGCAGATCATGCTGGTAGCACCAATAATAACAACCATGATGCTTTGTCTCAAATTTCAACTTCTTCTCCGGAATTCCCCACCAATGTCTTGGTCTGGGGTCGCCAAGATCAGGTTAGTACCGGAAACACCAATGTTGGGCCTCAAGAAGACGGTGCTGGTAATGCTGCTTCTCATAGCCAAGAAGCTGTTGTTATGGATATCAATGATTCTTCCATTAGAAGTCAACATGTCTCATCATCGTCGTCATCAGTGAGGTATATTGTTGAGGAGGAAGAACCAAAATCTCCAATGACTACAAGGTTGAGGTCCTTAAGGAGGTTTCTGAGCAGAGACAAGAGAGTGGCTTGTAGCAATAGTAGCACTAGTAGCAGCAGCTCCAATGCTGTTACTTCTGTTGAACCTTGAAGATTGTTAATTTGTTATTATTAGTTGAAGTAAAATTGCCTGAAGATGTCAAACTGTGTATTGGTCTCGGCTCTTTATTGGCTGTGTTTGAGAGCTTTTCTTTGTAATTCAAGTAAATCATTTATCTATTCCACGGAAAACTGAAACTTAAAAGCTTACACAGATCAGGCTAAGAGTCCTATATTGTTCTCTAATCACATTCAAGGTTTGTAGAAAACTCCACTATGTTTACACTAACAAAAGACACCCCATAAGATCTTAGGAACAAGGGACACTGCATGAAGTTAGAAGTTCTTCAAGAAGCCAAACCATGGGACTACAATGAGCTTACTTATAAACGAGACAAGAGAACTAGCAAGCCAATGGTTTAAAAATAACTTGAAGAAACCAATCTAGAAAACACATTTGGTCTGTTGTAATGTTTTAGGCTAACCGATTCGGCATTTGTATGCAAAAAGGAAACTCATATGTTACTTTTTTCCTTCCATCTCTTCAAAGATAGCAATTAAAAAGAAATAAAAAGTTGGTGATTATCATAGTGACATGAGCTGTTAACCTGCAACGTTTCTTCTCATGAAGTTGGACTTAATTAATACTATTAGAAACAGCATCAGTAACCACGTGCCCCTATCACATGATCCTCATCTTAAACACACATATTTTCACGGCTAATATGTGTAAATCAATGTGGATGCATATGTGTATGCACCAGTGAGGTAGTGAATGATCTAGTAACCATTAAATATCTTCACCATCTGAACACAATTGGGGAAATATATAAGTTTATAGGCACAGCAGTCAAACTAGATCACGTGCTTAGATCCCAATAAGTCTCTTGGAACTATAATATAATCTACAAAGCAACAAGACTTTCAATCCCTATTCCTTTCTCTTTAACTCACACATATAGCTCACTACCAAAAGGTTTTCTCAATTGTAGTCTCCGAAACATAACAACCTACAGCATCAAGATAAAGAACAGATCAAAAAGAAAATCCACAATGAAGAGATTCCATGCATCGGCATCGATCTCAGCAGCTCTGATTATGTTACTTCTAGCTTTGTTTAGCAGCAAGAATAATGTAGAGGGTCGTCAGATGGCACCAACTTCCATGGATTTCACATCTAGTAAAGCTATGAGAGATTTGCAGATAAACAAGGGGACCAAGGAAGAGTCTCTAAGAGGTGAAAAAGATAGCTTCCGAAGAATCCCAAGGTCTGGCTCCAGCCCTATACAGAACAAGTAAAGACAAACACACCAATCAATTTTCAATCTTTACGCATCCCAAATGGTTTTCGCATATCTCTCTTGAGTGTGAATGATTGACACCAGGAGTGTATTTTTGTACCAGGATCGATCCCCTAACTGATGTAGGAGGAAATAGGAAACAACATACCACAGCAAGAGAACCATAGATATCATTTTCTTTTGTCTTAGATCTTTCCCTTTTTCTTTGAGGTATTATAGTGTATTTATCACTTATTTCTGGATGCCGTAATGTAATTGAAAGTTTTAAACATAAGAAACCTATCTTATAAGCTTGCTACTGTTAACAGTTCCTATAGTGGGCTTAGACCTCTATAAGTTCTTTTGGATTGTACTATGAGAAGACTGTTTTTATTAGATCTAGCCATGAAGGCTTCAGCTATGCTGGCAACTTCATAAAAAATTAGATATGGAAAAAAATGTGGCACAGAGATGAGAAAAATGCAGCATGATAAAATGACAGAGTAAGGAGGCTAACCTTCAAATTCTCATTTTATTTGAATGCCGATTCTTTCCAGTCATCTCACCAGAAAGGAAAGGTCTTTTGCTGCCAGCTAGTTTTGGTTTATCTGTAGCTTCACTAGTTTTATTCTTCCTCTGTTTTTCCCTTTTTTCACTTGCAAAAGGTTCATCCTTATCCCTTGCATGTTCTTCTCGATGACGCTTAATCCCGGAAGTAGGATGATGGTCAACCTCTTTCCTTGTGTTCTTTACTTCTAATTCCTGAGATGCATCTTCTGATGCGTCAGAGACAAAGGTGTTCTTTGGAAAATTTGATTTGTTGGACCCAAATGCAGAACAAAATTCGTTATATGTTGATTGCTTGGATTCTTGTCTTGATTTCCACTGCTCAGGTCTACTGGCATAACTGCAACAACAAAATGACTCCGCATCATATCAATA
>NC_025693.1:28790318-28812409 GCF_000633955.1 Camelina sativa
GCAGAACAAAATTCGTTATATGTTGATTGCTTGGATTCTTGTCTTGATTTCCACTGCTCAGGTCTACTGGCATAACTGCAACAACAAAATGACTCCGCATCATATCAATAGTGAATGGGTTAAAAAATGCAGAAGATTACATGCATGCATCAGTGCTACATATACGACACCTTTTGACTAATTTTCTTAGGACTTTTACTTTTTTCTTTTCATCTGAAATGTAAATTCTTATGTTGGTGGTACCAGTTTTCATGATGTGTTACAACTTACGTCAAACAAAGCAAGGTAAGTTTTCTGAATAATATATCTTACCCATCGATATCAAGTTTCCTAAGCAGATAAGGCCCTTGTTTTGCTTTCGAGAGATCAACTCTCACATCCAACAGCTCAGTTGCTATGGCTTCCCTAAGTGTCAAGTTACATGCATCGAAGCACTTCTCAACAGTAAATGAACCAGATGTGTGTAATGAGAGCTCGCCAAAATGTCCACGTAACCTGCGACGAAATAATCGGTTAAAGGAAACATCATCAAAGTAAAGAACAATTGCCTGAAAAAAAACTGACAAGTAGCCCAAGAAACTAAATGAAAAAAAAAAACACAGGAAAAAACAGAATGAAAGACAACTCTGACTCTCCCTATGCTTCAGTTTTGGGTATTTAATCATATAAACAAGCTAGAGTATGGACTCTACGGGTTTTGAAATATATATATTTCCATATAACATCAAGAAGCAAGGCATACTTTATAATTAGTCTGCGTTTTTGTTTTGTAGCAGCATTTGAGGCAAGAAAGGCCTCGATGACACGTGCTCCGCTGGAATCTTTTGCTGTTTCAATGATATACTCAGCTTTCATAGATGTTAAGCTTGTTATGTATGGTTGTATATGATCCTGTGAGATTGACAAAAAGTTGGAATTACTGTCAATGCACATGAACAGACAAACTTGGTAGTTAAAACCTCTGAAACTATTTTTGTCAACACGTCAAGAGAAGGAAACATACGCTAGAAAACTTGAAAATCCCCTGAAGGATCAAAGAACCCATGACATGCATCTTTGCACCAGGTGCCCACTCCCATGTAGACTTATCTTGGTATCCAAAGTAGCTATCAAGAAACAGCAACCGTGGAACAATGGAGATACGGGATTCATTTGTCGAGCATACTGCACCAACAAGGGCCTCACAACACTAAAAAAAAAATCATTGCATAAGACAAAAAATTTGAAAGTAGAGAAGAAATAAATTTCATCTGAATGTAGAAAACATAGAAACCTTATGTTCATGACACTGAAGCTTCTGGGTAGCCGCTATCAGAGAAGCCACAACACCTGACTTTCCTTGCTCAAGAAGATCCTTGAATCTTGGAGCTAATTCTTCCCATATCAAACCCATCTTGTTAACAAAATCACTTGAATGTAAGTTTACATGCTTCAAGAGAACAACACAAATACAGAAAGAAAAAAATGAAGTGCGAGTCGATAAAGATACCTGCTCTTGATCTTTTGCATGGGAGATTAATGCTTGAATAACAAAATTTGCACATCGATCAACTGATAGCTTAAATAAAGAGTTCTTGAAAACTTTGTTGAATATTTCGTTATACAAATTTTCAGGGGCCACTTCCAAAATCACCTGAAAATGGCATTCAAACGCATTTACAAAAGGCAACTAAAAATTTGAACACTACGATTAAAACATGGAATCAAACAGATAACTAGCAACCATTCTAGATAATGTTTTGCATCATCTAACGCAGGCAATATGTATAAACAATTCCGCTAGAGGTTACACTTAGTTACCTCCACCAGATGACTGAATGAATTATCCTTCATTGACTCTAAAATTTCTTTGGCAACATTAGTATCTATATGAAACCCTTCTTCTTTTTTCTTCGAAGAGTTGCAGCCTAGAATAAGCGGAATGATTTCAAGCAACTCCTCATCTTGTTTCACCATTAGTCTGAGAGCCGTCTGTCAAGAGAAGATTAGTTAGCATCATTGCATCAGCGTGAACCAGGGAGCAAGATTAAAATAAAAGTGAATACGAAATAACTTGGTTGAAAATAACACAAATGATTAAACAGGGATATGAAACCTACCTGTAAGACCAAACTGCTATACTGATCGACTTGAAGATACTTCATATCCTCTCTGCTACAACTCAATAGCCCAGATAAAAGGTACTTGAGAATGTCTGGAAACCCTTGATGAGGGATCTCGAAATTACTCTCATCGAACTGAGACGTCTTCAAATTCAAACGTTTCGCCAGAGCTTTTGATGATTTTGAGCCATAAAGCTCAGGGGAATCTAAAGAGACTCCTTTGCAAAGACAAAGAAGCCTTCGAAGAACATGAGAACCATAGCAGTTGCACAACATATCAAGTGGTTTATCCACAATCACCTAACCAAGGGAAATAGTTCAATAACCAGTTTCATAAATAGAAGCAATATTCTCGAAACCAGCACAAGATTGAATAAGTACCTTGCATATAGAATCCAAAGCCTCCTCAATAACAGAATAAGCATCTGGATTTTCAAGATGAGTAGCCAAGGCTTTGAGAGCCGACTCCGCAACATGAGAACCAGACCTATCCATAGCAATAGCTGGGAACACCTCCGCAGAATTTCGTATAAAACTGCAAAGCTGGTCAAGCTCACATCCCTCAAGCAGAGTTTGCAAGACATGACTTATGATATAATCAGTTGCAATCTCATACTCCCTCCCTTTTGTTTCTTCAAGAGCATTTCCACATATCACTGAACGTTCCTCTAAATCAACTTCATTACTATCAAAGAGATTAGCAATCTCAGAGAAATACTTTGAAGTCTCTGGATCAATCTCTTTCCTACAAAAAAAATCAAACCCAATTCAGTAAATTACAGAGCAAAAAAAGGCGTTTGGGGTTCAAAAAAATCTTCCTTTACCTGACAAACTGATTCTGATGTTCAAACTCAGATTGTTTCTTTGAAGCTGCTGGCTTTACATTAGGTGCACCACCGGATTGGTTCCTCTTGTTACTATCTCCATCGAATCCACGGCCACCTCTCTGGTCTTTTCTGAACATTCCTTTTTTCCTATCACTGTGATTGTTGTTGCTAGACTTTCGCCGTTCACCCATCAAGCTATCTTCTTCAGTAGTCCTGTGCCTCCTCGATGGCAATGATTTGGAACCAACTGAAACCATTTAACTTCGTATAGCCAACTTTGTTTAAACCCTAAACAATTTTACCAGACATGTCCCCAATTGATTTCTAGGGTTTATTATTCTCGTTCCTACCTATTTAGTGGCATGGAATATAACAAGTATTGGGTTTTGATCACGATATTACTGGCCCTGGCCCTTTTAGGGCCCAATCGTGTATCCCGACTCTAGTTTTCAGAATTGACAAATTTTGCAACATGACAAAATAGATGGAGTAGACGTTACAAAATCATCAATTTTTATATCTTGCTAAAAAAAATTTCTATTTTTGTTAACAACACATAATTTTAAAGATTCATTGGAGAAAAGGAGTTGACAAATTCAAAATCTAAAAATAATAAGCATTGACTAGAATTAGATGATTGTGAAATATATAAATCTTGTTACAAATCATCAATGATATTGTTAAAATTTTATAAATGATAAAATGATTATTGTTTCTTAATCTTTGTGATTTTAGTCAAAAACTCTTATATACTGGGAATATATAATAGTACAATATTTAATATTAGTGATTTCTAATTTTTTTTTTTTTGGTGAATAGTGATTTCTAAAATTCTTCTCTAAATGATAAGTACTTCAAAATAGATGTAGTATTCTAGATTTTTTTCTAAATATTTTAGTATCAACAAACAGTAAATTGATAATGGTAGAAACATATATGTTTATCCCAAATTAGTTGTGATTAGTATTAAATGACTTATCTTTCAGACAACCTTTTTTTTTTTTTTGCTAAAGGACATGTCTTTTTATGGGATTAGTCTGGTTTTTAACAGATAAAATTAGCCGCCTAAAATAAATAAACCCTACAAAATATATTGAAGAAAAATATAAAAAAAAAATTTCAAAATAATTTTTGAACGTGGAGAACAAGGCAAAATTCTGTGTGCAGCAGGGCACTGGTTTTAGAGGACATTGTTTGGTACCCTTCTTCCTTCTGTGAGAGAGTTGGTTCAACCTTGGGACTTGAGTAGCACGTTCTGTACTATAAAGCTGATCAAAGAGAGATGCGGAGATTTTTGATTAGCCAGGCTAAAAAAGGTCTTGTTGACCATACGACTCGTCGTCAACATCACCAAACTCGAAGCTTTCTCTCTCTTCTTCCTCCTTCTTTTTCTTCTGCTAATTATCCTCGTGCTGCTCCTCTTGTTTCTCTGTCTCGTTTCATGAGTTCTACTTCGGACATGGCTGCTTCTTCTGATTCCACTTCTTCTCTTCCCGTTACTCTTGACTCCATCAATCCCAAGGTTGGTTTTCTAATTCTTCTATTTGATTGCTTTTTTCTGAATTTGTGGGGTTTCTGGGTTTTTTTTTGCTTGGATTGTATCTGGATTTGTTACTGTTTAGCTCAAATTTTCAATTTTTCCTGTGTGGGTTTTCTGATTTAACGCCAAAGGTTAGCTCTTTGCTTCTCCTTGGGTTTCCCAATGATGAAATCGACAAGCTTTGCTTTATTACAGCCGTCTGAGCTATGCTTCTGCTTAGGTCAATCTTCGTGAGGATTTATGTTTCTTTGCAGAATCCTCTTTTCCAAAATTTTCAAAAAATTGTAACTTTTTCCATCAAATCTCTGCTAATCAAAATTCTAATCTTGTTTTCACCGAAATGTCACCACATTCTTAATACTTTTCACTTTCTTTGTCATTACTTTTGTTATGAGTGTTACTTTCAATCATGCTGAGAACTTAGTTTTATTGTTAAATGAGATGGTTTTTAATTTTGGGTGGCAGGTTCTGAAATGTGAGTATGCTGTTCGTGGAGAAATTGTCAACATTGCTCAGGTCAGAGATTCATGTGCTTTGTTTGATAACATGGCAAACAATATTTGTAAGAATTTTTTTAAAGCTAATTGACTTCTTCTGTCTGGCTTTTGTTTTCCATATTACAGAAGTTGCAAGAAGACTTGAAGTCTAATAAGGATGCTTATCCCTTCGATGAGGTAAAATCTTGTTATTTATTTGCAGAAATATGTTCTCTTGTACATGTTTGTTCTTTGTATAGTTATGATCGATATGAGTTTCATAGAGTGGATAGTTTAGTGTTGATGTTGCATATTCTTGAACTCTTTATAATTCCCAACAAGAAAGAAAATTTGAAGTCTTCACTGCTTTTGACAGATCATCTATTGCAACATTGGAAATCCTCAATCACTTGGTCAGCTGCCTATAAGGTTCTTCCGAGAGGTAAGCGAATGTTTTTGTTGCTCTTTTGTTTGTCATATATCACCCCTGAGATATAACTTCTGTGATCATCAATATGTGTCAGGTTCTTGCCTTGTGTGATCATTCAAGCCTTTTGGATGAGACTGAAACACATGGTTTGTTCAGGTATTGAACGTTGATCCTGAGGTTATCCATGTTATACTTTCGCTTTTAAGACTTGTACGCTCTATTGCTTATATGGTTTAAGATTGCTTCCCATTTGATTTTTAGTACTGATTCAATTGACCGAGCATGGAAGATTCTGGATCAAATTCCTGGAAGAGCAACTGGTGCTTACAGTCACAGCCAGGTTAGTCATCAGGATCTAATTTAAAAGTCCTTAACACTATATTTAGATGACCAACCTTATGTTGATAAATGATTCCATTTTCTTCTTCCCCAGGGTATCAAGGGATTACGTGACATTATTGCAGCTGGAATCGAAGCTCGTGATGGTTTCCCTGCTGATCCAAATGATATTTTCTTGACTGATGGTGCAAGTCCAGCGGTAACAGTCAAAACATAAACATTTTCTCATACAAGTATAGCAAGTCCTCTTAGAGGATCATGCTAAGTGAATTTGTTTTTTCTCTCTTCGCTTTATAGGTTCACATGATGATGCAACTTCTCTTAAGCTCAGAGAAAGATGGTATCCTCTGTCCTATTCCTCAGTATCCATTGTACTCTGCTTCAATTGCCCTCCATGGTGGATCTTTGGTATGTTCATTTTATCATTACGGAGTTTGTTGTTTTTTTGTTTGATCATTTTTTTTCATTCTTCTGATGGTCATTTTTTCTGCTTAGGTCCCATACTATTTAGATGAAGCAACAGGATGGGGACTGGAAATATCTGACCTTAAGAAGCAACTGGAGGAAGCTAAGTCGAAGGGCATCACTGTAAGAGCCTTGGTTGTCATAAACCCTGGTAACCCAACTGGGCAGGTAAAACCATATCTTCAAGACTTTGACTGACAAATTTAAGCACTTATTATGTAACTGTAACATTATCTCATGAATTTGGTTAAGGTTCTTGCGGAAGAAAACCAGCGTGACATTGTTAATTTCTGCAAGGAAGAGGGTTTAGTTCTATTAGCTGACGAGGTCTACCAAGAAAATGTTTACGTCCCTGACAAAAAGTTCCATTCTTTCAAGAAAGTTGCTCGGTCTTTGGGCTATGGCGAACAAGATATGTCCTTAGTCTCGTTCCAATCAGTCTCTAAAGGTAAATGAACAACCTTATTTATTTGTTCAATGCTTTTCATTTGATGGCTTATATCTTATTCTGTTGACAGGATACTATGGAGAATGTGGGAAAAGAGGAGGTTACATGGAGGTTACCGGATTCACATCTGATGTAAGAGAACAGATATACAAAATGGCTTCTGTGAATCTGTGTTCTAACATCTCTGGTCAAATTCTTGCTAGCCTTGTCATGAGCCCACCCAAGGTAAATAACATCTCTAGTTATCTCTAATCGTTTTTCGCCAATTCTTGCAACAGATAAAATGACTAATCAGTCTTTTTCATATTTGATCAGCCTGGTGATGACTCATATGACTCGTACATGGTAGAAAGAGATGGAATTCTCTCATCCATGGCTAAACGTGCAAAGGTGAGTTGAAAGATTCATTACAGTACCACCCTCTAAAGAAAATTTTCAGTCTCTTGTATAACTTTTCATAAGCTTTGATAATGAATGTGCAGACTTTGGAAGAGGCTCTTAACAACTTAGAAGGCGTTACATGTAACAGAGCTGAAGGAGCAATGTATCTCTTCCCACGAATTAATCTTCCTCAAAAGGCGATTGAAGCTGCTGAAGCCGAAAAAACTGCACCAGATGCGTTCTACTGCAAACGCCTTCTCAATGCTACTGGTGTAGTTGTAGTCCCTGGTTCTGGCTTTGGACAGGTAAAAAAATAAATTAACCTAACTTTCACAAATGAGAAACTTCTAATGTTTTTTTCAAAAGGATATATAACTTGAATCTGTGTGTTTTCGATTCACTGTGGTTTAGGTTCCTGGAACATGGCACTTTAGATGCACAATACTTCCGCAAGAAGACAAGATTCCAGCGATAGTGGAACGTCTCACAGCGTTCCACAAGAGCTTCATGGACGAGTTCCGTGACTAGAGAAACCTTATCATGGAAGATGAACTTACAAGAACTTTTAAGAAAAGTGTAATCAGTTTGAGTAATTAAAAAAAAAGATTAAGCTATGCTTTGATCAGGCGATTGTGATCAGACAATTTAATTTTAAGATATGAAAATTAATTAATTTTTTTTGTCAACAAAAGATTAGCTCATATGAGCCAATGCGAAGGAAAATTAAAATTAATTAAAATTGATTATTATTTTTTACGATTTTTAAAAAAATTATTCTTAGCCTAATTTTTCCATTTATATATATTTTATTAAGTAAACTGATTTTTTTATTTAATCATTTGTTAACAACAATTTAACAAACAATAAGAAGTGGGCTTATTATTAATGGGCCTTGTATTCATAATAAGGCTACCTGACATAAGAACTGAATATTATTATCTTCAATTTTTTTTTTAATCATTTTTTCTGAATTTTCTCAGAGGCAAAAAAAAATCAATGTGGCGAAGAACACCGTCGTTCATTCTCGATCGAACCTCGACTTCACCTCCAATGGCCGCCGATACAACACGAGCCCCCATTCAAAACCCTGATTCCATTTCCGCTTATTACCAAACCCGCGCGGCGCATCACGGTGTCATTACAAGCGAATGGCTATCCCAAGCTCAAGCCGCCGTGGGCGGCGTCTCTGACTCTGGCGATGAACATCCTGTCTCATCCCTCACTGAGCTCGGGAACGAGAAGTCATTTAATGTAATTGAAGAGTTCAATAGCTGGAGAAAACAACCGGATCTGGCTGAGGCCGTCGCGGCTATTAGAGCTCTTGCTGCTGTTATTCGTGCCAGCGAAGCTACTACTATGATGGAGCTTGAGATTGAGCTCACAAAGGCCTCTGATACTCTCAAGGTGAAATATTTGCAATTTCATTCTTGATTCTTGATTAGTGATTAGTGATTAGTGATTAGTGATTAGTGATTAGTGATTAGTGATTAGTGATTAGTGATTAGTGATTATTGATTCTTGATTCTTGATTGAGAAAAGTTTCAATTTTTTGGGCAGTCATGGGACACAACTTCAATCTCTTTGACTGCTGGATGCGATTTGTTCATCAGATACGTTACGAGAACGTCTGCGTTAGAATACGAAGATTTCAATTCAGCTAAGTCTCGTCTTCTTGAACGTGCTGAGAAATTTGGGGAAATATCTTGCAAGGTACTTCCTTTATCTATATAGATGGAGTTGATAGATCAAAAGGCATTTGTGATAGAAGAGGGGATATTTATAAAGAGGATTCCAACTACATTGTGCAGGCTCGTAGGATTATAGCAATGCTTAGTCAAGATTTTATATTTGATGGTTGTACCATTTTGGTTCATGGACTCTCTAGAGTTGTTCTGGAAATACTTAAGACTGCTGCTCAAAACAACAAGCTCTTTCGAGTTCTCTGCACAGGTTCGTTCTCTTTTCCAAATCATCCTTTTTCATTTTAACAACAAGCTTTAGATATTGGAACTTGAGTTGTATCTGCTTAACGAGACATTTTGTTTCTTGTGATCTACATAATCTTGACTTAGTAGTATTTAGTAGCCTCTCTCTGCACCCTTTTAATGAATAAATTGACAGAGGGAAGGCCGGATGGAACTGGAGTTTTGTTATCGAGTGAGTTATCGAAGCTTGATATCCCAGTGAAGCTACTGCTTGATTCAGCTGTAGCGTATAGCATGGATGAAGTAGACATGGTGTTTGTTGGGGCAGATGGAGTTGTAGAAAGTGGTGGTATTATCAACATGATGGGGACATACCAAATCGCACTCGTGGCTCACAGTATGAACAAACCTGTCTATGTCGCTGCCGAGAGTTACAAGGTAACTGAAACGGTTTTATAAGATCCAAGAGATAGAGAGAGTGTGGTTAATGATACAAAGTTGTGTATTTGCAGTTTGCTAGGCTTTACCCATTAGACCAAAAGGACATGGCACCAGCGCTGAGACCAATTGAGTTTGGCTTAAAGATTCCAACAAAGGTGGAAGTAGAGAGGTCGGCTCGAGACTATACTCCGCCTCAATACCTAACACTCCTATTCACGGACCTTGGTGTTCTCTCTCCCTCTGTAGTTAGCGATGAGCTTATTCAACTCTATCTCTAATTTCAACTCCTTAATTAATAATTAACTCTTTATTAAGTTTGTTTCTGAAAGTGGAAATTTTCAGTGTTGATCCTTCAAAGATCTTCAATGTTGATGTTTTTGATCCGTGAAAACCTTACTTCGGTCTTTGAGTCAGTTTTCTGATCGATTCGATTCATCCGGGTTATCGACATATATTGACTTGTCTCATTTTATGTCATCTAATCGGCCATTTGGCACGTTCTCCGGTGACAATGTTAACTTTAAAATCTATATCAACTGTGAAAGTACCACTTCTTACATTTTCCTACTAGAGACTCATCCTTTGTCCTCGTATTCCAATTATTGACTACATGATTTTTGATTACGACTTGTCCGTATGTGGAATTTGTTCAGTTCTAACAAAGCACAGTTACATCATCTCCATGGGCAGTTACCGATCCTCAATCTCGAATTGTTACAAATTACAACCATCGACAGGTGAATTAGAGACAAGCTTACCTCAATTCAAGCCAATTGTTGGAGAGAGTATTACAATACCATTTTTTGTGAGCAAAGATTCTTGTTGGATAAAATACGACATTAACGGGGGAAAAAAAAAAAAACAAAGAAACTGGCTAGCCAAAAAAACCCCAGTATCATAATTATTAATAAATTAACTCCATATATGTATAAAAAATATATGGAGTCAATGTCCGAACACAATATTTTTTTTTTTCAATCTAAAAACTTGAAAGCATAAGTTAATTTAGATAATCGAATTTAAAATCAACCTATATTTATATGTAAATAAACCAAAAGTGTAATAATAAATTAAAGAAAACACTTCACTGTCTAGGTTTTGGAGACATAAATGGAACCGCAAGATCCAAACCAGCATCGTTACCTAGATAACCTCCTCGATCGTTACTAGCCATCAGGTTTTCATTAGTCAGTTTCCAGTCAGCCATAGCCATCTCATTTGGAAACGCCGGAAGATTCTCAACCGTCCGATCATTACCCATCTGGGAGATCCTCGTCAGTAGATTTTCCCTTAACACACCCAACGCCATCTTGTACTCTTCCATATCCTCCTCCGGTACACTCTCCACCGCTCTCTCCCACCACATCAAACCGTCGTTATTCTCACCTCCTGCTGCCACGTTACCTCCGGGGTTCGTCCTCAGCATCACCGGAGTCTTGCGAATGTATTTATCGACGAGTGTGTCCACGTTACCAAACGAGTAGATCCTATCGCAGCGTGAAAACGTTATGATACCAATCTGTGCGCCGCAGAGAACGCTTAACTCGGCGGCTTTTTTGAAAAGACCGGTTCTGCGTTTCGAAAACGTCACTTGCCTTCGGTTCTCAACTTCGATCTCCTTGATCTCTATCTTTTGTCGACCTTTGGTGGTTCGAGGCTTTTTTGGTGTAGTCTCTTTTTTTTGGTTGGCAAGCAAGTTAGGGTTTCGAAGGGGCTTTTGTTTCGCGGGAGGTAAGCAAGTGATAGTTGAAGCTTCTCCAACATCCTCCATATTGGAGACAAGAATGAAAAGATGATGATTATGAGTTTGACAAAGCTTTCTTTGAGAGAAAGATTCGGATTTATATTTATATACATAGTTTTCGATCAAATATGGAATTTTTGTATCATCATAATATATGCTAATTGTGGTATTAAATGCGCCTCAATAAGTTAACTTTATTTTTGGAATGATTCCATTAAAATTAACATTAACTTTTTTTAACCTAAGTTTCGTGATATTATTTCCCAAATTTACGAGATATACTTGATCCTTTCTATTTTACCCTTTTTGTTAATTAACCGAATGAATAATTATGATATGCTAATATATATATTGGTCAAATTAAATATATGCATATCGATTCTCAAAGAAAACATTGGCTATATGAAATGATACGTATAAAATCCCATTTTCTTGGGTCGTAAGTTGCCATAGTGAATATTTAATTTAATTTAAATTATTTTATTTTTCCATTTAATATATCAATTAGTCTTTAATTAACCACTCAACGAACCATAGCGGATTAATTAGCCTCTTGACAAAGATTCAAAGTTTGGTCGATAGATTAATTTAGATTTATAAAATGCGTAGTGGAGAAAACCATGGGTTAGTTAGTCAGTATTAGAGACTACTTATGGTTTCGAAATTGAAAGCCGTACCCCTTTTGATAGTTTAACACAACTTGGATTAACAATTACTATAATTAATTAACTTTTTTTGTTAAATTTATACTCCCTCTGTATCATAATACTTGATGTTCTAGAATTTTTACATGAATTAAGAAAAACATTTAATGTTTAGCAATAAATGTATTCTTCATTTATAATAACATATTTTTATAATTATTAACTAATAGTATTTCATCAAATTTTTAAATTCTCATTTAATGATTTTTGAAATTTGTAATTTCTTAGTATTAATTGATAAAAGTATACAGAAAATCATCCTTTGTGATACAAGAAAAAATTCTAGAACATCAAGTATTCTGATACAGAGGGAGTATCAAATTGTTGTCAACAGCTAGCTGTACATAAATATTGTGTTCATTAAGGTTATTTCATAAAGGTATTTACCTAATCACGCAATAATAACCACTAAACACATTGGTTAACCAACATCCCAAAGACTTGTTCTTCAATATGAAACTGTTACAAGTTACTAGACCATTTGGTGAATGACTACTATATATATATACGGTCTCTGTTTTTTGAAAAAAAAAAATACGGAATTTAAATGAACTAAACAAAATAAATGAATGTGATTATAGATGTCTTAGATTAATGACATGATGTAAAGAAAGGACTGTGGTTTGTTTATTTGTTTTTTTTCCAAAAATTTGAAAAGTTTTGAATCATTACAATTGGAATGTAAGAAGGAAAATATATTTTAAAAATGGTGAATTAAAAGAAAAAAATTATAGTAATTTACTTAATCTTCAAATTAATCCTTTATTCACCTTTATAATTAACATTATCGGTAAGATTGAAAATCTATGATATTATGCGATTGGCCATAAAACTAGGTAGGGCGCATTAAATTAGATTTAAGAAAGAAAAAAAAAATCACCATCATTAAAACTCAAAATATACAGTGACGAAAAAAAAGAAGTTCAAATATACGATTCATTAATGTAAAAGATCTGATTAAAAGATAAGACTGGATTTACATCCAAGGCAAAAACGAAGAGAGATAAGATCGAATAATAAATTTTAATAATCTGAGTTATTATAGTATTCATCAATTCCGCTAAGTGCAGAACGGCGTACTGTAATTATAAAGTTAACCTATGCTTTAAGAGCAACAGGCAAAAAAACGGTAAAATTTAAAATTAACTAATATCCACTTGTCCCAATTGTCATCACGCGTAGTCTTTTTTTTTTTTGGCATATAAAGAGTGCTGCTACGATACAAAGCAACAATGAGAAACACACAAAGCAACAAATCGTACTTTTAACCCCAAAACTTTTTTTAGTACTTACTATTTACTGATTTACACCAAAAATGTGTGGAGGAGCTGTAATTTCCGATTACATAACGCCGTCGTCGGAGTTCGATCAAGAGAAGATTGGGAGAGGTAAGAAGTCTTCTTGGACAAGTAAGGCTGTCTTTGATTGCTCAATCGACGATTTCAACGGAGATTTTGAAGAATTCGAGTCGGACTTCTCTTCAACTCGTAAACGTGCATCATCAGGTGAGTTTTGATTCTTTATTTTCTTCTGTGGTTTTGTTTTGTTCTTAGCTTGGTTGGTTGTTCAATATGTCTCAAATGCTGTGAACTTTATTATCCATTGATAGGCTCAGCGTTAGATGGGACGAAGAAACAGAGTAGTCGATACAGAGGAATCAGGAGAAGACCTTGGGGGAGATGGGCGGCTGAGATACGTGATCCAACCAAAGGAGTTCGAGTTTGGCTCGGGACTTTCAATACAGCTGAAGACGCTGCTAGAGCTTATGATCTTGAAGCTAAGAGAATCCGAGGAGCCAAAGCTAAGCTCAATTTCCCAAACGAGCCTTCTAAGAAGCGCATAGTTGAGGCTAAGACTGTGCAACTGATACAAGAGAAGAAGAATCATGAGGCTGATATTGGATTGGCGGTGGCTAGCTCAGTGCCTAGTAGTAGCCATGTTGATTTCTTGTGGGATGAGAATAATGCTGATACACTTCTGATCGATACACAGTGGCTCCGAGATGTCATCATGGGCGATGCGAAGAAAAAACAGGAACTAAATGATGGTGAAGAAGAAGGCAACGTTAATGCTGCTCTGCTTTCGGAAGAGCTTCTAGCTTTCGAGAACCAGACAGAGTGTTTCTCGCAGATTCCGTTTATAGAGGGAAATTGTGATTCCTTAACATCGTTGAGTAGTCAGTCTCTTTGATGGAGACAATAACATTGATCTTTGGTCCTGAACGATGTACAAAAGACATGAGTTCTTGTTTTGTAAGAGTGTTGCACACTACTAGCTTTAGATTGAATTATCGTTCTTTCCTACTGTCAATATATCAATTAAAAAAAAAAAGCCACTTTGTCATTTTAATTCTGTCTTAGTGTCTTGCAAATCCTGAGTTTCAGTTTTATAATCATGATGTAGAAAGAATTGTTGTGAAGAACCACAATATCAATTCATATTTGTGATAAAGCCTCAAGGGATAATATAGTAGAAATTTTTTTGATTCAAAACAAAAAAAAAAGTGCAAAACAAAATAATCTAATTGTCTTAAGAGAAACAAGTGAGAAGAAAAACAGTTACGGTTCGATAACTCTTCAATCCCAAAGTAACAAAAAAGCATGTCTATAACCCTTAAACCATAGAGTAAAGGCTATCCACTTCAGTCCCAACTAGCAGATGGAGCACCTGTGGGTGGCGCGGCAGCATCCCATCCTCCCTCAGCTGCTGGAGCAACTGGAACAGCAAAAATAAAACACAATAAGAAAGCATTAAAAATCAAGATTGCTTGATATGAGATCAAGAATAGGGTTTCTTGTTATATCTTGTCAAAAACTCACCAGCAGAATCACTCCACGAAGCAGCAGCAGGTGCGGCAGCGATTGGAGCCTGAGCTTCTCCTGGCCATGCACCATCAGGTATCTGAGCAGTGGTCCATTGGTCTCCACCAGCCATTCCGTAATCAGCAGGAGGAAGTCCAAAGTCGGTGGGAGGGGCAGCTTCATCTTCATCCTCTGGCTTAGTCTCCTCAGGCTCCCTGTAAAAGAACAGGTCAACCTGTACAAACATGCAAAGTTTTAAATGAACTGTTCTCGACTGTCAGAACACAGAGAGATCCAAAGATGATAGTAATCCTCTTACCATGACATCCCACTTCTGTCCACGTTGAATGGTTCCACGCATCTGAAGGACCATGCGAGCAAGAAGCCAGAAAAGACACCCAATGCTGTGCTTTCCCTTGTTGTTGGCAGGGATACCAATGTCAACAAATCTCATTGGAGAGTCTGTGTCACAGAAAGCAATGATGGGAATGTTTCCCAAAGCACCTTCCTTGATTGGCTGCAACACAAGAAATGAATCAAAATCAATAAACCAACACTTGTTATTAAGAAAAAGAATCAATCAGCAAATAAGAGTTTACCTGGTGGTCAGTTCTTGGGTCGGTAAGAATCAAGAGCCTGGGTTCACTGAAGGAAGTTTGCATCTGATTGGTGAAGGTACCAGGAGTGTGCCTTCCAGCAATGGCATTGGCTCCAGTGTATTGAGCAAACTTCAGGACAGCTCTCTGACCATAGGGCCTAGCAGACTGAACAATGATGTCCTGTGGGTTTTCAATGGCAACAATAACACGAGCAGCCATCATGAGCTTCTCCCATGTTTTGCCAAGGTTGAAGATGTAAATACCTGAGAAAGACAATAATCAAAAACAACTAAGTTACATCCTATATCATGTCGCAGTGCAGATTTAACCAAAAGAAACAGAACATAGCACCCAAACAATCTCTAACACCACTTCAAACCAAAAACAGCTCTGACTAGGTTAAATATCTAGTCCACAAGCAAAAATCTAAAATTAAACCAAACGAAACCAGAACACTTGGCTCATTTCTTCATCATACACTAAAAAAACACTTCCATAAAGAACAACACCAGAGAAGACACAACAAAACGACTTTTGTATGTTATTTATAAATTGCAGAGAAGAGCGAGTGATGAACAGCACTCGCTAGTCTCAAGGTTCGAGCATTTCAAGTGAGCCACCGTTTAGATCCGTCGTGTTAATCTCTATTTCGGACATAAAACAGTGAAAAAAAACTAGAACGGCCAATAAATCCAAAACCAAGGAAGATCATAAACAAAGCGAGAACAACATCAAAAGTGACATAAACATACTATAGAGAAACTCAATACTCAGATCATCTACATAACGTATAGTACAGATTTGCATATATAAAACACGAGAATGAAGGAAAACAGAAATATACCGTCGTTGCGTCTCTTGAAGACGTAACGCTCCATCTGGTAATTGCAATTCTTGGTACCGAGATGAACCTCAGCGGCACACATCATCCTGATGTCAGCTTCCCTCTGGGAGAGTTGAGCTGAACTAGCAGATCCATTAGTCGCCATTTTCTTATCTCTCTTCTTCTCCGGGACCTTAAATCGCCGCAGATAAGCTTTAGCTTTGTAAATCACACACAAAAGAGAGAGAGGCGTCGAAACTGGTAGCGCTTATAATGGTAGAGGGTATTCGCAAAACCCTAATTGCGTAAAAGTCAATTTTACCCCTCACATATATCATTAACCTCTGGTTTAAAATAAAATCGAACTCAACCAACGGTTTAATTATCCGGTTTGTATTAAACCGAAATCCAAGTGTACCACAACATCACAAACTCGCCAGCAAAAATGATAATTTCTATTTTCTTGCTAACTTTGAGTTAGGGAGAACGAAGAGCCCTAAAACATATCATCATCTCTTCGATCTCATCTCATCCAAAAACAAAATTCCCCACCTGTGTTTGTGAATTCTCCGTTGCTCGATCCTTAGAGATACCTTACGATTGCTTGTTCTCTGTTTTCAATTTATCCGATTTCAAACGCAATTGGAGATCGTGTTTGGATGATCTTCTCTGGAACGAGCTCATAAGGTTTCAATTTCTTACTGTATGTGATTAGATTATCTTCAATTTTATGGTCTCTGCTCATTTTCGTATCATTCTTTTTGGCTGTTGTATTAGTGTAGTAGTACCCCAGACTGGGTTGAGCTTGATCTACGGAGAGAGTTCGGCATGGGTGTCTCGTTTAAGATATCCAAGGTTGGTAGAAAGTTCCGGCCTAAGATTTCTACTGAATCGGCTACTCCTGATTCTCCACAAGAGCTGAATTCGAAAGCAATCGTTCTCCCTGGGAAAACAAAGGTAAAAAATTTTAGCACTGAATAATTATAACTCTAATTTGGAAGTTGAAATTGTGTTGTTAGATATCATTGTGAATGATGAATCGAGGAATAAGTTGATTTCATTTAATTAAAATGTCACTTGTTTTGGAACACTTATGTATAGATTATCGAATTTATTATGTTTGATTCAGGCCATTGATGAAAGCAATGCTGGTGATGTGTTTTCGAAGTCACCTTTGCCTGATATATCTCCAGGTTAGCATCTCAACCAATTCGACGCCTCATGTTTTTTTGCAAAGTTCGAGCTATGTTATATTGAGTTCATTTGCTTTCTCCGCAGAGCATGAAGTTTCCTTCACATTGAGCCTCTATCCAAATGGGTACTCTTTAGGAAAACCTTCTGAGGTATGTAGTAGAACTTTATGTACTGAGAATTATCTTGTAGTTTCTTGTATTTGATTTTAAACCTTACACATCTAACAGTTTTTAATTTTTGAAGAACCAGGCTGTGCAACAGACATCCTTTCGAGATGTTCCAAAGGTCTTACAACCGTATGATAGGGCAGCAGAGAGTCTACTTTCGGTAAATATTTCGCATTACACGGAAAATAACTTACAAGAACTGTGTTATTTTATACGAGATTCGAACATGTAATCAAAGTTTTGGTGAATGAATTTACAGTACTTAGATTGAGTAGATGTAAAGATGATGTTTGTTTCTTTCACTTGTTCAACCCCACTTATTCCTACTTGTTCGAATTTCGTTAATTCATTTTTGAGGTATCATTCCACTGAAAATGTCTTTTTATTGTTCTGGATACGTTATAGGCAATTGAGGCAGGCAGACTTCCTAGGGACATTTTGGAAGATATACCTTGCAAATTTGTGGACGGGGTGGTTATCTGTGAGGTTAGTTATCTGCAGTAATTTATTTGGATAAAGCCTTCCTTGACCTGCCATCTAGTAAAAATAACTAGGACAAAAATTCCTAAGCCCCTCGAGAAGTAGTTGTTATTACCATAATTCTTGTTACTGTATTGCCTTCCATAAGTTTTTGAAAACAGTTCAAACTTATTCAAATATTTCAAGCAATCTCTATAACTTTACTTGAACAAAATTTCTACACTAATCATGTAACAATTGCACGGGAGTTCAACTACCGAACTCATTTATAGGTGTTTTTAATTGTTTCTGAAACTCATTGGTGTAATTCGAACCAGAAGTAAACTTAAAACAGCCTAGTCTTTATCATTCCTATAAGTGACTGCTCAAGTATCATCTTACATCATGTTTTCTTTTCACTTTTGGTACATATGTACTATTGTAGGTGCATGACTATCGGAAGCATCCGTCAGATCAAGTCTCTCCTGTGGTGAATAAATTGCGCCTTAAGATGTCACTTGAGAATGTGGTCAAAGATATTCCATCAATGTCAGACAACTCATGGACATATGGTGATCTCATGGTAATCACGGTACCTCTTGGATTATACGACATAACACTGAAACCATTATCTTCTGTACTGATCCTTACATCAACTACAGGAAGTGGAGTCCAGGATATTAAAAGCCCTACAACCTGAACTCTGTCTGGAACCTGTACCCAGACTTGATAGGCTGAGTAAGAACACTGTCTCTGCTAAGGTAATATCCATTAAAACAACTTCTCGTGTTTCTCTTATCAGTTGCTTGTATAATGTCTAAAAGTTTTTTTTCTACCCCGTAGCTCGATTTGTCTCTTTCTACTTTGCGGAAAAAGAGATTAAGGCAAATGACAGAAGTCACAGTCATGTCTCAGAACAAGATTCATGGCAAAAAGGTTTGCATTGATCGGCTTCCTGAAAGTTCAGAGCGAGGATGTATGCCGGGGCAGTTGATAATGCAGCAACCCCATAACAATCAGGCTATTCAAAATCCTGCTACCAATATGCTGGCGGGTTTAAGAACTCAGACATTGCAAGATGCGCCAAATTCCTCTATGGCCTTGATACCACCTCAGCAACAAAGGTACCTGGGAACTGGAAATATAAGAAACATGCAGGATCAAGGATCAAATTCTGTCAGTGTCTCTGGAGTATCACCTGGAGGACTGGATGCGATGATGTCTTATGGCTCTGATAGTATGAACCCCAATACATCTTTTCATAGAAAGAGGGAAAGTCAAGAAGGACAAATGTCATCTATGCCTGGTTTGAACAAACGGACAAGGGTTTCACATATGGGTCCTGATGGGGTTCCACATCAACAACTAGGGCAACGCATGGATGGCCTTCATGGAACCGATACGAGTTGGAAAAATGCGCTTCTACAACAGCAAGATATGCTAGGCAGAAGTATTCAGTATCCAAATACAGGTATTCAGAGGTTTTCACCACAGCAAATTGAAGGGGTTATGAATCAGGAAGGTGGTCCCAGTCAATTCCCAGCTTCACAACAGGGGGCTATGCGATACACTTCAAAAGAGGAGCCATTTGAGACTGGTAAAATTGATGGTAGCATGAGAAACAATATGTCGGGTGTGGGAAGTGATGCAAATGAATTGGATCCGCGTATTCAGTCAAGGATGCCCCATAATGCATTCATGAGATCAAATTTCCCTCAAACATCATGGAATGTTAATCCTGGCCAGCAGATTGAAAAAGACCCAAGAAAGGAAGAACAATTTAGTAGAAGAATATCGGCTCAAAGTCCTCGTTTATCGGCAGGTGCTCCACCACAGTCCCCACTTTCATCGAAGTCTGGTGAGTTTTCTGGTGGTTCAATGGGGAATCACTATGGAGCAGTTGCAGCAGCTCAGAAGGACAAGGCTGTCACTTCGATTCCTGCTACTCAGTCAGTGGGTTCTAGTGCTAATGATGCTATGCAGCAAAGACAACACCAAGCCCAAATGGCTGCAAAACGGAGGACAAATTCTCTTCCTAAGACGCAAGTTATGAGCACTGTTGGTTCTCCTGTTAGTGTCAATACAGTGAGTGTCCCAGTTAATGCTAGGAGCCCTGCAGTGGGACCCCAAACTTTGGGCGATCACGCAATCCTTGATAGATTTTCAAAGATTGAACGAGTTGCTGCAAGGTATGAATTTTAAGTAGTCTGTTTTAACTTCGCATCATATTCATTTTTTTAATAATGATTTTTACTTTGACACATGTGATACTTCTCCTTATTCTGATTTTGGCTTTACACTAGAGCATTGTTGGAATTGTCCCACTCTTATCTCATTGCATTTGTGCAAAGAAATAATGTTGGTTGGTGCATGGACATGTTTTGATGCAGTATTTCATAATCTTTATCTGTTGTTTGATCCAGTTTCTTGCTCCATTTTTAGGTACCAACTAAACTGCAAAAAGCATAAGGTGGATGAGTACTCTCGAAGACCTCGTGTGTATGCTAAACAGTCCCTGGCGGTTTGTTTATCAAACCTGTCTAATGAAGAGGACTTCAAAGATGAGGACAAAGCATTATCAAAATCTATTTTTGGTGGGAGTATGAATACATGCAAGAAAAGAGTCATGAACTTTGCTCGGATGGAACGTGTGATGCAAGGTCTGTTTTCTGTTTTAATTAGATATCTGTCGATTGGTGTATTTCTCTATGTGATTGACTCTGACTCTAGTATCATTTCAGGCACTGTCTCTTCGTACGTCCCTAAAATACGAACAAAACTGGTTATGTCAGAGAAGCCCGTCGATGGGACAGTCGCATGGTATCAAGGGGACATAGATGATGGTGATGTTTCTTTGCCTGAAGATAATTTCTTAGCGTTGCCCAATACAGTAAGTTTACAGAAAATTTGACAATTATCGTACTCGCCCCTGTATTCTATTTTGATCAGTAATATCTCTTCAACTTGCATGCACTAACATTCAATGTAATGCTGACTTCACATTCAGTAATGTTTATTGGTTGCTGGGTCATGTTCTATATGTCTCTGTTGTGAATGCTTTATGTAATTATGAATATGGTTAGTTGATGTATGGATACTTCTCTCTTGTTAGTTGCTTCTGCTTGTTTTTCCTTCTCGTCCACTGCGCTGGAAAGGGGGTGGACAATGGATGATAGATTATTATATGCACCACTTATTTTTCTGGAATTTATGCTGACTTGCTAATTCGTCTCCTTCTCACAGCACATCGCCGATCTACTCGCTGCTCAATTTAAAATACTGGTACTTCTCGATTCCTGAATTGATTATATCAACTTCTTGGTTCTATGGCTACTTACATATTACTTTATATGTTTATGCAGATGGCCGGTGAAGGATACATGATGGAAGAACATATTCTGGCAAAGCCAAATCATGGGGATGCTGGTCCAGTCAACAGCCAACCAAATTCTGCAGGTGGTTATCCAAGAGGTTACTCTGCAAACGATGGGCAACAGTATGGAGATGCAGTTGCAGGACAAGCGTCTGGTGAGGCATCGAAACAGGGGAATGCTGGAAGTGCACCTATTAACTCAACCCAGAATATTCTTGGAAATGCAAGGATGCTTCCTCCACCAAATTCTCAAGCCTTGCAAATGTCTCAAGGACTACTGTCTGGTGTCTCCATGCCTATGCAACCACAACAGCTTGACCCACAACAATCAGCGTTACTGTCATCACAATCGCAGCAGAAAAATCAACAGTCCATGTTTACACAGCAACAGCATCCACAAATGCAGAGACCATCCATGATACTGCCTACAAATCCGCTATCAGCCATCAACTCGATGAGCCAGAGCTCTGGTATGCAACCGGGTGGTCAGATGGCCAACAAGTATTCGCCTCTCCAACTGCAGATGTTACAGCAGCAACAGGCAGCAATGCAGAAGAAGTTTATGATGGGGCTAGGATCAGGTGTAGGCATGGGTATGGGTATGGGTATGGGAAGCATGGGAAACAGTATTGCTGGGCTCGGAGCTTTAGGCAACCAACTGAATATGGCAGGAAGAGGGATTGGCGGAACCGGAATCTCATCATCAATGTCTGTTCCTGGCATCGGTAATATGGGCCAGAACCCAATGAATCTGAATCCAGCATCAAATTTGAATGCTATAAGCCAGCAACTCCGATCCGGTGCATTAACACCACAGCAAAACGCTCTGTTTACACAGATTAGGATGAACATG
>NC_025693.1:28812867-28820155 GCF_000633955.1 Camelina sativa
TATGATGGGGCTAGGATCAGGTGTAGGCATGGGTATGGGTATGGGTATGGGAAGCATGGGAAACAGTATTGCTGGGCTCGGAGCTTTAGGCAACCAACTGAATATGGCAGGAAGAGGGATTGGCGGAACCGGAATCTCATCATCAATGTCTGTTCCTGGCATCGGTAATATGGGCCAGAACCCAATGAATCTGAATCCAGCATCAAATTTGAATGCTATAAGCCAGCAACTCCGATCCGGTGCATTAACACCACATCAAAACGCTCTGTTTACACAGATTAGGATGAACATGTCAAGAGGAGGTGTAATGGGGGCTCCCCAAGCCGGGATAAGTGGCGTGTCAGGCGCGAGGCAGATGCACCCCAGCTCAGCTGGACTGTCCATGTTGGATCAGAATTCATTAAGCCGAGCTAACCTGCAGCGAGCTGCTGCTATGGGTAACATGGGCCCACCGAAGCTGATGAATGGAATGAATATGTACATGAATCAACAACAACTCCAGCAGCAGCAACTCCAGCAGCAACCACAACAACAACAGTTGCAGCATCAGCAACAGTTACAGCAGCCTATGTCTCAGCAACCTCAGCAGCTAGCTCAGTCTCCGCAGCAGCAGCAGCTACAACAACATGAACTTCCTCAACAAGGACAGCAGCAGCAGCAGGCAACAGCCTCCCCCCTTCAGTCTGTGCTATCACCACCCCAAGTAGGTTCTCCAGCAGCTGGAATTAGCCAGCAGTTACAACAGTCCAGTCCCCAGCAAATGAGTCAGAGAACTCCAATGAGTCCCCAGCAAATGAACCAAAGAACTCCTATGAGTCCACAGATAAGCTCCGGTACGATGCATCCCATGAGCACAAGCAACCTCGAGGGTTGTCCAGCGAGCCCACAGCTAAGTTCTCAGACAATAGGATCTGTTGGCAGCATCGCCAATTCTCCGATGGAGCTTCAAGGTCCCAAAAACAACTCTGGTGGTAACAATTCCTAATCAAGAAAACTACGATTAGAATAACATTATTTATCATCAGGAACCCTTGCTTCACAACATGAGTTGTAATCTAACGTAGGGACAAGCAGATAAAGGGTATTTAGTTAAGCGTTTGAAGTTTTTGCTTGTAAATTAAGCTTTTGAAATTAAATTAAGAATGGTGAGCAAATCCTGTAAAGAAAGTAAAAAGAATCATTGTGCTCTGCATGTAGAAGAGTCACATTATTATTAGGCTCTCCATATGTAGCCAGTGTCTGCTTGAGGCTATTTTGGAGATGTTTTGTTTAAACATACAGTAATATCTATTTGTTGTTCAATTGTTGCGCTTTGTTTACTGCTAAGGTTGTACAAAAGAGAGCTAAACACTTGATCCTAAGTTATGGAAAAAGAGATTTCGTTGCATGCGCATCAAAGTATAAGAAGGCCAGAAACAAATTGGACTCAAAATTGCCAAAATCACGATGTAGGTACAAAAATTCGGATAAATCTTGTTCGCTAAACAAAATGTACACAAACAATCGACAAAATTACTAAGCCGGCTGATAAGGACCCGTCTGAGTTATGGTACCAGAAATCTTGCGTTACCCACCAAAAGAATCTGACTATTTTCTCTCTTTACCTGCGCAGCCAAATCCATGCAAGATTTTTCTTAATCTCTTTATCTTGGCTTTGCATCATTTCCTTTTCCCCTGAATGTGGAGAGCGAGAAGAACGACTTTTGCGCTGTAATGAAGAAATAATATAATTCAGAGGAAGATCAAATGGAGAAATCTTGCATTCAGCATGAGTGAATAGGCAAAGAAAAAAGGAAAAACAAGTTTTGACCTTTGAAGTTGCTTCCAGACATTTGATGATCATCTTTCAACTCGGATACAGAGATATTGGAAGCTTGAAAAAGAAACATGCGAACAACCAAATATGTAAGAACTCGTGATAGCATTAAACTAAGAGCGGTTAAAAAGCAAATATCATTAGAATTACCTTGTTCAGGGAACTCGCTCTCATGAAACCCATCCTCAGAGAGATGGCTTTGTAGAGATCCCATTCTTGACTTTCTTAAATCCTCTGATGATCGATCCGCAAAGTCTCTCCTATCTTCAACCTCATCATCTCCTTCAGAAGTCGTTACAGATACCCAATCCATCATCAAGCTTTCTGCACCGCGGCTTTTTCTTCCAAACTTTAGCAACCGTTTAAACCCTTTACTTAAATCCTTCTTTGACTGGAACTGAGACGTATTATTAGCAGCAGCAGCAACGGTAACAGGACTCTGAGCCGTTCCCCATTTCTTTCTCATCCGAGAACTCCATGACGCAGGGCTTCCCATGGGAGAATCCACAGAAGCATCAACATCAGATGAGTGCTCATGAGGATAGCTGAATGAGTGTTGTAGGTTTGCATTCCAAGAAAGAGGACTTTCTCCAGGTGAGTCCATTAATGAGGCAGCAGTAAGAAATGTTGGAGGCACAGTGGCAGGCAAGAAACTACAGTTATCTTCTCTTGAATGATCTACTTTCTCATACACCTCGCTTAGTGTTGGATTTTCATCCTCAAAACCTAGTGCTTCCACTTCTTCCTCTTCTTCATCATCATCTCTAACATCATTCTCCAAGACCTCTTCTGCCTCAGCTTCAGGCTCATCATATTCTTCATTTCTTAGACTCTCAGATATATCAGAGTTCACTCTTAGAGAGGCCTTCATATCATCGGAGCAGAGAGTGGAAAATTCTGTGAAGTCTATGCTCCCAGAAGAGCTTTTCCTTAATGATCGAGGTCTTTGGAGAGATGTATCTTCCTTGATATTCTTGGTGCGACCACTACTTCCCACCTGTGATCGCATAGTAGTTTTGACAGCTAAAGAAGATGGTATCGTGTTTTCCTTTATAAGTTCAGAAAAATTTGGAACAGATTGTGCGACTGACTTGTCTGATCTTCGCCTCCCAGAAGAGGTGTTTGAAACTTTACCTGATGGTTTTGGAACCGATGCTGCAGTTCGCGGGGTATTAGAAGAAGACATGTTCCTGTTGTTGGGCTGAGGCTTTCTAGCTTGGGAGCTCCGAGAAGCATTGTTGCCAACTAATTGCTGTTGTCCACTGGCTGCTTTATCTTTCGCCCGAGGTTTCTGTTCAGAGCAATCTTCATCTTCTTCGCTCTGAAATGAGTTTATAGGATGCTGCCAAAAAGACAGTCTCATCATCAATATAACACGTCTTAACCATTCAAGAAAGAGAGGAAGAACATTTCGAAGTGGACCTAATGCTAAGGTACCTGGTACTTTTTCATACTTGACCGAGAATTAAAAGACCTGAATTTCTCTGCACGCTGACGAGTACTTGAAAGTGAATCTTGTCTCTCAGACGAAGAAGCAGAAAGCTTAGCCTTCATCTCAGTCCTACTTTGCTCAAGAGCCTCTTGCATAGACTTCAATTTTGTTTCCTTCTCACCTTTTTTCAAACTCCATTCTTCTCTCAGTTTAGCATCCCTTTTCTTCATATACTTCTCATAAAACTTTCCTTTAGAATCATCCGTAAGGCTAACGTCCGAAAAATTCCTTCGCAATGCATCCCCTCCTTTGTCTTTATCACCAACCAAGGGAGTCATGAGCTTTGAAAGATCACCAGAACCGCCTATAGAATGAGAAAGCCTTTGGTCTGCAGCCCCTATAGAATGATGAGATGGCTCTGGCTGCGCAACTTGGGTTTCACTTGGCTTACCACGTCTGGAAGAACTTGATTGATCCCCTGGAACCCGAAGTTTATGCTCAGCAAAAAGCTTTTCAAGCTCATTTGCCTTCATTTTCAACTCATCATTAGCCCCCGGATTATCCTTTGACTGTCTTGTCCTCTGTATTTGATCCACCGATGCAGTTGGAAACCTATTACTGTTAGCTCGAACCTGCCTGCTCTCCCCATCGTCATTGAATTGTGGTTTCTGAGATAATACTGGTTGTTCCTCTGATGGAACCACTTCTTTCTTCTTGATCCTGCCAAAAGAAGATCTAGACTGCGGTTGAGAACCCAAATCCCCCTGAAAACTAGCTTCTATATGGGCTGACCGAGATCGTGCATGGCGAGAAGGAAACATGGCTGATGATTGTGATACATTGTTGGCTTTGAGTTCATAACCCTCCTCTCTTTGTCTGGATTTAGCATCACTCGTGACATTCTGAAGCCTACCAACATGACTATCAGTCTGGTTTTGTGAAGCAGAAGAGTCATTCGAATCAATGAATGATCTGGACTGAGCATCAGAAGTTTCTTCAACTCCTGATACTAAACTCTTTTCAGTGACAGTTTTGGAACTCGTGACTCTTTCTCGAGAAGCTTCTTCATCACCAACTTTTTCCGAGTCACTCTTTAGCTCATATTTGACTTCATCGCACTTTTTAAAGCTTTCACTGAAATCAGTTAGACTTATGGTATGAGGAACAGACGAAGAAGTCGAAGAGGGATCCCCTGGGACACTCTCCAACTTCTTTTCTGATGTCAAATCAACGCTCATGTCGCTCACAATATTGCTTCTTCTGAGGACAGGTTTCTCATAGGAAGTAAGATCCGAGGAGTGTCTCCTCAGCTCTGTAGATTTAGTAAGAGCTACAGGTTTGGTTCCCCCCGAGTTTGAGTTTTCCTTCTGTTTGTTTTCAAAGAGGTTAATCCTATCCTGCACACTGAGTCGTCTTGTGTGTTGGCTGGTCTTAACTGCAGACGAGGTTACATCCAAACTTTCATCAACTTTTTCCTCTTCATTCTTTTTGGTACTTGTAGTAGCAGCACACTGTTGCATTTGATGTTCTGTTTCATTTACCGCATTTTGCTTCGGGCGTGTGCCATCTTTTTCGATCAAGTCTGGCCTTTTCTTCCATAGTGAGATATATTTGCTGCATGCTTCACTGAAAGAAATATTCCAATTAGATCAAACAACAAAACACGAAAAAATAGTCAAATGTAGAAAACAACAAAAGGCTTACTTCAACTGATGTGCACCAAATTTATCAGCAAACTGTTGGAGTTCGGAAACAGTATGAGGGTTGAAACCGCTAGCTGATGCATGAGAAATGGACATTGTTAAGTCCTTTTTAATAGCTTCAAGTCTTAAGTCTATAGCCCTTAAAAGCTCCTTCCTGAGTATAGAGAAGAACAAGTAATCAATGAAAAACTCTTTAAAACACACACAATGAACATAAAGGCAGAAAAGCTTTACTTGGTGGCATCTGCTGCGGCTCCATCATCTGAAACCGAAGAAAATAGGATTCAAATTGATGTTGAAGATCAATGTTCTCCGGAATTGCAAAAAGAACGAAAAACAAAACCATATAAGTAAGTAACAACAACAGTGAAAACAAACACACCTGATGCACCAAACTTTGAGTCTTCACTCCGCTTTAAAAACCAAAGAAGACAACAGAACATTTAGTAAAGGTCGGTCAAGAATCACAACAAGAAGTTAAGTTTCAAAAATAGTGGTTACAAGTTACAACTTACAACCTGCGAATATAATGTCCGAGCTGCTTCCAACTGCAACATCTCTGAATAATATATATTGACCTTTTCCAGAACTTCTGGACTACTAACAAATTCAACAAATCTGAGAGACAAATGTTGGATGAAAACTATTAGTATTCCAAAAAAAAGAAAGGCTGCTAAAAATGAACTTGAATTATCATTTGTTGTAAAAACCTCTCTAATGTTTTTTTAGTGAACCAAGTGTTGTTGCTTTTCTCAACCTCCAATCTAATAGGTGACGCCTGTGATTCAAGAACTTTTAAATGATTGACAAAGGGTTCAATCAACCCGGAAGCTAGCTTCTCTGTCTGTTCATTACTTGATACAAACAGCTCACATCTGTCAAAAGAAATACACACACACAACTTACTTCTTTATAAAAATTAAAATTAAAAACAAAAGTGGAAGAAATCAGGACCACATTAAGAGAAACATATACTCACCGTGAATGCTTTGGGGACAGTTCGAATACCGCATAATCAAGAACCGTATCTGACCTCATTTTTTCACAAGAAGCACAGAGATATTCACTGAGATTAAACAGAATTCAACTGAACAATCTCAAATCCATACCAAGAAACCTGAGATATACAATAATAGAAACTGTTTAATAAAAAAAAAAAAAGAAACGGAATATAACTTCAATCAAAGACAATGAATCCCGAATAAAGGAAGAGAAAACAACACAGCTCATATACAAAACAGAGAAATCGAGGATCTAGTCATCAGACACAGATGCTTCTCAGATCTGATTCTCACTACTAAAGTAAACCCAAACATAAAAATCCAAACTTGAAAACAAAACACCCAACAGCTTCAGAAATCTAAAAAGTCATGCAAAAATCCACCACATTCGAGAAATGCAGGGTTTGATCAAAAAGAAACATACCAAGATCCTCCTTGCCGATCCAGCATTGAGCTGGGGACCTTTCAAATCCTCAGTTTTTCTTAGCTTAATCGAAGTTCTAATTCGGCACTAGACGTCTTCAAGAAGAAGAAAGAAGAAGAAACCCTTAAGAATGTTGTCACTTCACTACTGGTTTTGCTCAAAACAAAAATGCAAAAATCTTTCCTTTTTCTTTTTTCTTCTCTCCCACTTCTCTGTGCTCTGTGCTCTTTATAACCAAGCTCAAAACCAACACACTCACTCTCACACACACACTCTCTCTCTCTATGTACAAAAAGACACTGCCTTTAGAGAGAGAAAATATGCGGAGCGTGTTTTAGAGGCAGAGTGAGAGAGAGAGAGAGAGAGAGAGAGAGAGAGAGAGTGTTTCCTTATTCAGACAGCTTCTTTTCCGTCGAATGTCGTCTTCGATTTGGAAAAACAAAAGATACTACCTCGGTGATGAATTTACCAATATACCCTCAAGTTCTTACACCGGTTCGATTTCTTAACGGAGACAGCTAAAAATCAAATTAGGGCTGGGCATTCGGGTTACCCGTTTGGGTTCGGGTATTATCCGTTCGGATTCGGGTTGATGACTAATGGAAAATAGAACCCATTCGGGTATTTTACTATGTTTGGGTTCGGTTTGGTTCGGGTAGTACCGGGTTCGGGTCGGTTTGGGTTACAATTTTTAGAACCCAATTAGTACCCGAACTACCGGGTACCCGAAAAAATATAATTAAAATTAATTAAATTTAAATAAATTTAGTTAAAGTTTGACTTATGTGACAATATATTTTAGATATTTTGATTATTTTTGATATTTAGGTATAAAACTAAATGAAATATTCAAAATTATAATCATAACTTTAGGGTAATTGCAGTATATTAATGATAAATATTATAAATATG
>NC_025693.1:28824752-28873750 GCF_000633955.1 Camelina sativa
TTCGGGTCGGTTTGGGTTACAATTTTCAGAACCCAATTAGTACCCGAACTACCGGGTACCCGAAAAAATATAATTAAAATTAATTAAATTTAAATAAATTTAGTTAAAGTTTGACTTATGTGACAATATATTTTAGATATTTTGATTATTTTTGATATTTAGGTATAAAACTAAATGAAATATTCAAAATTATAATTATAACTTTAGGGTAATTGCAGTATATTAATGATAAATATTATAAATATGTTTATATGTTCGGGTTTGTTGGGTACCCAAACGGATACCGGGTATTATCCGACCCTAACCCGAACCCACGGGTATTAGAAAATAGAACCCAATAGGGTTTTATAAGCAAACCCAAACCCGATTTTTCGGGTCGGGTTCCGGGTTAGGTATTCGGGTACGGTTTTTATGCCCAGGCCTGTCAAATATTATCGAATCCCTCCTCTGCTACGTGTAGCTGCTTCTTTTATTAAACCGATTTTCTTCTACTTGGTTTAGTGTTGATTTTTCGATTACCAATTTGTTACCATTAGGTATACATTCTCCCGGTTAAGGATGAGGGTAATTTCGTAGTTTCATATGGGGAAGAAGTCAATGGTCCCTATATAGTCTAGTGAACATCAACTTAACAGTAAATATTTTTCACCAAGAGTAACAATTTTTAGAACTTGTTATTAACTTTATGAAATAGTGAAAATAAAATTTATAAAATTATCGGTTTGTAATTATTTTTTTTATTTTTTTGCAATGACCTCTTCTTCCTTTCAAAATCATGTAAAGATTATAATACGAGTATGGTTCTGAAAAGATTTTGTTGATCAGTTAGGTGAGAAACAAATGGCAATTGTAATATTTTCACCAATCAAACCCTAACATTAATTCTAAATGTAGCATTAATTTCTATTAGATGTATAAGAAATACTGTACCAAATCTCATTAATTATCTGATTAATTTCGGCAACGAACCTAATGTTTTTGGATGTTTTGAGGGTGGTTGCCAACAATGCCACATGGCCACATCATTGCGTTTGTTATGATTTCTCTTTCCCTCCATTTTTGTTAGTATGATTTAATCAAAATCATCTTATTAGTTATTAGATCACCCACATCTTCTTAATTAACTTTATTAGTAATATTTATACTAATATGACACAGATTCCGTACCACCCCAACTTAATTTTTGTGCAACTATATATAGAATTATTCAATGTGTGCAAATCAAAGAAAGTTTTTTTTTGCAAAAAAGATGTTTGTTAATGTGGTACTGCTTTTCTTATTCGTATCGTTATGGTTGTGTTTGGTTGGTCAAAACGTTTTCTTTTTTTTAATCTAATCAGAGGTGTCATTTGTGACCAACAGAACAAAAACAAAAACTAAGCTTGGACTAAACCAGTAAATCAGCAAGCAATGAGACACGATGAAACATGGACAAGAAAAAGTATTAATTGGTCTTAAGAGCCCATATTTAAGGTTGGATATATTGGACCTCTGAACGCACTCGACCTAGCTAGCCCATATTTTTGTTACACTAAAAAGTGTTTTGTCTTTTCTTTTCATTTTAGTCACATACTGAGCGCACGATAAAAAGAAATGGTCAATATCAAAGTAGTAAATTCAGTATGATGAGGAGCCAAAATCAGTCTGATCCACTCTAAATATGTGAAATTCAGAGATTTGTACTCAAATTGTGAAGACCGATTTTGGATCCAGATACCATGATATGAATGTTTTTAAACTAAAGAAAATCGTTAAATATATTGAAAAACATAGTTTTACTGTTACATATGTTAAGGATAAATATCCAAAAGCCACGCATCTTAATCCGAATTTAATTTCGGATATACCATTTACTTTAAAGGACTATGGAGATCACTAATTCACAACATAAATAATATACTATGTTCATAAATAAACATCAACAAAACAAACAAATTCATAAATAATTATAAAACTGAATACTGTAACATTATTTAACAGAATCAGAATTGATGCCAAACAAATTACAAAAGAAAACAACTTTTAGGAACAAAAATAGGCAGCGGTTTCTACAAGTTGAGCAACTTTTATGTCAAATGTAAAGTAATGGACCAGATTCAGTGTAGAGGACACTAATTATTCTCAACTTGTACTAACTAATAACAACAAATTTATGTATTATGTCATCCAACTTGTAATTTTGTTTACCATACAAAGTTAGAGTAGTAGGCAACATGATTTTTAGTTTCTACACAACAATTTAATTTAAATCATATTTCGTTTTTATAGAGAGAAAAAAAAAAAACTCGCAATCGCAGGTCTAAATATAGGTAGTGAATGGTAACTTGAAAAAAGCGGATTTCAGTTAGTTTTATTGAAAACCACATTGCTGTCACCAATCACCAATAAATTTTGTTTTTTGCGTTTTTTCAAAAAAAAAAAAAAAACAGAATTTGCAGTATTGTCTAATGGATTATGTCTTGGACCGCTTTCTCAACATACAACAGTTTTTACCCAGCGTTTTTTCCAAAACCGCACAAAATAATTTAACTTTTTTTTGTTTTATCTTTTAATATTAAAATAATACATATCTTAGTACTACTTAATAAAAATATAGAAATGGAAATAAATGGAAATACAAGATAAAAAAATACATTCTCTTTATCTTCTATTTCTATCTTTTATATATCTTCCACTCATATGTAACTTTTTAAAAATATATATATTATTTTATAACATTTGATTTATAATGTATTTTCAAATTATTTAATTCAAAAATACATTTGGTAAAAGATTTAATGTATTAAAATACATTTGTTAAAAAATTTAGTGGATCATACAAATATACTTTTTAAATAATATGTACTGAAAATTGTTTTTCATTAAAACAAAACAAAAAAATTAATTTATACCAAACAAAGTTTAATTTTAAATAAATTTTGGTATTTAAAATTCAAAACATAAAACTTTAATTCATTAATAAAAATGAAAATATATAATTATACTAGTTATTAGTAAAATAATATGAAATCCGCACTGCCAATTATTTTTCACCAATCAAACATTATTTTGTACCGCTTATTTTGGAAAAACCGCACTTGTTCCGCAAATACATTTGTCCCGCACGTAGCGCAGTTGAACCATACCGCACTAGCAAATTTTTTATCTCGCACTACAAAAACCGCAGTTACCATTCGGACCCATAATATAGTGAAGATTTGTTATTTACGACCCAAAAAAAATGACAACTTGTGAGTAGCTTTGTCACTTGGTCCTACTTCCAAAAAGTTTATATTCCTCACGGCGAAGAAAGATACTATTTCCAATATTTAAATTTTTCGTATTACAGACTGGATCAAACTTTCAAATACGAGAATTCGTGGAGATTCATAAGTTCGAAAATATCCACACTTTTCATAATTACAAATATGAATACGAGTCTTCTAGCTTTATCGAATAGCTAGATTCCTGTCTATTATTTATTTTATTGGTTTTTAGGTTTTCTTGTACACTTTTCGTATGCATTGTGTTTTAATGTAGTAGACACAAACTCATTCTCTCTCACGAACCTTACATACCTCAAAAATAAGGTTCAAACGACCTAGAACTAGAAGGTTCAACTTATTGTATACATACCATATCTTAGCAACACGACAACGAAAATTAAATAAAAATCAAGTTCCAACAAACAAACAAAAAAAAAATTGAATGTTAATGCTCTACTTCTTAGATCTTCTATTGCCAACTTGGAAATCTCGTCCATGGACCACCCTACTACCTTTAAGAAAACATCAATATTATGGTCAACATCGGTTTCATGATAATTCTGAAAATAATTCTACAACATACATATTTTCATTTACATATGCTTTTTCTTATGTAGTATATATATACATAGGAAAAAAAACACAAATAAGTTTTAAGAAAAAAAAAATCAACAAGGATGGTTATATAAACTAAAAATACCTTACTAGAACTTATACAACCATAGTTTTGTCACGAGTGTTCATTTTGTTGGGTATATCATTTGATAAATCATCGCTATGGACCGTAGTAGTAGACGCGCTACTAAATGGCGAATACGAAGATGAACGAGTTTTGATGAATTGATCTTTCACATCATCCTTCAATAGTTCTTCAAACAACTCTTCAAATTCCTCTAAGCTTTCGTTACCCTGTTTCAAATGATGGAAAAATCACACTCATCAACATTAACATCATCATCATCATAATAGTAACTACTAGTCGTACTAAGGAATTAGTAATAGTAACGAAGTAATGATATGTTTACCGTAGATTGAGTTTGAGCCATTAGTGTCACCATCTCATTTATGAAATCAGCCATTCCCTACAACGCAATAAAATTTGTATTTATTGTTAGAAAAAAAAATTAGTAAAAATTCGTTAGTAGCTAAGAGAGAAACCTACAGTTTCGTCGTCATCACTATCATACGCACCGACGTCATACAGCAGCCTCTTGTTCGAATCCGACAAAACTGTTGTGAACACAGTTTGATTAACAAAACGGTCGGAACAGACCAATAAATCAATCAGACCCGGTTAAAGAGAAAACCGGATGAATAGTTTACCAGAGTAGGCTCGTTGAATGGATTGGAACTTCATCTTGGCTTCGTCTTTCTCAATCTCTTCATGAAACCGATCTGGATGCCATTTCTAACACGCATAAAAAAAGTAAAAACCAATATTAATCAACAGAAAATGCAAAACCGGATCGCATTCAGACCAATATAAAAAGAAAAAGCCAAAAAAGACAAGTGAAAAACCAACCAGAACAAGGTTCTTGTAAGAAAGTTTGAGATCTCCTTGTGAACATTCGTTGTCCAAATTCATAACAGCGTACAAGTCTTCCTTCTCCATTGATAATACTATTATAGGATGAAATATAATGAAAAGCAGAGATCTTCTTGGAGTTTAATGGAAGCAAAGAGAGGGAATATAGATGTGGAAGTTGATGTATATGTATAGATGTTGTGTGGATACGCGTGGACGTGGAAGAAGAGAAGAAGAAAAGAGAAGGTAAAAGAAGCAGTGGTTTTTTTTTTCTTTGATATATTGGGTATCGTGCCTTCTTGTGTTGTACTATTATACTATATATATACATAGGGTGAGGGGGGTACCAAAGAATGATCGAGAAACTCGCCACTTGAACTAGTTGTTTATGTTTTAAACTCGTTTTCGACATCAACTTTTTTTAAAAAAAGTTTTTAAGTATTAGTCTTATTTTAGTATTTCTTTGTGAGTGCAAACCAATTTTGAACTTTTTTTTTTTTTCACAAGTGTGTTGTTTTTTTATTAGAAAAGCCAACTTTGACAAACCTAAATAACTTACAAACAAACGAAAGTTCAAAGTCTAAAAGCCTAAAAACTAAAAGCCCAAATAAGAAAACCCTAGACTGAAGGAAAGGCCAAATACAGTACAGAGTACACGTGACAAGAAGGAAACGATTTGGATGACACGTGTGAAGTCGAAGAAGAGAGAGTCTCGAACACCGGCGGATTATTGTTACGCCGGTAAGCTTTAACTCCGGCCAAATTCGCCGGGAAGTTGCTATAGATCTCAAGCGTCGCCCAGAGAAATAAAGGCGAGATTCCAATTGAGCTTTGATGAGAATATGGCTCCACTTGATGCAAATCTTCTTAATCTTCATCTTCAATCAAGCTTTTAATCTTCAAGGAACTTTTGCTAGGATTAATCCATCGAGAATGACTTTATTAAGCAAACAAAAGAAACACAAAAAATCAAACCAACCCAAACGATTCATCAAGCTTCGGCAGTGAGAAAGACAAACAATTGCTCTGATTTCATCAAAATCAGACCAAAGACACCAAATGAAACTTCAATTCGCATCTAAAAATTTGATCTTTAAAATGAAAAAACCTCAATAAGCTCAAAGATCAAATTAACTCTTTAGAAGAAAGGAGGATTGAAGAATTACAAATCTAGATCAAAGGAATGAAAAAGAGAAATCAAATTCAAGCCAAGCAAACCCAAAGCAAATTAGAATCGAACGAGATCAAAAAGTAAAAACTAAAGCCGGAACAATTCTGGGAACAAAGCTAGCAAGAACCGCCGCTGCTAGAGAAAGCCAGCCACCATCGGAAAACCAAAAGCCGGACATGGTTGCATAGAAAGCCAACGCATGCCGGAGTCAAAAGCCTGACATCGTTGCATAGAAAGCCAACGCATGCCGGAGCCAAAATCCACCCACCATGACTAAGGAAGCCATCGCCGGAAGATAAGATCACACAAGAACTTTCTCTCTCTAAAAGATTGAGAGAGCTAAGAGAGAGAAAGTCATGCATACCAATTTTGAACTTAGATGACATTTTTTCCCTAGTTTTGACAACTAAATGAACTGAATATTATGCAACTTTTTATATTAAAATCACGGAAGAAAAAAAAGTATTCACGTTTTCTTCTTAGGCTGGACGGGAATACAAAAATATAAATATCAAGGATATTAGTTTTAGAGGAAGAACAGAAATTAAAAACTAAAAGGAAAAAAAAAGAGAGTTACTTTCACTTCAATTTCTTTTTGACTAATTAGTTTTTACTTTTTAACTTTTTTTTTGTTCAAAACGTTTCATTAAAACTAAAATCTCAAAGGAGGATTGTTCATACAGCTTAGGAGCATAAGAATACATGAAAGGGAAAGATAGAGACTACATGAGTCTTCCAACAAGATGCATAACTTAGAGGAGCTTGCAATGGAGGAAAGATCTTTTGATATCTTGTAGGATTCTATATTGAAGACAAGCTTAGAGAGATCCCCGACCAACAAGTGGTCACAATTAGCTCGTGCGAATGACGCCAAGGAGCTGTTAATAAGTTGCTCCATGAAGGAGGCTAAGGGTGTAGGCGGGTTCCAAGTACCGGTAAGGTTTAGCGGGAATGGTTTCTCCATAAAGGGATAGGTTTGCGGGATTAAACAAGAACCACAAGTTTTTACTTTTTAACAAAACATGATACTTTGCTTTTCATTCTTTCTTCTTTTCTTCTATTGTTTTTATCAACCATAATGGCATAATCCAAAAGATTAATCAAGGAAGAAACATTTCTCCCACCCAATTGTAGACTTTATGTATAGTATATATTTGCTTCTAAATTAGTAGAAAATTATGCATATCTCTACACTATGATCTTGCTAAAATTCAAATAAGGGATTTTGTATAATGAAACTTATACATTAGGTCAAATACATTTGAAAAAGTTTGGTTCAAAATTTTAATTATATAACTTTCTCGCCACTTTAAGGTAAATTGAGCAACTTGCCATGCCATTTGGGACCAAATAGTATATATTTTCTTCGTTTCTATTTGAACCAATCAATTTGCTGCAAGTCAATTCATAAGCCTTATTATTTTGTTCATCAACTTGCTGTAAGTCAATTCGTAAGCCTTATTATTGTTCATCAACTTGGATACAGTTTACCCAAATCCCGGTTAAACTAGTCAACCAGAGAACATATTGTATATATTAATGGTTTCTCAAATTTGTTCATCAGAAAGCTTTTTCTTCATCGTTCATGGCCTTCTCACTGCTTTGATCCAGTCAATATCTACTCGGAAATCGCCTGCCCCTGATTTAGCTCCAATGAAACCACCTCCTTGTGCGTTAACTGATAGAGACATACCCACAACACGACCTGGATTCATCTCCATTTCTGCATCTATCACATTTCCTTTCCATGTTGGTAAGTAGCGAGTAAGAGGAACCTGATCAAGAAGAAGAAGAAAATTGTCATACTTGGGGTTACAACAACAGCCTTTTTTTTACACTGGTTGATTTGTAGAAGAAAGTATGAGACTTGCCTTAGCTGTATACCAGTTTCCCTTTGGAGCAAAAACAAAAGCCTGCCATGAGTTATCTTCTGCTTGTCCTGGCGAGTTCACCCAGTTCTCGGTATATATCTGAAATAAAATCGCAGTTTAGTCTTTAAAAGAAAAAAAGTTGTGCTCCTTGAACCCTTTTGTTTCATCTGGAGCAAAAGGACGTCAGTATTGAGCATGAGACTCACAGTAGAGATATAGCACCTTCCATCTCCTTTGAGCCTCAGGGCAATGGAATCATACCCGTCGAGATCAATAAAGCCATCAAACTACAGAACTCGAAAGGTGGTTTAGTTAAGTAAGTTGTGCTTTAAACTCACTCAAAATCTTTGGTTTGAACTTTGAACTGATGATTAGTAAATATATACATATAGAAGCTATGTTTTTAACCTTCTTCGACCGCATTCCACAGAAACCACTCCGACTGATATTCCACTTTGAACCTTCGCTCATTTCCGTAGAGAGGTTCCCAGAGAAAACACCTACGAAGAGATATAAGGTGAAAACGGTCACCACGCAATTGCAGAAAAAATTCATGATGAGAGTTAGAAACTATGGTACACGTATCAAGAAATCTCATACACTCAGCAGAGGTACGTTGTAGAACCCAAACAGCTCAACCAGGGAAATCGTAGATCAAGATTTTTCAAAAGAAATAAAAAGTTTCTTGTTAAAGCATATACTCATTAACGTTTCCATGTCTCCAGTTATGAGAAAATTATCACAATCTGTACAACTCTTAAAAGCATAGCTGTGTTTCAAGAATCTGCCTTGCAGAAACTGGTTGTATCAGACCCAAGCCAAAAAGCAACAGACGGTAAAGCACACTTAATTAAAACATACTAACCAGTGCAATCCGATCCATTTGCTCCATCTTTAATTTCCAACGAAGCCGAAGATAATCCTATAAAGTAAAATATCAACACGATAATGAGGAGATCACATGAAGAGTTGTTATGCAGTGAATATATTTAGAATGTTCTTTCATCTAAGTAATTGTTACTATGAAGCAAAAGAAGCTATCAAAACATGCAATAGGTTCTGTAACGTGATGATGAGCAGATGCCTCCAACCTGTGTGCTTTAAGTACCTCCATATTCAGAATCAGAATACAAGTGCCATGTCTTAAGGTCTTCTTTTGAATTGAACTTGAATATACATTTCTCTACAGGAGGTACCCATTCTTCGAGTTCCCACGTTAGAGCTACAGAATGTACATTGTGAAAACATGTTAGAGACTAGCTAAAAGCATGCAAAGCAGAAAGGTGAGAAAAGTTTGTCCTCAGCGAGACTAGTCTTGAAACAAAATTTTCACTTTCCAATCAAAAAGCACTTGACTCTGAATACAAACAAGAATAAGTATTCATAACAATTTTATGCACACCATATACAATCAGTTAAAATAAGTGTTGAACATCGTAAATGAGGCAACAGAAGAAAAAAGGAAAAATACCCTTCTTTGTTGCATTCACAGAAGCCTGCCATAAAGATCTAAACCGTGACATAGTTGTGAAGTTCCTGGATCAATGAGAACAACACTAGCTGGTTAATTACTCCCCCCAAATGAAAATAGAAAATACATTAATAAACCACAGACTGATATAAGAAGTGATTGCAACTTGAAAGTTCCAACCTTTATCACAAAATTCTACTCAAAAGAGACATGAAAGATCATCTCTTTAAGAACTCTAGCACAACGCATAACCCAGTGATTATATAATTTTTATCCATGGAAGAGATATAAATAAATTCTACTGCAGCGATGGAGCTAGGGTCTTTTGAATAATCAAACTGAGAAGAACACATTACTAGTCCTAACCTTTTCTTACTGAGGCATTTCAACAAACACTTGGAAGACAAGAATTGGTAAAATCAAATCAACTCATAGGCAAAAAAACAAGAAAGACCAAACGACCAAAGAAGATCACAGAAACCAAAAATCAACAGAATTGAATATTATCCTTGAGAATTCCACAGGAAATTGCACAAACAAATACAAATCATCAAGACAAAGGATGAGTTTTGGTTTCACCTGGTGAAAAAGCTTTCAGATAGTTTTCCTTCCTTCTCTCTTTTGCTAATCCCTTTTTTATTGTTGAGACCTTCTCTTTAAGTTAGAGTGTTTGTCACACTGTAAAAGTTTGGTGCTTTAATCATGGGATGTGGGAACATAAATGAAACATATCAAAAGACTAGAGTCATCAGTAAATGTGACATATCTTAATCTGATCATCATCTCTAGACTCTTATCCCCTAGTTAAACCCCACACCAAACGTTGTTCGGTTCATAACTTCCCATCACCTTGCACGGCCCACTAAGAGTCTAAGACACAACACCTGAGTTCGAATCCAATTTCTCAACGTTGAAACAAGCAAAACCCATAACAATTTTTAGCTACCAACCGAATTTATAATACTAGTATTATACTAGTAGTAGTAGTACTATATAGGAGAGATGTAATGTAATGTAATGAAGAAGACAGAAGTAGAAGAAGAAGTCCCATGAAGTTTGCGGAAAGGACACACCGAGTGACTTGTCAATCATTAGCGTGTCGGAATCAATTAAGAAGCCTTAATTAAAACTTGACAAAGAAACTTCTCTTCTCTTTGATTACTCTTTATTTATATAATGATTAGAGAGCTTCGTCGTCGTACTTAACACTTTAAAATTTAAAATTTTTAGTCTTAACTAATTTATAAAGTCCTCTTCTCGCGTCCCTATCGTCACCACCTCGGAAATTAATTAATGTATCTATAAATGTATAATGCACATACATACACAATCATATTGGTAAGCAATGCCAATTAGTACTAACTATAAATTTATTATGTCGACTAATTTAATCTCGTGAGCTTTTAATTTTTTTTTTTTGTATGGCTGAAAGTTTAGGAATATTTGAAAATTAAATAAATTATATAATATCTGCAAGTAGAAAGAAGAGTAGGGTCATGAAATTGGGACCAGGTCACCAACGCGTCATGAGAGCGACCCATTAATTTAAGTTTGCATTTGTATTTTTCTATTTTTATACGCCGAAAAAAAGAAAACTGTATTTGAAATTGACACCATACACAAATGATACGCACAAAAACACCATGAATATTTGATGATATAAATCATTGCTTGTCATATTTTTTTTTATATAGATAATCAAAGAGAAAATGAATTTGGAGTCATCATATTCTTTTATTTGTTTAATTGGAACTAAAGCAAATTTCGAACATCATCAAAGGCCTTCTTTATTATGTCACGAGACTCATGACTCATAGAGAAAGATACGTTACAAAAATAGAAACAATAAGTTACAAAACCGCCACATTATAATATATATATATATATATATATATATATATAGAAACAAAACTAACCAGAACACACTAAGTTTGGTTTTCTCGAAATTGCTGAATTTTTTTTTTTGTTCTTAATCAAGAAAATTATTCTTTGTTGGTTTAAGAAACTACATATGCTCTTCATCGTAAAATGCTCAGAAAAACAGAAGCAAATGACATGGTTTAAGAGATCATGTTTGGATCACACACCGCATCGAATCAAAATACAAATTATCAGCAACAACAAAACAAGAACAAACAAAAAAAAGTAATATATATTATACGAAATAAATGTATAAAATCAATCGGTCCATGTCAATAAGTATAGAACTCAGCCAACTCTTCAACGGATCCTCCTTCTTGACCAGACTTGAGCATCCACAACAAGTGCTCGAACAAAACGACTTCACAAGCTACAACAATCTCACGATCTTGCTCGACGGATGATCTAGAAGATCGATCTACGAGTTCTTGAAAGAGTGGATGAGAGATGATGTCTGGTCTAAGCATGTAAGGTCTTCGTGTCTGGCCAACATAAACCACATGGAGATTGCTGTCCTCTGAGAGTTCGTCGGAAACAGCGGCTGACGAGGTTGAGTGGTGGTGGTTCTTGGCGAAAGAAGGCCATTTCTTCATCGCCGACTTGAGCTTTGTCAGCTTCCCGACTTTGGCCATTGCTAAATTGATGCTGAACTGTTTCTTGGATTTGGAACACGAGAGAGTTGTTGAAACTAGCTACTAGCTAGGGTTTATAGGGTTTATGAGGAGATTTTATATGTGGTTGATGATGTGAGTGTGTGTGTGGGGATCAAAAAATTATTGGATGAATAAGAAGAATGTTTGAGAGATGTTCTTGGGAGGAAATAACGAGGAAGGTTCGTGTATATATATATCGAGTGAGATAGAGAGAAAGAGAGAGACGACGTATAGGTGCATGACCCACCGATTGATGCATAACAGCTAAGAGAGATGAGGACATAAATGGCAAAACTAGTATCGTCTTTGCCCATTGTTTTTTCCCTTTTTTTTTTGTATCTTGTAATTAATTATAGAATTTTGTGATAAATTTTGCCATATTCATAAACTATTTACATATTTAAAAAAAAAAAATTTTCAAACTTGAAGATGGAAATGTTAATATAATACGTCAATACGAGACACAATACAATTCGATTTACTTTAGAAAAAAATATTTGATTAGCAAGAAACTAAAGACTCAAAAACATCACATATATCAATATTAACCGTATTTTGGACCATGCATGCATAGATTGAATAATTTCATCATGTAACTATCGACTATTTTTAGACGCTAACCCAAGTATTTGATTAATACTAAAAATATCAATTAAAAAAATCAATTAATCGAGATTAACATGACAAAAACTTATGCAGTATAAGATACTCTAGATACAAACTATATATATATACATTTTTTTATAAGGTTTATATTTATTTTCTTTCATTGTAACAAATTAATTTCGTCTACGTATGTCATATTCTCTCTGTTTTTTATTAGTTATTGTTTAAGCTTGTTTTATACAGATTAAGAAAATCATTAATTTTATTATTTTATTCTTTTAAAATATATTTTTTAATCTTTTGATTGGTTAGAACACTGAAATAGCTGCATAAAATTGAAATATTTACCAAATATTTGCATTGAAAATCTAAAACGACAAGTAGTAAGACACAAAATTTTAACTCTAGAACAATAAGTAATAAAAAGGGATTTTGCTAAGAAAAATTAAAGAAACAACATAAAATGCAAAAGAAAAATTAAAGAAAACATACAGCTGTCACTACAAGAAAACAATACGTTTTTCTACCAGCAAAAACGTAGGGATTTGGTAGGAAACACTGTTTTTTGACCGTTTTCCTACGAAATTTTTAAGAGGAAATAGCCCGAAGGAAACAGATATTGGTGAGAATTTGGAAGGAATTATCTTTCGAGTTCCCTACGAAAATACTTTAGCAGGAAAATTTGAAGGGTAAAAGAAAGAAAGGGGAAGGGCACTTTTGTCAAATTTCCTTCGTTATATGCGAAGGAAAGCTTTTCCTTCGGCTTCCCTTCCACTATTTTCCTTTAATTTCCCTACGCACTGTTTTTCCTTCGGCTTTCCTTCCATTGTTTCCCTTTAATTTTCCTTCGCATCTGTTTTTCCTTCTACACATTTCATTCTATTTTCCTTCACATTTTCACTCAAAGTTCCTTCTAAGATATCCTTCAAGATTACTTCGAAAATTTCATTCTAGGTTCCTTCAAAATTTCATTCTATTAATTACGAAAAAATTCAGATCAATTTCATGAAACCATTATTAATTTTCTTCGTTTCCAATTAGTTTGCATTTTTTTTAATTTAAACTATACAAATGCAATACCCAAACATACTTCATTACTCAAAAAAACAATCCATATACAATAAACCTACTTTTACAGCACCGACGAAAAAGAAAAAGAAATAAAAATGTACTTCCACGGTTATGAAACTGATCAGATTCAAGGTTGTGTCTCGTCTTCGTCTTCCACGGTTGATGGTGTCTCCGGGTACTGAGGTGGACGTAGATCAGGAAACCGGCCTAGGAAGAGCTTGTTGCATTCCATAAGAAACTTGATCTGAGCGTCCTTCTCTTGTTCACGAGCCTTCAATGTTTGAATCTCTTCTTGTAGTTTAGGAATCAGTCGTGGGGTTGAAGAAGAAGATGGGCATCCATCATCGAAAAGGTTACCAAAGCCATAAAATTTACCTCTAACCTTTGGAACAACCTGTCAATTAAAACCAAGAATTGTAAAAAGCTCATTTGATAGAAATTTTATAAGACATCCACAACTTGTAAATCACTTGATAGATAATGAAACAGTTAATAAGATAAGGAGAAAGAGTAACTTACTTTACGCATAATAGTGTTAATCTCTTCTGTTGTAAGAGGGTCTGGCTGAGCCGAAGGATCACCATCAGTTTGGCGTTGGGATTGGATGAGCTCCACTTGACTAGAAGCTTTATCCAGAAACTGTTTAGTCTTCATATCACTAATGGTCCGGGTCTTCTTGTCTAAGTGTGTTTGTTCCATGAAATAAAGCATATTAGGCTCCTTGCCTAATTCAATTGTCTTAACAAAAAACATAAACCATAGTTAGTATAGGAAACAGATAAAAGCATTAATCAGAATATATGTGTGAACTAAATTGAATAAGAAAAACCTGAACTGATGATTGAATGAAACAAGATCAGCGGTAACAGAAGTACTTACCATCTCATCCCATCTGCGTTCATAAGTTTTTGCACCGTTGTTGTGTTTAGCAACCCCTAATCCACCTCGTTTACTTCCCCGATTGATAGAGTTTTGGGCTGCCATCTCTTTTGTTTTTTCATCTGTCCACATCTTGATGTAACCATCAAATAGATTCTTCTTCGCCTTCATCCAATCAGGTAAGTTGTCAGCTCCTTTCTCTATCCATTTTATCTTCCAGTCACGGACATTATGTTTAAAAGATGCCTTTGCTTGGTCATCGTAGTTTGTGCGAACATACTCTGTAATGGCTGGATCCCAGTTGAACTCTTGCTGTAGATGACCACATAATTGATTAGAAACCACAAACCAAGTTATATTATACTTAAACATCTACCAAAGGAAGGCTATACATACCGCAAAAGCTCTGAACCATCGGTTTTTAATTCCAAGTGGGAGAGACCGATAAGTTGGATAAGCCTTAGGGAGATCTGATTTCAGCATCTTAAGGATCTGCTTTGTAATCTTACCAGTGGAGTCATGTCTAAACCTGCAATAAAGATGAGCAACAAATGAGTCTAATAAATTTTTTTATCTAACAAAAACTGAATCATCTACAAGTGAGTGAGGGTTACCATATAGTGTTTCCTTCACGGTCTGGAGATAGGACTGGGATGTTTGTGCGTCCTGGAGCACATAGCAAATCATTTACATCGGCAAGAATAGCTACATCTTCTTCCGGATTCTCAGCTGGTGGTTCACTACCGTTCCGGGTGGTGTGTTCATTGCGTGGATTTTGCAGGTTCCTTGGTAGGTCTGGTAAGGTGTAGCTCGGGGTACTGCTATCATAATCCCGCTGCCGTTCTGCCATGTACCGTTCGTAGTTCTGACGAGTATTCTCCTAAAATTAGAGAACATAATCTATATATGTGAGTAAGACGTAGGAATTAGTTAATTCAATTGAGCTATAAATAAGACATAGAACTCTACTTAGCAGAACTCTTAAACGGACTCGACACATAAACACCAACAAAATGCCAATCGACTTTTACCGTTTTATAAAAACAAATCTGCCTAAGAAAAAAATTACAATTGTACTCTGTTTCAAACCCGAACACACAATCAGTATGAAAAAAAAAAGTTACCAAATTGATATTTGTAAAAACTAGAAAACTTACTGTAAACGGTGGATCTACCGGCGGAGAGTACGAGTAACTGCCGGTCATCCTAGTTGTCGGTGCTTTGCGGGAGAACATAAGACGGAGCAGGTGGAATTCGGAGGTGTGTCGCTTGCACTCACTAGTCGATGGAAGCAGAATCCGCGAGAATCAACCGCTTGATCACCGCCCGATACACCGCTTGAGCTCTCTAGGTAACTTAGGTGAATACGGTGAAAACGATTAAGTGTCCTAGGGTTTTTACATCTCCCGTAGCCTTCTTGTTTTCGGGTAAGTACAGCCCATTAAGAGAAAACAATATTTTGTAAGCCCAATACACAATTAGTTTAGTTAATTGATTGCCCAAGTCCATTTCCAAAGACAAAATCATAAATTTTGTTTTGTTTTATGTTGTAATTTATATAAAATTATATAAATCTACACATATATAACTTATGTTTTGTTTGATTTTTCCTTTTTATTTAAAATTTCTACATAATTTTGGATACTTAAAACAATATTTACACATATTATGATTTATGATATTTACAATATAATATTTCATATTTACAATATTTACATATTATGATTTATGATATTTACAATATAATATTTGATATTTACTATGTAAATATTTACAATATTTATGAATTTATGATTTATTATTTATGATATTTACAATATCATATTTCATATTTACAATATTTACATATTATGATTTATGATTTATGATATTTACAATATCATATTTCATATTTACAATATAAATATTTACAATATTTACAATAAAGGTGCTTTAATTTAAAATCATCAGATTAAACGTAAATATGAATATAATATTAGTCCGATTCAGATGAATATTCAGATGAAGCGGAATCATACTCCTCATCAAACTCTCCAGCCTCTTCTTCATAAACATCCAAAATCTCATCGATCGTGGTCTCTTCTTCTAATTCTCCTGTTGTTGGATCGTCATGATTAAGTTCAACAGAAGAGATGCTCCCAACATATGTTTGTTGCATAGGGGCATTTTCAATAACTCCGTGTACTCTTCCTCTTGGGCTTACTTGCGTAACAGTAACCCATGAATCTTGTTTTTTGGTAATGCGAGGATAGGGAATGTAACATACTTGGTCGCCTTGTGATGCGAGGATGAAAGGGTCATATCTATCAAGTACTCTTGATGTTCTTACTGCAGTAACACCAAATTTATCTACACGTACTCCCCTCCCAATACATGGATCATACCAATCACACATGAAAACTATGCATTTCAAATTAATAACTCCTGGGAACTCAACCTCCAATATCTCCCGTAGAACACCATAGTATATTACATTACCGGCTTGCGTACTGATTCCGGAATTGATCGTTGTTCTGTTCTCTCTCTCTCGGAACACTTTGAATGCATATCCACGTGTGTAGTATGTCGGTGAACTTTGAGCAAGCGACAATGGACCATCTACCAACTCTTCTAACCAGGTATGTAATCGCTCACCTCTATTGTTGCATGTGTGCACCTGTTTCAATATTAGTCCATTATTTTCATGTTATTAAAAAATAAAAAACTAAATATTCCAAAATGCTCACATAGAATTTCATCCATTGAACAAATTCATTTTGTTTTTTTGTGGCAAGTGTTTCCTCATCGTAATGTGGATAAGATGTTCGCAACTGGTCCATATAAATCCTGGATATACAAGTTTTAAAACCAAATAAATACTTATAATCAAACAATATTAAATACAAAAAATTACATAACAAAAGTATACCTCTCATATGGCCATAGTTCCTCACAATTCAACAAAATGTAGGTATGCAAATGTTTAACTTCAACTTCCGTAAGCCACCTCTTTGTTGGTTTCCCGCTTAACCGCCCAATTTGTGAAAATATATCTGGAACTTGGGTAATGTAATGTGGTTTTTCTCCACCGTCATCATAACGGCTGGGTTTTCGGCTCTTTGTTTGAACACTTGGGGGAAAGTAATGGGCAGCAAAGTTAGATCTTTCTTCGTTGATGCTTTGAGCAATAATAGAACCTTCCACTTTGCTTAAATTTTTCACCTTCTTTTTCAAGTGAAACATGAATCTTTCGAATGGATACATCCACCTATACTGCACAGGTCCCCCCAATTCTGCCTCTCTAGGAAGATGTATTGGAAGATGCTCCATCACATCGAAAAAAGAGGGTGGAAATATCTTTTCAAGATTACATATTCGAACTGGTATGTTGTCAGCTAATTGCCTGATACCAGCTGGCGTTAGTGATCTTGTACATAGGTCTCTGAAAAAAGCACTAATACCTGCATTATACCAATTTCATAGAAAGATATTATTACTTATGGTTTTATAAAAACCAATCATACAAACATCCTGTCAATAAATAATACCTGCAATAGCTTCATGTTCGTTTTTGGGGAGGAGATTGACAAATGCAAATGGTAGTAATCGTTGCATAAACACATGACAATCATGACTTTTCATCCCTGATAATCGACCTTCTTGGTTGTCAACACAGTTTCGTAAGTTGGAAGCGTAACCGTCAGGGAACTTAACCTTTCAAACAATCCACCTAAATAATGCATCCTTAGCATCTCCATCTAATCTGAATCTAGGGATTGGACCTCTTCCATTTGATAAGACATGTAAATGAGGCCGATTGCATATTGAAGGCAAGTCTAATCTCGATTTGATATTGTCTTTTGTCTTCCCCGGGACATTTAAAACCGTATTCATCAAGTTATCGAACACATTCTTCTCAATGTGCATGACATCTAGATTGTGTCTCAACAAGAGATCTTTCCAATAAGGCAACTCCCAAAAAATACTATGTTTGTGCCAATTGTGAAACTCTCCATAACCATCTACTGGATTATGCACACTCCCCCCGCAATATGTTGTCTTTTCCACTCCAAAATCCCTAAGTTGCATCAATATATTTTCACCATCTGGCTCAGGCGGTGGACCATCAGAAACTACATGGTTTTTCTTAAAACTTTTTTTGTTACGGCGATAAGGATGCGACCGTGGTAGGAAACGTCTATGACAATCAAACCAACAGGTCTTTCTTCCATGTTTTAACTGAAATGCATATGTATTGTCCTGACAATATGGGCATGATAATCGCCCATGCGTTGTCCATCCAGATAACATTCCGTAGGCTGGAAAATCGCTAATAGTCCACATAAGCACCGCACGCATCGTAAAATTTTGCTGCCAGGATACGTCATAGGCTTGAACTCCGTGCTCCCATAGAACTTGTAGCTCATGAATCAAAGGTTGTAAGAAGACATCAAGAGATCTCTTTGGGTGTTCTGGACCAGGAACAAGGATAGACAGAAATAGAAACTCTCTCTTCATGCACAAAGACGGAGGCAAATTGTAAGGTGTGAGAATCACTGGCCATAAAGAATATTGGCGTCCATGTTTCCCAAATGGGTTGAAACCATCTGTACATAGTCCAAGGTAGACATTCCTACTTTCTTCTGCAAAACTTGGATAAATTCTCTGAAAATGTTTCCATGCCTCTGCATCTGAGGGATGCGCGATCTCGCCATCAGTTGAATGCTCCTGGTGCCATCTCATAGCTGCAGCTGTCCGCTCTGCTTGATATAACCTTTTCAACCGATCGGCAAATGGCAAATACCACATACGCTTAAACGCTACTCGGGACCTCCCACTTGTATTTTGAAACCGGGGTTTTCCACAAAATCGACAAGCTAAATACTCTGCGTCTGATTGCCAATAAATCATACAGTTATCGATACAAACATCGATCATCTGATATGGCAAACCAAGACCAGAAACAATCTTCTCAATTTCATTATACGAAGCTGGTGAGATGTTGTCTTCAGGTAAAATATCTTTAACAAAATCTGCCCAAGCATCTACACAATCTTCTGCCAAGTTATAATCCGTCTTTATATTCATCATCCTAGTTGCAGCGTATAAAGGAGAATGTCCTTCCTTACAACCTTCATATAAATGACTCTTCGATGCATCTAGCATATCGTAGAATCTTTTGGCTTCTAAATTTGGTTCTTCTACTATATTTGCAGGTTCTATAAATTCTTGCATATTTTCTCTATGTGCATCGTGAACCATTTGAACCGTTCCTACACCTCCTTCATCCAATCTAGATTCTTCTACCCTTTTAGGCACATTTTCACTTGTACTACCCACGTGATAAGCATCAGTTTCCCCATGATAAAACCAAACTTTGTAACTTGACATAATTCCAAGACTATAAATATGTCCCCAGACTAAATCTTTGTCAATGTCGATATTATTATTACAAGATGGACATGGGCATAACATCTTACCACTTGTTAAGCAGCTTTCCTGATTCATAGCAACGTTCATAAATTCGGTGAGTCCAGCTGCATATTCCCTCGTAAGCATCCCATTCGGATAACATCTTTCTTTGTCCAACCACGTGCGAAAATTATTCATTTTTTTGTAAATATTTAAAGAAAAAGTTTGAATCGTAAAATAAAAATCTTGTTTTTGAAATAATATATAGATAGGCCAGAGCTATAAATATTTTTGTTGTCTGGGATTTAAGATAGGCAATGGCTGTCTTATATAGAAAAACTATTTCGAATCTTTCCGATTCATTGCCCACTTGGTTTTGTTTTGGCTTGTTTATCTAAACAATTCATTTTCTTTGGAATAATACATTTCGTAGGAAACCCAAAGGAATATATCCTTTTATATTCCTTCAGCCTGTAATCCTTCTATATTCCTTCTGATTGCTTTCAACGTTTCCTTCGTAGCGATTCTCGTAGGAAAATGAGAGCAAAATTCCCTTCCGAATTCCTTCCCCTATTATACTTTCAATATTCTATCGACCTTCCTTCCCTTTTTCCTTCGAAATTGTTTTCCGACGGATTTACGAAGTAAATACACTTCTCATTTCTCTCCTCTTTTTCCATAGAAAATTCCTTTCTTATTTCCTTCGACAATTTTTTATTCGTCAAAAAGCTGAAGGATTTCCGAAGGAAAATATCCCTACGAAAATTTTGGTAGGAAACTTGGTAGGAAAACGTATTGTTTTCTTGTAGTGTGTTTCCATCGATTTTGCTAAGATTTCTTTAGTGGTTGTATGTAGTTAGTTTGGTGCATTTTCGTTTAGATAGCGAGGGGTTATTTATATTGCTTTAAAAATGATATAATTAATTGTGATATGAAACTCAGAATAAATTAGTGAGCAAGCAAGAAATTTTTAAAATTATACTGTAGATATATTTTAGGAATATGATGTTAAATATAAAGATTGTATAAGCATAAACCAAAAATGATTAAGGAAAATAAAAATTAATTTAGTAGAGATATTTTAAGAATCATTGATTTTATAACTATATTAATTTATGATTCGGTTTCAATTTTGCGATTTTGTAGCTACATTTTAGGAAAGTTTATTTAATAATTTTGGTAAACTAATTAGTTTCTATAACAACATTTCGAAATTATGTATGACAATTAAACCGAAATATATGGCATATGCTTTTCTAACAGTTAAACCGAATTTATGTATAACAATTAGCTTTTAAAAAATATAACTAAATTTAACTAAATATTAAATATTAAATATTAATGGCATGGTAAATATGTTCCAACCCCATGATTTATTTGCTAAATGTTTCCAAAAAAAATGTATATATAGATTTATTTTATAAAATAGTTAGATATATACGTATGTGCGGTGTTTTATAGAGATGTGTAGGCGACCTCTTATTGCGTGTTGTTGTCTAATGATCGGACAAAGAGTGATGTTTTTAGATAACGATTACATCTTGTCCACAATTTTGTTCAATATTACCCGATAATGCTAATTTTTTGTCGTTCATATATACAAAATAACAAATATGGTCTTCATGACTTCCCATCTGTCGACTATTTTTTGTTTTCTAAATTCATACGAATAACATCAATTTATTATATCTTAATTTACAAAACCGTTCGATCAAATTAATGAAGATTCGAAAACCCATATAAACTAATTTGACAGTATTTGAGGGAAAATAGGTTCTAGACATATTATGTTTGTTTGTTTTTTTATATATACAAAATATATACAGTCTTTTTAGTTAGCCTTTTCAATATAATCAAAGATATTTTTTTGAATAAAGTTAGTTTGGCATTTCCAAGAAATTAGGTGGAGAAGACCTTACTGTCTGTCTTTTTATGGAACAAAAAAAAAGTTGTGGATGGTAAGCTAATCATTTAAGGAATTTTAGTTGATACTTCTTTTTATAAATTGTCGAACATAATACTTGGTTATGGCAAAGGTAATCAAATAGTAAAATAGTACTCACTCATCAATCATCATTGAGATATTAGATAACTATCCAATGTCTTATCTTAATAAACTTATGTACGTATGCATCTAGACCTAATCAAGAGTCGGGAAAATGAAAATGACACAAGCACATATATGCGTATATGCGTGTGCATATATAGACTGGAATGATCACACGAACCGAACCAGACAAGCAATCTAAGTTTTGGAATACTAATTACTTCCGATTCGTAATCATTGTATTGATTTGCGTAAATCGAGTTATGCTATTTTAATTATATAAAGAGTAGTAAGATGTATTACACAATATTCTGAGGATAATACTTTTTGTTTTAGAGATTTAAAAAATATTAGTGAAAAGGTTAGGAACTTATTTAAGTGAAATTATAGATTATATGTTAGCTAGAGTCCAAAACTAAAGTAGAGACAAGCCAGTTGGGATGGTGTTGTTCATGTAAGTGCGCGACAATTGTGCAACTAATCTACTTTAATTTTCGACTTCGTGTAATCTATAAATTTATAATAATAATACGTATTTGTATTTCATACATTTAATACTTCGTAATAAGTCACTGTTTTCTACTTTTTTTTTTTTTTTTAATGTAATCTATCTATAAAATGGTTAACGTAATAGTTGTAATTGTTGTCGGATCTAATATATACTATGGTAATATTGGCTACAGGATTCGAAATTTAACATGGTTTCTTCCGGTTCCAGAAAATTAATGTTTGGGCTAAGAAACTTTTAGGATCATTCCTGAGTTATTAAAATAATATATATAATATATTATGGTACATTTTATATTTGTGGACGTACTTAATTTATATCGTTTTGACCTGATCCATTTATGGATTTGTAAATGTTTCAAAATTTTGTACATCTTTTACGATAATGGGTTTAGTTTAGATATGTTCTTTTAAAAGTAAGATTTTTAAGGTTCGGTTATCCCCAAAAAAAGTAAGATTTTTAAGGTAACATAAGAACTAAGCATGTCTTAATCATATCACTCAATTAAAAGATCTAAGATGATTTTACTAACCACCAAATTACAACTAAATCAACTTGGATTCTCATGCCTGTCATGATAGTGTGATACCATCACATCACTGTGTTCAATATTTGTCTTTAACTGTAAATAAAAAATACTCAAAAAAGTTCGTGATATTTGAACAATAATTTCAACTTTCAAGTCTCAAGTGATTAAATTAAAACATAATCGTACAATATATTTTTCTTCAAAGATGAAAACAAAAAAAAAGGCCACAAAAATTGGGGTAAATTATCCCCGGCGTTTCAGTATAACACTCAGCAGCACAAGGAGCCTTGCATAACACTCAACAAGTCTTGCTTCTTACTTTAAACTTTTTTTACTCTGATGCTTTGGTCTTCTTCTTTTTCTTCTTCTTTGTGGGCTCTGATGCTACTTTTCTTTTAGACTTGGAATCATCCTTCTCGTCTTGGTCTATCAGATGCTCGTATTCTTCAAGACTCGCGAATGGAGATTTCCGTTTTCTTTTCTCTTGCTTTTTCTTCTTACCACGACCATCATCACCATCACTATCATTATCACCACTATCATCAACATCGTCTTCAACATCTTCTTCACCATCAAGCATGTCCATGTCCATGTCTGAGTCTATCTCTGCATCACTCACATCAGCCACAAGCTCTTCCTCATCGTCTCCTGCTACTTTATCGAGATCATCATAATCATACTCACTGCCCTCTTCTTCCACAGCATTATCATCAACATCATCCAACATATTCTCAATCTCATCATTGTCACTCTCATCACCACCATCGAGTTCAACATCACTACCATAGTTTTCTCCACCATCACCATCATTCACATCGTAAAGTTCTTCGGCAGCTTCTTCTTCAGGTAGCTTCTTCTTCTTCTTTTTCTTTGATTGTTTCGTACTATTCATCTTGTTCACATAGAACTTGTGGAAGACTAGATCTTCAGGAGCCACGTCTGCTTCTTCTAACGAGAGAATCTCAGCTCCAATCACACGGTTTGACATGTCAAGCTGCACATGCAAAGAAAAAGAAGAACTGTAACAGGTGAAAGTAGATAACAAAATGGTTTACAACTCTAGTTGTTGGAAGCTTGAGCTTTTTACCTTCTTGGAAGGTTCGATCTGGGAGCCACCATGCCAAGTGTTTTGCTTTGCTTTCTTCTCCATGAATTTATCCAAGAAAGCACTTAGAGATAAATCGATCAACGGGTTTCCGTTGTAAATAATATTCGTTCCTGAGAGAAGGGTTCCGGCCATTGTAGCAACCGAAGGGTGAGCATGTTTTGAAAGAACCACCAACTCCCACCAACTCGCACGGTCTGCGTTACTGTTAATTTGAGATCAAGGATTCAGTTCCAAGCAAGATGGCTTAAAATATTATCGTAGTTCCACTCATAGCTTGTCAGACATATATTTAGGACAAAAGCAGTATACTTAAGCTTCGATGAAAGANAAGTAAGATTTTTAAGGTTCGGTTATCCCCAAAAAAAGTAAGATTTTTAAGGTAACATAAGAACTAAGCATGTCTTAATCATATCACTCAATTAAAAGATCTAAGATGATTTTACTAACCACCAAATTACAACTAAATCAACTTGGATTCTCATGCCTGTCATGATAGTGTGATACCATCACATCACTGTGTTCAATATTTGTCTTTAACTGTAAATAAAAAATACTCAAAAAAGTTCGTGATATTTGAACAATAATTTCAACTTTCAAGTCTCAAGTGATTAAATTAAAACATAATCGTACAATATATTTTTCTTCAAAGATGAAAACAAAAAAAAAGGCCACAAAAATTGGGGTAAATTATCCCCGGCGTTTCAGTATAACACTCAGCAGCACAAGGAGCCTTGCATAACACTCAACAAGTCTTGCTTCTTACTTTAAACTTTTTTTACTCTGATGCTTTGGTCTTCTTCTTTTTCTTCTTCTTTGTGGGCTCTGATGCTACTTTTCTTTTAGACTTGGAATCATCCTTCTCGTCTTGGTCTATCAGATGCTCGTATTCTTCAAGACTCGCGAATGGAGATTTCCGTTTTCTTTTCTCTTGCTTTTTCTTCTTACCACGACCATCATCACCATCACTATCATTATCACCACTATCATCAACATCGTCTTCAACATCTTCTTCACCATCAAGCATGTCCATGTCCATGTCTGAGTCTATCTCTGCATCACTCACATCAGCCACAAGCTCTTCCTCATCGTCTCCTGCTACTTTATCGAGATCATCATAATCATACTCACTGCCCTCTTCTTCCACAGCATTATCATCAACATCATCCAACATATTCTCAATCTCATCATTGTCACTCTCATCACCACCATCGAGTTCAACATCACTACCATAGTTTTCTCCACCATCACCATCATTCACATCGTAAAGTTCTTCGGCAGCTTCTTCTTCAGGTAGCTTCTTCTTCTTCTTTTTCTTTGATTGTTTCGTACTATTCATCTTGTTCACATAGAACTTGTGGAAGACTAGATCTTCAGGAGCCACGTCTGCTTCTTCTAACGAGAGAATCTCAGCTCCAATCACACGGTTTGACATGTCAAGCTGCACATGCAAAGAAAAAGAAGAACTGTAACAGGTGAAAGTAGATAACAAAATGGTTTACAACTCTAGTTGTTGGAAGCTTGAGCTTTTTACCTTCTTGGAAGGTTCGATCTGGGAGCCACCATGCCAAGTGTTTTGCTTTGCTTTCTTCTCCATGAATTTATCCAAGAAAGCACTTAGAGATAAATCGATCAACGGGTTTCCGTTGTAAATAATATTCGTTCCTGAGAGAAGGGTTCCGGCCATTGTAGCAACCGAAGGGTGAGCATGTTTTGAAAGAACCACCAACTCCCACCAACTCGCACGGTCTGCGTTACTGTTAATTTGAGATCAAGGATTCAGTTCCAAGCAAGATGGCTTAAAATATTATCGTAGTTCCACTCATAGCTTGTCAGACATATATTTAGGACAAAAGCAGTATACTTAAGCTTCGATGAAAGATGAAATTAACTGACCAGTAAGAAGGTTCTCTATGACGAGGATCATATCCTCCAGGAAGACAACTTGATTTCTTTGGTGGTTGGCTTCTTTTCTCCATGTCATTAGAAACCTCCATGGTTTTTTGAAGCTCATGGGGAGTTTCTTTTATAAACAGCTCTTCAGAATCATCAGAAGCATAATTATCTTCTTCATCAGATTGCCTGACTGCCAAAGCCTCTTCGTCATCTGAAGAAGAATCACCATCTCTACCTGTAATTTCACCACCATCATGATCAACTTGAACATTACTCTTCTCATTCTCTGCTACATTAATGGGAACAATATCATCTCCCTCTATCACATCCTCAAAATGTTCTACATCTTCTTCTTCCTCAACTGATTCACTCTGGACCACCATCTTCCTGCAAGGTAAATAGACGGACCATTGTATCACCAGATAAAAGCCATGGCATATATAGTTAACAGAACAAAAAATGCTTACCATAGAGGTGGTCTTGCTTTTAACACTTCAGACAAAAGGAAAAGGGATGCACAGGCATACTGTGGTGGCTGTTGAAGTGCAACCTATTCAAATATTTAAGAGTAAACTTTAGAGATAACGAAAAGAAGTTTGTATACAGAGTGTGTCAACATGAATAATTAATATAACAAGATAACCAAGATTTCGGTATAGGACGAATGATATTAATATTGTCACTGAAAACATAAATTACTTGTTCATGTTACCAACCTGCAAGATTCTTTTGGCGAAGGCAGCCACACGCTTCACATTTATATCATTTTTCATGGCTCTGAGAAGAAGTCCAATAAACATTTCAGCCTGAAAATTAGGAATGAAAAATTATTAAACAGGGTTATGAAGAAAAGCCTATGGCGCATGCCAGGGAGAGATACATAAGTGTTTTTATCACAAGATTAAAAATGTATGAAATGTGAATACGCTAACACTCTGCAACTAATTTTGGGATCTACCAAATTGTAAGGGTGATAATCCATTCATAAACTAAGAATAATATGACGTGATGGAAACACAGATAGACAGAAGCTTCAAAATTTAGCTTGCCTTAGAAGAGTTCATTGCAGAGGGAAGTAGAAGTTTCGAGTACAACGCACGGTAAAACCTGTCACTGACAATCTTATTCTTGGATGAGATCTTGTCAAGAAGCATAAGTGATTGAACTCCCACATTGAAATTCTTCGAGTGTACCTAGACGCATTCAAAATCCCATGTTCTTTATTAATTTTCTGGTTGCAACAAATGAAACGAAAGTTATACGATGAAACTTTAGGAGTTACCAGTTTAAAAAGCACCGGCGTCTGAGATTCAATAATATCATCGGCCTCGTCAGTGGAAACATATGGAAAAGCTCTGTTAACTCCCTGCAGTAACGGAATAAGATATAAGTTGAGCTGTAAAGTCTCAACGCTATTAGATATCATGTAAATAAAAAATAACAACATCCGGACTAACAGTTAGTAAAGCTGATAAAATTCTGGAATCCAATTCAACGGGTGAATCAGATGATGTCTCTTGTTTTGTGTCCTTTGGGTTGGCATTTTTCTTATTAGCGACTCCTTTATCATCTGCGCCTTGTTTCCTAGTTGCTTCAGTGGTTAAAACCTGTAAGAATGCAAACACACTCCTGTGTCTCAGAAAACGGTGAAATATTTTATATTATGACTTACGATTAATGGCACCCTAAAGAAAACATTTAGGGGCGGTAGAAGTCTGAGATCATGAAAAAGGAAGGTGGAAATTGAGGGACAAAAAAATTATGATCACAAGACAATGTTTGATTTCTCACTCATTTAGAAGTTAGATGCCAGTTATATACCTTAAATAGGGCAAAATATACATCAATTAGGCGTTTTGCCACCTTTGGATCATCTCCTTTGTGGCTCAATCGAATCTGACTCAAAAAGTTAACCTGTGAAGTTTACAAGGGTTGATAAGCATGGTTTAAGAAAAGCTACTCGTGGATAAAGTTTATACTACTCTTCTTCTGTAAAGTCTCAGTAAAACTGTAACCCATTCAGATCAAAAGAAGTTAAATATTACACTTCAGATTGTGATAACCATAAACCAGTTTACAAAGATGAGTAAGAAAACGAAGAAAAATGGTTATCGTGATCCTTAATAGAGTTGAATGGTGAAACACGACATTTGTTTAAAAATATAAACAGTAAATAAAAGGACATACCCCATGATATTTTGCACGCAACCCAAGATGAGGTCGGAAGAGAAAGGAGTCAACTTCATCAATCACCACAGCCTGCAAAAATTACTACACAGTTAAGCCAAAGAGAAGAGGCCAAACAAAAAATCAATAAGTAACCAAATACTGAAACAGGTTGAACAGCCGCACCTTCATATTAGGATGATCAGCCAAAAGATTTGTTAGGTGATAATCAGCATTAGATGCACTCTTGTTTTGAGGATCCCCCAACTGTGTAAAGTAATCCACAGAACAATTAAAGGGGGCACAGCTGGAAAAAATAATTAGAATACAAATATTTGAAAGTAACAATTGACAATACCTTGTTCACCAATGACACTAGCAATTTCCGCTCTTGTTCTGATTTGCTTGTCAACATGAAAAATATTGTCTGAACCAAAAAGAGAAAAATTACTTAAACATCGATAATACTTAAATGTCTAATATGATATAGCTCATCAAGAATCTTACAAAACCTGGAGACCAATGCTGCTAAATAAGCTAGGGGTGCAGAGTGGTGATAGGATATACCTTTAAAGCCTTGTCTTTAAGCTCTGGGAGCATATCTTTAGATGATTCATCAAGGGCGTTGACAAATCGCTCATACCTACAAATCAGCATCGTAAGCTTATTAACTGACACATCGATTCTCTGGAACCCATAGAAGATACAGATCTTGGAAAAACGATAAACACACATCCCTCGTTGCCTGATTTAAACTAACTACATTTTGAAAAGCTTTTGGGAAGTATATGCTATCTGACAATGTTCTATATTTTTCTTTTCTTGTCTAATGAGGCCATCAAAGAAGCCTAAGAAACCAACTTGATGGAGTAACTACAACAACTAGAAGCAAAATGATAAGTTTTCTATACCTCTGTTTCAAGCATTCCTCCCAGTACCAAAACAGCAAAAGCGAGTTACCATCCTTATTTTCCGGAATGCTGTTTAAGGGTCGTTGTAAAAGTGTCTTCAGCTTCCGATCAGGTAATAACCTGGAGAAGACAAAAAACCTCAGTTAATTAGGAAAAAAAAAATCAAGACTGACATAATTTTGGACACATAAAACTTGATAGCAAAGTATGAGAGTAAGAAATACGTGCCTGATCAAAATTTCTGATAGAGCCTTAAGACCCCTAAATGCAAATCTTTTTCCAACCTTTGAAGTCACCATTCCTGCAATCAACAGAGACATCAACAAAATGCTTCAGATGATTTCACCATTCCAAAACAAAGAGAAACTAAATAAACCTACAAAAGACTCGTTTTCTTGGAAACACACACAAGAAACATACCCAATAAGGCATCAAGAGACCTCATATTTGCAATGGGATTCTCTCCAACCATAATCTCAAAGGCAGTGATTTTATCAGCAACTGTCCCTGACTTTTGAGCAGACATCACCATCTTCATATCTCCACCTTTTCCTTTCGAAGTAACAAAGTCCTCTGCGTATTGCCACATCAACCTCTCTCCTAATTCTCTCTTCTTCTCCACCACACCATTAAAATCCTCTTTATTCGCCACCGCCACTTTACTACGGCCACCAAAGACCTTCTCCTCCAGCTCCGCCGCATCATTGTACCATTCAGAGCTCAATAAACTCGCTTTCACTAATGGTAACTTAGGCAAACCCTTGAATTCATTGAAACGTTTCGCCTTATCCCCAGTAGTGTCATCCTCAATAGATAAAAATCCAGGCTTTGGCTTCGGCTGTATGGTTTGTTTCGCCGCCGCATCTTTGTTTGGCTTCTTGCCCTTTTCATTTCCAGTGTTCGATTTAGGGTTCCTTGTTGTTGTTGTGTCTCCTCCTTGTTCGTCTTCTTTAGTCTTATCATCGGCGGAAGCGTCCTTCTTAGGTTTTCTAATTCTCTTGGACTTGGGTTTAAGAGGCTTTCTGAAATCAGTGTCGTTGAAACCAGAAGAAGGAAGAGATGAAGCTAAACCAATAGAGGAAGCGAACGATGCGATGTCAGATGTGAGTAGACTCAAGTCCTGCGATGATTTACTCAATGGCTTTGTCTTTGACATTGTGTTGTTGTTTTCAATCAAAGCATATGAATAAGGGTTCTGAGAGATTTCAGCAAAATTAGGTTTGATTCAAGTCTCTGTGCTTTTGAGATTAGAGACAGTGAGGACGAAAGAGAACTTGAAAGTAGTTTTTGGAGTTCGTCTATAAAAGCTTTTGCTAGGGTTTTAGAAAACGGCACGAGAGAGAGCAGCAGCAGATACAGAGGATGGCATAAGGGTAATTTAATAAAATTATACGGGATTAAGACAGGGGTAAAACAGTCTTAACACCCAGTCTCTCTAATTTGTCTCCGTGTAACAGAAACAAAAACAATGGTTGGGAAAGTTGGGTTCCTGTGACTGTCCCAGCCCAATAGCTTATGTTTTTTCTTTTTTTTTGAACAGAGGCCCAATAGCTTATGTATACATACATCATACATGTTTTGTATGGATTTGAAAGTGTAAAATAGAAGGATTCAAATCCAAGGATAAAACATGTTATTTCAAAATCCATGTGTTTTGATTTCTAGAATTTACAATTCCATATGAATTTAGAAATCATCCATCCAATAACACCTCCTTAGTTGTAGACATATAACAAAAACAAGACAAAAACATTCAAGTGCTTTAGTTCTCTCCGCAACCAAGCAATTCATGCATATCACTATATCAGCATATGAATATGATGATGGCATGGGCACAGAGCCGGCCTAAAGGCCAAGTCAATGAAGCATATGCTTGCGGCCTTATATATTATATACAAACTTTGGCCCTATTTTCTCAAAAGTTTCTTTGGTCTAGTGGCGTTAGGAGTGTTAACTGAGAGTCATGCATCATGAGTTTGAACCTTCTGTAGCTCATTTTCCTCTGCATGGGCATCCGTCTCTGGTTTGTCACTCGTCTTCCACAGCCCTTTAAAGGCTGACAACTCTTAGAAATCAGCTTTTCTGTTTCTAATTTCAAACATTTTAGCTATATAACGTCATTGTAAAACAATTTTGTTGGATTTTAAAATAAATTTTACATTCAATTTAAGATATATGAAAATAATACTAGCTACGAAATACACTAAAAATCACTCAGATTGGTCAAAAGTATGGAATGATATATATAATAAGTATATTTGGCTTCAAATCCTAAATAAGTGAAACTAAAAACATGAACAGGTGATGACTTTCATATCCCCTATAGCTTGAGTTGAAGATCTTTCGAACACTGTCCTTCCTTTTTTTGTCAACCTCCATCGGCATATGATGATTTAATTATGTGCCTTTGGTTTTGGAGGAGTTGCAAAGTTTCGTGAGGATTGGCCTGCCTTTATTGATGGACTGACCATCTCTGGCTTGGGAGGAAGATGGCTACCGTTTTGGTTCACTTGATATGGAGCTCTTGCCACAGCCCTGTTATTCAAAACGTATAACTTTTAACTTGTAAATTATATAGGTCTTATAGAAATATTGAAGCATCATCAAAATTAAAATTAAACAAATTAATTTGGTCGTGGAATCTATATTAATACCTTTTTTTTACAATACTATATACTACTTCTTTACTGGTTTTATACATAGTTTAAGAAGAATAAATTAGAGCCGTCATTATGCTTGGTCCTTCATAAACAAACTAGATATTGACTTACAAAGAGTTTTTAATTAGTGTTTCTTTACTTAGAAATTTCCTGATATTTTTACTAATAAAATTCTTGAAACAATAAGGACTAGCTAGATTATATAACAGTTGTGGAGTATTCAGAACGAAAAAAAAAGTCACCTGTCAACACAAAATGATTAACTCATATTTCTTATATATTACTCTATGTCTCATCTCAAACTCAAAGTATTTGGTGACAAGTTCCGGATAAGATATGGGATTCCTTGAACAACTCTAAGCGTTGAATCATCACTCTCCTAATAAGTTGAGCTAATCCAATAATTAGGTTAATTGTACATATTAACTTTAATTAGACTCATATTCGATATTAGGACCAATTCATGTAACCAAAAAGAGAAAAGAAACAGAGTCCAAGTTTAGTTTTACCTGTCTTTTCGTTTAGCAAAGAAACGATGAAGAGAAGCTCTTCTTGCAATGCGTTCCACACCCTGATGTTGCTGCTGCTCTGTTTGTTGATCTTCATTGTTCCCTGAACTAGTTGGCTCATTCAGATCAGGTATGATCACATTGCTTTTGCTGCTGATGCTCATGTCCATGTCCAAATTCATGCCATTCTGAGTGTTCTTCGATTCAACATGAGCAACATGATTCGCTTCTTTCGCTGCTACTTGCATTATCTCCTTTGCTTTGTCTTCAGGAAACTCGTTAAATACCATAACTTTCCCTCCGAAGAATATGGTCAGCTGTGAATAACCAGGCTCCGGTTCACTGAAATCAAAATCAAACCCATTTGTATTGTACATTAGTCAAACTTCACACATCTATAACCGGTTTTAACCGGTACTCCTTGCGACAAAATGTAATAAAGATTGAACATTAACTCATATCTAACCGAAATCTGGAAAGGTAGATATATAAGTTGTATGTGTACGGTACCTGAGATCAATTATATCTATGGCTTTGCCCCCAGAAGAAGTAGAGGCTTCACCTTTAGAAAGCTTCTGAATCAAATCGAAGGATCTGGTTCCTGAGGTTTCTGCCTTCTTAATCACATCTTGTTGACCTAAACCAAACCAAACCAAACCAAACAAAACAAAAATTCACTTAACGATCAAACTCTATCAATTTTACTACCAAAGTCAAATTACAGTTTTTTTTTTTTTGTTTTCTTTTAAAATTTTCTTATAAACCATACCAAAATCTCTTACTAAACAGTCTAAAAGAATCTATTATATATGCTCAAGATTAGAGGGACAAAAATATAATTTGGGTATTAATTATTTAATCTACAGACTACAGAGCAGCAAAGGACTAAAATCTCATACCCCTATATATGTTGAATAATCAAGAATCAGAAACCCCTATGTTGAACAATCAAGAATCTGAGATTTCTAAAACTTTGGTCTTTATGGGCGGCGGCGGTTGAAGTAAACGTAAAAGGAGAGAAATATAAAAAAAAAAATACCTTTGAGATCGAAGTTACCGGCGAGCTCAAGATCGGATTTTCGAGCCAACCCCATATTTATATTCCCAAAACTTCCCTTCTCCTTCAAGTACCGGCTGAGCAAACTACACCTCTGAGAAAAGTTGGACTTCTCCGGCGCTTGTCCGGTCGACGACATACTTATGATTGATATTACCAACAACAACAAAAAAATTAAAGATTCTTCGTATGGGTTACACGTAAAAAAAAAAAAAAGATGGAGAGGATTACAAAAAAAAAGAAGTATAGAATGTCTTGTTTTGCTCATGTGTAAGTTATATAATAAAATCATAAATCCATTTTAGCCAATAGGTTTCTGTGGCTTTTAACATCTCTCGAATATAACGTGTTTTTAATTATTTATTTCTTTATTGTTTATATAAATCTAGTAAGTGACAGTGATCGGTGTCCAATATAGAAAAACGTAAATCGTCACGAGTTTGTTTTTCTTAATAATTATTTTACACCTAAACATACATGCCATATCTCTAGACTAGCACAGTTTTATTAGATATTTACCATGGTCCAAGTCTTCCATAGTTCCATTACTATGGTGATTAACATATTAATTATATTTCCTATATATCTGTCATTATAAAATATGAAATTATTTCATTTGTCACGAATCGAATGAATTGACAATATAAATATAATAAGTAATGACAACAATTACCGACAAAAAGTTAAAAAGTAATGACAAAAACCCAACCAACGTTTGTTACAAGTTCCTCCAGCACGTTTTCCTTGCGTAAGCCGTTCGATTTTTTTTTTTTTTTTTTTTTAAAGAAATAATGAAAGAAGAAACAAAAAGTGGAAGAAACTAGATTGGGGCCTAGTTTTAGAGGGTGATGGCGACGTTACTGGATGGAGTTAAATCAATTTTTGCCCCTTCAAAATCGTCGGGGACCGAGAGGGGTTGCTTGCTAGTAATTGCGACTTTGTCTCTCTGGAATAATTCGTTTGGTAGTGGCAATACTGGTTATTAAAGTGCGTAACTGAGGGTGTTTTACAAAGTCGGATTTGAAGTCTCACGTCGGCTGATGGCTATATACGACTTATAGAATAAGTGGGAACCCATAGACGACAGTAGAAGAACTTGTGAGTGGATGGATATTTATCGATGACTTATCCCCGACAGAGCTTTTAGGACACGTGAAGTATAGTTTATGTACATTTAGGATGTCAACATGTGTCGGAATCTTAGCGGTACCAACCTTAATACGTGCGTGATTTGCGTTTTTTTTTCTTCTTATAACTTTTTTTTTATTACTAAGGAAAAAGATATTGCATATATATACTTTTGTGCTAAGTACATTGTCTATCTTTATGCGGAAAAATTTCAGTGACTTTAAAAAGAAAGAATTTGTGATAATTTCTAGTTTTTGAAATATTATGAATTCGTTAGTTTTGTTTTCGGAGAAATTTTACTTTAAATCGTTTTATGCATTTTCAGACTTAAAAATATCAATAAAGTCTTTAGATGATTAAGAAAAAAACTTTTACGATAAATGGTAAATTAAGAATTAAGTGTAATGTAAATAGTAGTTTTTGTTAGTGACTAGTGTTGTTGCCCATGAGGATTCAGTTCTATAGAATATATATAGGGAATGCTTTAGGTAAAGAATAAACACTATATTTTTTTCTTATATGAAATCACACGTTATATTTAAAAAGTACTTATTGTCCTATATATTATCATGAATTTTGTTCTGTGCTCATAAAATTATTATTTCTACTATACAATGGTTATATCTTAACTGTTTCTTTTAATTTATTGAAGGTCGGACGTTGAATTTTCTTCGAATAAGATTCAATGCGAAAATAGAGACCAATAAAGAATATTAAGAAACAAACGTCGTAGACGATGGCGCCAAGGAGGATAAAAGTCATTATTGTTTTGAATTATTCAGCGCAACTTGCAAGATGAGAACACAAATACTTTGAACTTTGAAGACTCATCCCTACCATATATTTGAACAACAACTTGAGCTTACATAGATCCATTGTCTTACAGAAAAAAGGCCAAAGAATATTCAGAAATTTTTCACATCTTGCTTTCAATCACATATTTGATCATAGCCAATATAAGGGAATGTCCTTTTCCAACAGCTTCGATTTGAGAAAATCAAAGATCGTGTGAGAAGATTCTACTGAGATTATGACACTAACGGTGAAACCTTTTCAGTCCCCACTCGAGGTTAAAAACTCTTCCCTGGACAATAGAGTGTATTAACGTATTACATATGATATATCAAATAAAACTTCTGAGTTTGAGACTAACTATATGGACATGATCAAGATGTTGTCAACATTTTTGGAATAGCTAGTGTTTTCTCCCATCGTATATAATTTGTCTTTTTCTTTTTTCTTGAAGCTATTGACTCATTATTTCCCAATTTCTGTTTTTACGATCATACTTTTAATAGTTACGTTCAGTCTTCTGTTTATTCGGATAGAATTAATTAAAAAAAAGCTTATATAAATTTCCATCACGAGCTGATTCAGTTATTTGAATTGAACATCTGATATACTTCCTAAGTAGACCAAAAATGTTACCTACATTAAATTAAGCAATAAAAATTGTGATTTTTTTCTGCATATGATGTAATACAAAATTTTAAAAACGGACATATATTACTCAATAGATGAATAAAAATTACAGGTAGAATATTCCAAATCGTCTAAAAAAATTAGGCAATGATTTAGAGTCATACTATAAAAAAGACTAAAATGATTCTGAATATAAATGAGTAGAAACCTTGATTTATCAAGCATTCAAACTTTAAAAACTTTTATTTGGTTTATTCCGCTTCTTTATTTAAAAGATTTTTAAAAATTTAAATATGAAAAATATTTAAAACTTTTAAAAAGTTAAATATGATAAATATTATACCATAGATACACAATAAATATTAAAAATTAAGATGATATAGTGTGAGTTAAAATATCTCGGGACGGGGTTATATAGGAAGATGAGTTTTATCGATATTTATATAAATTAAAAAATATCATTAAATCGACGTTACACAGATAAAACATCATTTCATTATTTTGTTAACACTTTCAGTATAGAGAATAGACATATCTAATTAAATTGATTAAATAAATATTATGTAAAAAATAAATTATATTATGGTATTATATGGTTTATTTAACAATTATTATATATCTATAACATATTTAACCAACAAATACAACTTATAATTTAAATATTTTAGTTATAAATAATTTTGCCCCGCAGTGTACCGCATGTCCTAATCTAGTTCTTATGTATAACAGAACATGAATTTTTAAATGTTTCCATTTTGTGATTTCACGTTTTATTCACACATATAATTGTCTTTAATTTACAATTGTTCATATGACAATAATCAAAGATTATACAAACACACAATTGCATTATTGCATTGACGTGGGACTACTAAATCTAACATTTGCGTTTAAAATTTCCGGGTAACGAATGTAGGTCCGTTACAAATTTAGCAACAATGACTAAAACAAATGGGTTCTTTGCACCGACAGATACTTTGGATGTGAAAACCAAAAAGATGCAGCTTCTTCACATGCTCCTCCTTATGACAATAAAACTTACTAGCCCGCGAGCTTTAGCCTTTGACATGTCTTTTAATTTAAGTAATACCATAAAAAAATATTCTCTAGCCATATTATCACATCAAGCAGTATTATTAGCCTTTGAGTCTTGTCTTCAACTATTCTAAACGCTATTGTCTCTAGCTATACTTATTTGGTTGGCTCCAGAAATATGTGATTGGTGATCGAGTTATTACTGTCCATTTTTGCAAGCCGTTTAGGTATTATGAATTTTTTCATTTGACAATGCTATGCTACTTAATGAGATGACTTATGGGATTTATGTCCTGCTTTTAGGAATCTCATATGTGTTAACTCGAAAAAGCAGATGAATAATGGTCATGAACTTGTTGAAATGAAAAGAAAAACAAACACATGAAGCTTAAAGGAGATGGGTACATACACACACTGCTACGTGGGTCACGCAAGAAGCCCAGTTGGTGAACCTTGAGGACCGGCCGTCTAGCCATAGCCATGACGACCAAAGTTAAGCTTGAATGGTTACTAGAGATCTGGAGCATGGATTCAGAAAAAACAGGATGGAGCAAGAGTTAGTCCATAAGTTTACCCCATAGAGTTGTTGTTTCCTGGCCATGGCAGAAGAAAAGGTGGTTTATACCCGTGTCGGTTTCTAAGCAAGGGAATCTTGTCTTCTATGATAATCAGAAGAGAGGCTGTTCAAATATTATTCAGAAACAGATGAAATTCGTTGTGTTATATCTTCTTACTTTGAAAATTTGGTCTCACTTCCGTTAAAACCAAGCCACCGCAAAATTTGGATTCCAAAATCAGATGCCGCTTGTTTCCGATGTGAGGTTCTTGGTTATCCAAAGGTTTGAAACGGAATGAATTTGGGATATTCTACATGTCAAACTATTAATTACAATATTTATTTTGCTAACTCGTTTCTCTTCCTATCCAACTGACGAAATGGTCGACGTAAAATGTTTGCACACGTTAGAATTGAACCAAATGTGTAGTACGACTTAAAACCAAGACCATTCTCGTTTTCCCACAATGTTTATTTACATGGGTTATCTCGTCATAGTGTAGCAAAATTTGGAGTACATTATTTATTAATCTTTACAAGTACAAATAAACATTTTTGCTACAAACTCTTTTACTTGTGTTCTAAGACACTTAAATATGTTTAAAGATTATTACAGAAAGCAAACTCAACTTTTTCCGAGTTTTGGCTTGGAAACTAAAATCAACAGCGCCACACTACAAATATGCATATATATCTGTTATTTTTTTTATTTTTTTTGGTGTGTGCAAAATATGTTATTTTATATATTCGCTTTTGCTTTTCTCAGTCTTGACTCTTTCAACGAACATTCGCGCCATAAGCTCCTAAGTTCCTCTCATCCAATGGATCACAATTGACAAAAGAAAAACAAAAGACAGAGCGAGAAACAAGACAAGGAATACAAAAAAAATAGTAAATCTAATCAACCAAAAAAAAAAAAACACTTTGATTAACCAAAAAAAGAAAGAAAGGAAGAAAGAGTTTCTTGAAACTCACGGTGGCCTAGCTCCGGTTAAGTAAATGGCCGTGGCCTGGCTAATCTGGCCGTTCGTGCTATCTCTAACAGCACTCTCCGCGAATTCGATAACCGAAACAGAATCATTGTTAAACTTCAAGAAGTCATTAAACAACACCAAGTCTCTTGATTCTTGGACACCAGATTCAGAGCCTTGTGGAGAAAGCCAACGATGGGTCGGATTACTCTGCAACAAAAACTCTGTCTTTGGTCTTCAGATCGAACAAATGGATCTAACAGGAAACATCGATGTCACTTCCTTAAAAGACCTACCTTCTCTACGAACCATAAGCATAATGAACAACTCTTTCTCCGGTAACATACCCGAGTTTAACCAGTTAACCGCTCTGAAATCGTTTTACATATCGGGTAATAACTTTTCTGGTAACATCCCTTCTGACTATTTCGCAACAATGGAGTCGTTAAAGAAAGCGTGGCTGTCAAACAACGAGTTCTCTGGTCTCATTCCTATCTCATTAGCTACCAAATTGCCAAATCTAATGGAGTTACGCCTCGAAAACAATCAGTTCATTGGGAGTATACCTAATTTCACACAAAAAACTTTAAATGATGTTGATCTCTCAAACAACCAACTAACCGGAGAAATACCTCCCGGTTTGTCGAAGTTCGACACGAAGGTTTTTGCGGGGAATCCTGGTCTTTGCGGTGGGAAGCTAGCAACTGCATGCCCGGAACCAAGAAATGCGACTGCATTTGTTACTATAGAAGGAACAATGAAAGATGCAAATAAGAGCAAATACTTTCTAGCATTCGGGACATTAGGAGTTCTTCTTGTCGTTGTCCTTGTCTCCTTAGCTTTCCGGAAGAAGAAGAAGAAGAGACGTAGGAAGAAGGCACTTCGTACCTCTGGACAAGACAGTGGTGATGACCAACATATTCAGGTTAATTCCAATATTACACGAAATTTTCATAGCTTCAAAACGTTAAAACAGAGTTTTTCTTTTTTAACTAAACAAACACAAACAACTTCTTGATATGATTGAGTCAGGTAACTGTTGATGAATCGAGAAGTAGTTCGAGGCATAGTAATAAGAGTAGTCGCTCAGGTGAATTGACGAATAAATCAACGGGTGCAGCAGGGCTGGTAATGGTGAACAGAGAAAAGGGTGATTTTGGTTTAACTGACTTGATGAAAGCAGCGGCTCATGTGCTCAACAATCCCGGAGGTGGAAGCAGCCGTCCTAGCAGCAGCGGAGGCGTGGGATCTGCATACAGAGCGGTGCTTTCAAACGGCATCACGGTGGTGGTGAAGCGTGTGACGGTGATGAATCAAGTGAGTGTTGACGTATTCGACAAGGAAATTAGGAGCTTGGGAAGCTTGAGACACAAGAATATATTAACACCTCTTGCTTACCATTTCCGACGGGACGAGAAATTACTAGTGTTCGAATTTGTGCCTAACTTGAGTTTGCTTCACCGATTACACGGCGATCACGGTGAAAAATTAGACTGGCCATCGAGACTCAAAATCATTCAAGGAATCGCTAGAGGAATGTGGTATCTCCATAGAGAATTAGGGTCTCTAAACCTACCACATGGAAACCTAAAATCGAGTAATATATTTCTTGCTGAAGACGGCGAGCCTATAGTCTCCGAATTCGGACTTCAAAGATTGATCAATCCCGACGCTCAATCTCAGTCTCTCGTCGCGTATAAGTCTCCAGAAGCGGTTCGTGAAGGAACCGTCTCTGCCAAATCCGATGTTTTCAGTTTTGGAGTTGTGGTTCTTGAGATATTGACCGGAAAATTCCCGTCTCAATACGCCGGTTTGAATAGAGCCGGTGGGACGAATTTGGTGGAGTGGATTGGCTCCGCCATGGAACAAGGTGGTTGGATGGATCTTCTTCATCCGACGGTGGTTAACGCTGCCGCTGATGATCAAATGATGGAGGAAGAGATTGAAAACGTTTTAAGGATCGGTGTGAGATGTACCGGAGAAGATCCTGATCGGCGACCAAATATGACTGAAGTCATCGATGAACTGACGCTTGAAGATTCTAACGACGACTTTATCACCATAGAAACTTAGCTTCACCGTAAACCAATTCCAATTACCGTTAGATTCATGCAGATTCACCATTTTTGTTTTTTTTTAACTTATGTTTTTTTGCTGTTTAAGTTTGTATATGATTAAAGTATTAAGGTTAAGGCTACTTGTAAAACAAGAAAAGGGTGTGTGTTTGAACGTTTTGAGCATAGATTAGTTAATTAGATTGTCTTGCTGTTTTATTACCACTAACCTTTGGTATTAAAAACACATCATTAGCGTTGTTAGCGATATGCTGTTGTGTAATTTATTACCACTTGTCAACTTTGGTATTAAAAACACAACATTAACGATTAAGTAATCAATGAAAGTTACAAGTTACGAACCAATAATATGGCCATATCACGTGTTTGTGGTATACGTACGTGATGAGAGGAAAAAATGATAAACTAAATTGTATGACAACTAAACACAGCTGTAGATTAACGAATCGTGAAATTATTATTGATATTTTTATCATAGAAATGATTAAAATTATGGCCAGGATTTATAGACATATATCTAAGTTATAGCAGACAACAAAAGACCCATCACTGCATTTGATTATTAATCATATCACTCATATTCTAGGAAACAAAAAAAATTATACGAGTACGAATAAATTATAAATATTGTGTTACTAAGATTATTTTTATTGAATTGTTAATAGGTTTGCATTAATTAGAAATCTATGCACACTGAACCAGGACAAAAAAACTATGTAGTTAGTGAATTTCACAAATCAAATCAAAGTAATTATTAAAAGGACACATCTAATGACATTTGCGTAACCCAATAAATGTTTTTGCATAAGATGAGCTGTTCACTATTGATTAGGACCATTTTTGTTATCTTTATAAAAACGTCATCGAATCGAACTCGTATTCCTATTTGTTTAAAATGTAAATGTTGGATTTAAAAAAGGAGGCGTATGAAAATGTAAACTGGCTCAAATCCAGCAGAGCACCACTCGTGCAACATTATTTTTCTCCTGTATGTAAAATTGACTTCAAATGTATGTTTCTAGACTGTCGCAATATCAATAATAATAATATAAAAGATCATTATCATTAATAATGTTTGTTTCCCACTGTAATAATTTCGAGAAACACAAATTGTTAGTTTTCTAGACTCGATATAATATTCCCATATTGCATATTATTTGGTCGACAAAGAAAACGATGATTATAATTATTTGAATGATCTTATATATCCACCTAAGAGCTAAAGAAAATTATATATAATAGCAGTACTATTTGATTTGTTATCATTAAAAAGGAAATTAATACTAATATTAACGTTTACAAAGCCAAAATAAATAAATAAAAATAGGAGTACAATCTCTTATGTTGTGAAAGTGTTTATAATGGAAAAATAAGAGAGATGTCACCGTGAATCTTTAAAAAAGGCATAATGCATGGGAAATCGGGTGCAAGCACGTGAATGTCGGCCCATTGTAGCAGTCGAATAGTTGACTTCCCTTTCATTTTTTTTTTTATTCTTCCTCTTCCCTTTTTTTTAACAACAACACTTTTTTTTTTTTTTCTCCTTGTTTAACCAAATCGCTAATAATTGTTTTATAAACTAACCCAATACAATAAACTTTTCTTCTATAACATTTTAGAAGTACCCTAAAATTACATTGTTTTTTTTTCCAAAAATACTATCACTATCACTAAAAAAAATTTCTTACAAAAATACCACTACTAAATATTTACTTTGAAAATACCATACTTTTTTAAAATAATTTTGAAATTTTAAAGTTTATTTTTACTTCCCTACCTTTAAAAAAAAAAAAAAAACCCGTATTAATAATATTTTATATTTTTAAAAAAATATATTTTTCGGTTTGTATAAATGAAAACGTTCCATTTTAACTTGAAAAAGGCGCGCTGAAAAAAAAAAAAAACTTCAAAAAGGCGCTTTTCATGACGGTTAAAATAGCTGTTAAAAGCATCTAAAAAACAAAAAAATAAAAACTTTGGATGTATTATTTACTTAAAAAAGCATACTATAAAATTTTTATACTGTTGCTTTTCATTTTTATTGTTATTTCAAAAAAGTCTCCATCATAAGAAAGAAAGAAAGAACTTAACTCTCTCTTCTCTTCTCTATTGTTGTTTACACTTTTTGTGTTCTTTCTCTCTTCTTCTTCCTCTGTGTGTTGTTTTCTGTATCATTCGCATGAAACAATGGAACAAACTCACGGCGGAGTCGAAGACTGTTCAGTTTCCGGTTTCGAATCAGCGGAGAAAGTCATCATCCGATGGGACGCAACAGCGTCCGAAGAAGCAAGAGAGAAGATGATCTTCAACGATCCAAACGAAGTTAAGCTGTACCTCAACGCCGTCGACGAAATCCAAAAATTCGTTTCATCATCATCCGCCGGAGACATCGAGAACCGAGCTAACTCAGCTATTCAGATCGCCATGGCTCGTCTGGAAGACGAGTTCAGGAACATACTCGTTTGTCATAGCTCTCCGATCAACTCCGATTCTCTAATGTTGTCTTCTTCTTCGTCTCGGCTTGAGGTTGACGACGATGGAACTAGTAGTAACAATGGTAACGAAGACGATGACCAGCAGGAGGAAGAAGAAACGGATCTTCTCAAACGATCCAGTTCTAGTGCTAGCACCGGTTCAGCGGCGGTTCGATTACCAACCGGAAGAGGTAGTTACAGTAGATCTACCAGTAGTATACGCGAGATCGAGCTGATTCCGATTGAATCCGTCGTTCACCTGAGCTGGATTGCTCGCCGTATGGTCTCCGCCGGTTATCTCCGTGAGTGTATTCAAGTTTACGGCAGTGTTCGCAAATCCGCCGTCGATTCGAGTTTCCGGCGGTTAGGGATCGAGAAACTCAGCATCGGTGATGTTCAGAGGCTGAATTGGGAAGCGCTTGAGCAGAAGATCCGGAGATGGATCCGAGCTGCTAAGATCTGTGTCAGAGTCGTCTTCGCGAGCGAGAAACTGCTCTGTGAGCATGTTTTCGAAAGCGTCGGAGCTGTCAACATCCACGAGGCTTGTTTCATGGAGACAGTCAAAGGTCCAGCGATTCAGCTTTTTAATTTCGCCGAGGCGATTAGTATCAGCCGGAGATCGCCGGAGAAGCTTTTCAAGATCCTTGATCTACACGACGCTTTGATCGAGCTTTTGCCGGATATTGAATCGGTCTTCGATCTGAAATCTTCTGATTCGATTAGGGTTCAAGCGGCGGAGATTTTATCGAGGTTAGCGGAAGCGGCGAGAGGGATATTATCGGAATTCGAAAACGCTGTGCTTCGTGAGCCTTCTAGAGTTCCTGTTCCCGGAGGTACGATACATCCGTTGACGAGGTACGTGATGAACTACATTAGCTTGATCTCAGAGTATAGACCAACTTTAATCGATCTCATCATGTCAAAGCCATCGAGGAACAGTACGGATTCAAACACGCCTGATTTTGATTTCTCCGAGTTAGAGAACAACAAAGGTCCCTTAGCACTACATTTGATTTGGATCATTGTGATTTTGCAATTCAATCTTGAAGGCAAATCAAAGTACTACAAGAACGCTGCTTTGTCGCATCTCTTTATCATGAACAACGCACATTACATTGTTCAGAAGATTAAAGGGTCTCCGGAGCTACGGGAAATGATCGGAGATCTTTACTTGAGAAAGCTAACGGGTAAGTTTAGGCAAGCTGCGACGTATTACCAAAGAGCTGCTTGGGTTAAAGTCTTGTATTGTTTGAGAGATGAAGGGTTACATACCAAAGGAAGTTTCTCATCAGGTGTTTCGAGAAGTGCGTTGAGAGAGAGGTTTAAATCTTTTAATGCTTTGTTTGAGGAAGTTCATAGGGTTCAATCACAATGGTTGGTTCCAGATTCTCAGCTGAGGGAAGAGTTGAAGATCTCGATATTGGAGAAGCTTAGTCCGGCTTACAGATCGTTTCTTGGGCGGTTCAGGAGTCATATAGAGAGCGGGAAACATCCGGAGAATTACATCAAGATCTCTGTTGAAGATCTTGAGACTGAGGTTCTTGACTTGTTTGAGGGGTATTCTGCAACTCAGCATCTGAGAAGACGATCCGAGTGAGAAAGATAAGTATTTATTTTTTTTCTGCTTGAAGTTTTAGAGTTTTTTATTTTTACGGAGACAGATTCTTTGAATTCTTTTCGCAATTCGGGTTCTCTGCGGGAGAGCAAGAAATGATGATGATGATACGACTTTGATTTAAAAATTTTCAGATTCATGAGTTGTAATGTTGTATGAACTTTATAATGTATCTGTTTGGTACACTTACCAAATTCATAGCTTAAAATCTTTTTTTGTTCATATGATCAAGTTGTATGGTGTCAATGTCATATCCCTTTTACGCTTATTTGCTGTGTTTTTGGTTTCGGGTTGATCCACTCTTGTCATAGACTTACGCATAGGATACAAGAAAAATGTATAATGCAACATTTAAAGAGATATTTCCACCCTTGTCATAGACTAACTTAAATGTATAAAGCAACATAGGAAACATTACACTGACAAAAACAAGGCACACAAACTAACACTACAACACCGAAGACAAAGGCTGATTTGGTCTCTTGCCCTTTGTATTGTACAAACTAAACTCACGTAACCTAAAAGAATACATGTAGTAATATTGAGGTGTTGATAAAGAGAAAGAAGTATCAAATAGATGGTTGTGGCTATTGTCTTCACTACTTTAGTCCCTCTTATCTTCCTCCAAATCTTTTTCTGCTTCTCCTTCGTCGGCTTGTAAAGGTCTGGTTTCTGAGAGGTTCTTGACTTCGTGAGAAGGAATGGGAGATGGTTTAATGAGGGTTAGTGTGTAATCGTCCTTCTCAAACTCCGCACTTGAATCACCAGAAGATCCAGAGAAGGCGTACCTATATGTAGACAAAGACGGTAAAAACAATTAGACATGGTTCTATTTGCTCATCTGCAGTTACTATTGATAACAACCGACCAACATCAAACTTCATATTGCATTTTCAAATGTTCTTCTTGGATATGGCGTTACCTAGTCGAGTTCTGAGATGGAGCCCAGAGAGAACAGATAACAATTAGGAGGGAAAAGGAGAGCAGTTGCCAGAAGGCCGGGATGATCCAAGCGTTTTGCCAATGTTCGTTGTAAACATCCTTCGACTTGAAATAAAGCTGTCAAAGACAAAAGCATTAGAACAAATCTTATTTTGAACAATGCCTTTTAAGCTACAAAGATTATCGACAGTTGTTTGTTATTTTACCTCGTAGCAAATCCAACCCAAGGAAACCAAAATGGCTACAGCCAAAGCATTTGTGAACTTCCTATATATATCCAACTTGACCAACAACCTTCTGGTCTGCAGCTTCTTGAACGTAGCAGAGAGTGATTTGAATATCCATATGATGAAGAAAGCATCCAATATCGCAACAGGAAGTACGAAAAACAGTCGAGCTTTCCCTGAGAGATCACTGACAGCACCAACATTTTCCATCAGCTCGAGAATTTCAGATGCAACAAAGAAAGTGACCCCAAGCATGATAACCTTTGATGTAAACCCCCCAAGCGTAGGTCTCACAACACCATAGCCCATTGAAACCATCAGGATGATAATACGAGCACTTGTACGCTTGATAGAACCAAAAGTGACTGCCCAAATGGTGATCACGGTTGGTCTGATCCCAGTCTCATTGAATTCAGCGTAATCGAAATACCAAAGTGCCATCTCACACATTCCTAATGTAATCACCAGAGTTAAGCAATTCTGCAACGGAAGCACTTCTCTCCAGAATCTAGCACACTGGGAGAACCAGAAGATGCCAAGCAACACAAAAGCAAGCGACATGAACCCGTAAAAGTACATCAACGGAGCCATTCTACCTGGTAGATATCCAGTAGGATTTTTCCAAATGGTTTTCCCTTCAACAAGCAAATCCTTGAGATCAGAATCACAATGAATGAAGTAGAGGTTGTACATCCCAGTCTTAGTGACCTGAATCGATCTTGTTGGCAGCGTAACAGACAACTCATTCTCAGCAATTGAAACACCAAACACTTGTGGCCAGCCAGAATCTTTAGCAGAAGGACGGTAAATGACATCTCCGTGCGAGCAAACACCGAGTTTAGCCAAATCAGATGTGCAACACACAGCTCTTTGCCCACCATAAGCTGATCCTCCAATGTTTTCCCTGTCCTCTACCTCAAACACCACAGCGTGGATAGGTAATGAGGATCTGTTAGACACTTCGTCAGGCCTCTGAAACTTGATCTTCTCAAACCTGTTCAATAGCATTGCACCACAAAACAAACATAGAGTTTCAAATTAAGAAACTTTAACAGGAGAACACAGCTAAAGGAAGTTACTCAAATCAGCTTGAAACTACTTGTTTATCTACAAGATCTCTAAAGTAACAATCTTGCAACTAATAGTGAGTGACCCAATTGAAGAACATTACCCTAAATGAAGTCTGATTAACAAATTCAGATCCTAAGTAGATTCAAAAAGAAGAAACTTTTGAACTCTTGAATTACCGGATAAAGGAAACGGAATCGGAGTCGGAAGTGAAGTTATCGGAAGGAGAAGAGGAGTAGATGCCTTCACTGCCACCATGGAAGACAAAGGCGTTGCCTTTAGACATGAATCTCTCGCTGCGGTACTCATGCACCGACGCTTGGACTTTCAAAGAAGAAGTCAGACATAGCAGAAGTAAAAGACGAAGGTGGAGCAACATTGTTAACCCCAATTTCTCGCAGAGATCTGAAGAAAGAGAAGAGAAAAGAGAAGAACTACTGACTGAAGAAGTCAGTGAGAGAGCTGAGATGTGTCAAATGGGTCGGTTGATCGGACGGCTGGTAACAAAGGTTGCTCCTTGATCGTTCTCCAGATGTTGGAAGGTTCTACTACTACGAAAGTGTGTGTGTGTGTGTAGTTGGACTAATGAACCCTCCGCTGTAGTCAGAGTGTCTTGTATTTTAGTAGCTGATTTGTTTGTTCAATCTTACGATGGGCCTTCGTGAGCCCATTAAATAATAAATATATGTGACATGTGGTCCATGTAAACTGAATTGTACTTTTATTTTTTTGGGAAACCAGTTCTTGTGTGGGTTTTTTTTTTGCTGAGATCAGGAATGGACAAGCACACATGTTGTCTATTACAGTACAATTCGTATGTTGTTAATCCAAAAACGAACAAAATTTGTATAAACTGTGTAAACAATAGTATATTGAAGACTTGAGAAGTATTATTTATGATATTTGCATTCAAATGAGAAAGTTATATAGTTCTAGTGAACAAAATTAGTCATTTTCAATTTTGAATATCTTGATTCAAATCTGTCACATAAAAGTTTATTCAGTTGATGTTTTTTTATTTATGTAATATTCCAATATAGTCTTTATTTTATATGTTATGCTGTTATATTACTTATTTACACTTCCAGATTCTAATTATGGATATTCAAAAATCTCAGTGTTATTCCTAGAAAATATTACAAAATGATAAGAATAGTTACAAGGCTAAGACAAAAGTATTATTAATCTGAATAGTTTTGTGTGTTACAAAGTAAATTAAAAAGAAGAAAAAACATGTAAAAATGACTGAAGAAAAAAAAAAGTGTTAAAAGACGAAGTCTGTATATAAAGTTATAAACCAAGGTTATCCACCTCAAAATACACAACTACATACATGTATGTATACATTAAATAACTATCTTCACATATACACACATGTATGCATGCATACAAATATCTCATGTACTGTCTGATGTTTAAGTTCCCAAAACATGTTTGGTTTTACTGACCCAACCATGCAAAAAAAAGGGATTCATGGGCTCTTGCGGATTACCCAAAAACTTTCATCAGAAAGAAAATGAAACTGATTGATTGATCATTTCTTGTCTTGATCTCATTGAAGATTATCTGAAAAAAAAAACACATAAAATCCAATATCAGATACAGTATTATTTAGGCAAAGCAACTGAAAATGTAAGATTTTATTGTCTGGTTAATTATTACCTGTACTTTCTTGTAAGAACATGAAAAAGGCAAAAGTGGATCAAATTATTCAGATCTCAAGAACAATGACTGCACAAGAAGAAAACAGAATCGAATCAGTTCATGTTTTTATTCAAGTATAATAAAAAAAATTAAATCAAAAGATCTGAAACTCACAATCAGAATCTGTTTTGACCCATTTACTACCATCGTTACTACTTCTTCCTTCTTCTTCTTCATTCTTCAAAGAAAGTCGTTGCTTGTCTTGCAAGTTTCTCTTCGTTGATGTTTGCTTCGAGGAAGTTTGAGTGTTAATCTTCTTGTGTAGCATCATTCTCAGCAACTGTATCATACAGTATAAATAATCAGTGATGGAAAATGTAGTTATATTGAAATTTGTGTGTTATGAACTTTAATTAGGGCGCAATACCTTCTCCATTCTCGTTTCTTGAAACGTGTCTCTCAAGCTAGGGTTAGGGACGGGGGAGAAACCGTCTGTACATACAAACATCTTCTTGAGGAGATGAGAAACAGAGGTTTTGCTCAAATCTTTCTTACTCTTCTTCGTCTTGTTTTTGCTCTCTGTCGAAATCGCTTTGCATCTTCCTAAGATAACACTGATCGTACGCTCAATGTCTTCTTCATTCTCATCA
>NC_025693.1:28874551-28880343 GCF_000633955.1 Camelina sativa
TTCTTGAAACGTGTCTCTCAAGCTAGGGTTAGGGACGGGGGAGAAACCGTCTGTACATACAAACATCTTCTTGAGGAGATGAGAAACAGAGGTTTTGCTCAAATCTTTCTTACTCTTCTTCGTCTTGTTTTTGCTCTCTGTCGAAATCGCTTTGCATCTTCCTAAGATAACACTGATCGTACGCTCAATGTCTTCTTCATTCTCATCAGAACAAAGGGCGTTGCTGATTCTTCTATCGACCTCAAGACTCGAAGGACAATTCAAGAATCTATCCAAAGGAAGATTTGCCAACTCTCTATTCACATCAGACTTCCTCTTCTTGCTCCTCCTCGTCAAGAGCTTCGTCAGCTCCTTCTGTAGTTTCCCAACTTCCTCAGGAGTGAAATCTTCTTCTAGATCATCGGAGGAAGAAAGATCTTGATCTCTATCTTGCGCTTGATCTTCCACGTTCACGTTAGACACCGTCTCTTCTTGAATCACTTCTTGATCAAGTTTTTGTGGTGTCGTCTCTTTGTTACCGAATGTTCCGATCGCTAGTAACCCGTGAGGCCAATCGCTAAACTCCTCTCTCGGTTGATCTTTTTTACATAAAACAAAAGAAAACTATGAGAGAGCCAATCAACGGAAAGGAGAATGTTGGGAGGAGTATTTTTGCTTTGCACATGTCCCAAGTAGACAGCAACTTTGGTAATCAAAATTTTTGTTCTCGACGAATAAGTAGACAATAGAATCTAGTTAAATAGTGTAATCTTGAACTTACGAGAAGAAGTAGAGGATATGCTTGGTCTATGAGTATTCCCTTGTTTCCCATGTAGCTTGTTTTGCATCCACCCGAAGAACTGAAGAAAGACAAAAGAATACCTTATATGAGTAATCATGTTACACTATTTTTGAGATATAGGAACAAATTCATATGAGTGTTTAAACGAATTACCTTCATGTCTTAATGACAGAAGAAAAAAAAAAGAGTTGAAATAATCCGGTTTAAGGTGGTGAATCAAGAAGGCTTAAATACAAGTAGAAATCAAAAGAAATAAGATTTTTTTAAAATCTTTTGATGAATTTGATGGTTCAAGTTCCAATATATGACGGCCTTATTCGTCCAGATTCACTTCTTCAAAAGTGAAAGAAATAAGGAAGACGAAGAAAAAAGGTTTCTCTCTAAAAAAAGAAAAATTTCCGAGTTGGTTGGTTTTGGTTAACTTGTGTTCAGATATATAAACCCCTTTACTCACACTAGTCTTCTTTATAGTTCATAGTTCATACAGCTCACTCACCACGTACCACTCATATTGGCGCACATGTCCCCATGCAAACGATCGAGGTCCAAAGAAACATTCTTCTGTGTGTATTTTAATTAATTGTATTGTAGCTTAATTAATTTAACGGAGCATTATAATTAAAAATATTAGTTTTGTATCGTTGAGAACGTTACGGCTTTGATCACGAATCATATAACGGCACTTCGTTTCAACAAATAGTCTCAAACTAAATCTCTTTTTACCATGTTTCGACTATCTATAAAAGGAGATGAAAATTATATTGAATCCCTAGAAACCATTTGCCTCGTTATTGAATGGTTACTATGCTGACACGAAGATATAGAGGTTTCTACACATTTCGTTTATTTGTATGTGATTTTCGTGGAAATCTTCATTTTTTATTGATTTCTTGAAAATTGTCCTTGTAAGATGATAAAAAAAAGTATAATAAAGGTAATGAAGAATAATTATGTACTATTTGAAAAGAATATGTTGGAAATTAAAAGTTTTCAAAAATAGCTTTCAAATGTCTTACCGTACGAATCAAACGTCAAAAAAATGTTTATGAAACATCGTTTCAATTTGTGACCTCTGAGTGTGAAACGTGTTATTAAGGTTTTGATCCACAAGTAATTGTTATATGTAAAACATCATTGTAAGGCTAATATCGAATTCTAGAGCATTTCAGAAAAATCTAAGATGGAAAGAGACAGAAAGAAAGATAGAAATTTATAAAAGCAAACCCCACGAAGGAACTCATGCCATTGTCCCCTTACCCTCACTATTTCTCATCTCTCTGTACATTTTATCTAATATTTTCCATCAAATAATTGAATCATAAGTTGTGGGCGTGTAATGCATTTTGATCTAATTAATCATCGATGTATTGGACTTTCCATGGTGCCACGTTAGTATTACAAAGCCATTAGCCATGTGAAACTTATACCAGTCCCGAATGTTATAATGGCCACGTAAAAACTCTTCTTTTTTTTCTCGACCAAGTTTGTGCACATCTAACATCTATCGACTTTGATGTAATGGTTTGACTACACTAAACCGTTGGATTATTATTATGTTTTCTATCCAGTTAATGACACACATTTACATGGACAAATTAAAATAGAAAATATATGGCGGGCGAGTTTTTTATTGAGTCTGATTGGTAACGTAGTCAAAGCTGTACAAAAAAGATGTAAGCTGAAGCTATAAACTTTTATGGAATAGTGCAAAACTGTAAAAAAGAGAAGATTTTAATAAAGTTTTAGGTAAAGTTTTTATGATTGGTAAAAATCCAAAGATGTACCATTTGTAAAGTTTTGTTAGTGTTTACCAATCAAACCCATTATTTTGACAAAGTTGATTTGATTGAAACCTATACCATTATGGAAAGATTCATAGGATTTTTTTTTTTGTAGGGAAGATTCATAGGATTTAGTATAACTTTATCAGTCATATTAAGACTACTGAGTACTGATAGTTGATATTGATAGTGATTAGAAAATTGCCATTATAAAGTTAAGTTAAAAGGAATTTGTTTTTTTTTTTTGTTGGTTCAAAAGTTAAAAGGATTTTCTTAACAATTTGTTTTTTTTTTCTTCTATAATTTCATGGTTTCTTTTATAAAAGGGAGAGAAAAAAAAACGAAGAAGACAAAAGGAAAGCAATAAAAAGCAGACTCGCTTTATCGTCGGAGAGTTGAGCCCACCGCACCACTCCCAATCACGTGAACTCAGGTCCAATCGACATTCGCCACGTCGTGCCTGCTCTTGCCTTGTCCACTTGTCTTTTAAATCGAACTTATTTTATTGCGTTTTACAAAAACTATAAAATGTTTTTAAGGAAATATCAAAAGAAAAAAACTACTTTTGAAAAAAAAATAGTTTCGAATTATATTACAAATGAAAAACTTAAAGTTATTTATTTATTGTAGGAGAAAAGCTAAAATATTAATTATGAAGGAGAAAAAACTAAAATTTTAAATTTACACAATGTGTTAAATAAATAAATAAAGAACATCTTATTATTATTTACTAGCCTGTTTCTTAAAATTGTGGTATGCATATAATATCGCAAGACAATACTATGTAGTTTCTTCTATTTTGGTCAACTTTTTCAAAATTTATCAGTATGAGACTAATTTTTTTCTAGTTTGCCTACTCTTGTAAAAACTAAGCATATACTAACTTCTTTTACAAAAAGAAAAAAAGAAAAAAAAAAAGAAACATATAACTTCTTACTAGAGAGATAAGGAAACAAAGAAATGATGAGACGAAGACGTGTCATAATACTAAAAAGGGTCCAAATGCAACCCTTTTCCCAAAGGGGTCGGGTTGACTTTCAACGGCTACTATATATCAGTTTGGTACATACTCTAGCCATTACTACTAGCCAGTAGCCAAAGAAGTGAACAACCTCTCTTGAGCTATTATACTAACTTATTTGTAGATTTATTTCCTTGATATATAAGATAGTTTATGTTCAAAGTTCAAACTGTATACGTATACTAAAGACTATATGTATGTTAATTCAAATACATGAGTATATGTGATATACTAGTATCATTCGTGTCAGTTACAGATTCTAATATACTTTCTATGCATCGATGTTGGTAATTCTAATACAATTATACAATATAAGATATGCAAATTAATATATTATCAAAGTCCAATAGCGTTTCATGTTACCAAATGAATTAACATCATTGGAGGAAACATGCATATCTTATTTGTCCCCATGTAACTTTGTTCTTACTTTATCTTCTTCTATTGCCTTCTTCTTCTCTTTGATTGTATTATTAGTTACTAACAGTATCTTTAGAGAAAATCGAGATTAATTAAAATTAAACATTAACATTTCGGAGTGTTTGTGGCGACTTGCTCTAAATGGTGCATTGGTATATAAAAAAATGGGAAGGAAAAGGACTGTGGACCACTTTAAACAGTCATTATTGGAAATAATGTGTGGTTTATATGGTTAATACGTTGCCTTAAACATTTGCTAATCGTGATTAACAACATTTGAGATGTCTTTGTGATTTTAAACAGAACACGTGTAAGGCAACTGTAATAATATATATATGCAACTGATCAAACTACTCAAAGTACTAATGTACTAGAATCTACCCCAAAAAATAGTACTAATGTACTAATACACATGAATTGATCGTCATGCAACTCGTCAGCATGTCATTCGTGTAGGAAGTGTGATTTGGTTTTTTTAGGTTACAGAATAGGTTAGTCGTAAATACAAACATGGCATTGTTTCAATAAAAATACTAAGTTTTCCAACATATTAAAAAGTTATTATTGTATTATATGAAATAATTGATTAATATAATAAACGGTTGCTACAAAATAATACTGTAATTTTATTTGAAATTTTGTACTTTTTTCTTTAAAAAAACGATGTGGCTGTGTGTTTAAAACAATAGTTTTTTTATTTCTACAAAAAAAAAAACAAAAATAGTTTTTGTAATGAAAAGGAAAATGACCAATAAGTTTATTAGGTTCAAATCAAATTATATGTAACACGTACGTTTATGAATCTTATGATGAACACATTCACGGATAACTCCACGACGTGTTATTGGCAAAGCAGAGACGAAAACTTTAGAAACCTTCTGCAGGTTTGGTTAAGATACGGGCATACGGCTAGATATTTCTACTCATGTATCTATGTGATCCTTCCTTGAGTTTATTTTTTTGGCAAGGAACGATCGTAGCATTAAGGTGTTGTAAACTTGTAATATTCTAAAAGCTTTCAGCTATATGAAATTCACATGCTTATCAAAAAAAAAAAAAACTCCACGACGGTCCATTATCCTAATCCCTATATTAGTAGGGAGCGAGACTTGATCACTAGTGTGATGGTGTCTTGTGCATTAAGGACTTACCTTTGGCCACTGCACTAAAGTCACTTCACAATGGATAATATCAGTCTTTCATACTAACAATGGACAATATCAGTCTTTTAACTCTCAATATCATGACAGATGGCTCTGCTTACAATATTCTGAAATGTTCAATTAGCCTTGCATCACTATTTTACAAGAAAATGTAGTTTCTGAAAATCGAATCCTATACTTCTTGTAAATACCTTTAAATCATTGATCACTAGACCAAAGATGTTTCATGATTTACTTTAATTAGATTTTCAGAAAAGGAAAAAGAAAATTAAAAATATAAATTAATAGGGGTATTTGTAGTAGTCGTCAGATTAAGATGCAAAGGGTTTTAGTTACTTAATTAGAGAGAGGCAACTCGGCAAGTCCAGGAAGAAGAGGAGAGATGCATCGAGATAAGAAAAAGAGAGAAGAAAGGAGAAGAAGATGGGGGAAGCACGTGGAGTGAGCATGACGAGGTCTCTTTGTGTTTTGTAATCTTTCCATTAGTCTACCAAATCTTTCCATTTCTGGAATGTTTTCTCTCTTCCGCTTCCTTTCTCAATCTACTCAACAACTCTCCCTTCTTCAATGACCTTTAATCACATTATTAACCTTTTACCAATAAAATCACTCTTATTATTAATATA
>NC_025693.1:28881724-28898898 GCF_000633955.1 Camelina sativa
GAGAGATGCATCGAGATAAGAAAAAGAGAGAAGAAAGGAGAAGAAGATGGGGGAAGCACGTGGAGTGAGCATGACGAGGTCTCTTTGTGTTTTGTAATCTTTCCATTAGTCTACCAAATCTTTCCATTTCTGGAATGTTTTCTCTCTTCCGCTTCCTTTCTCAATCTACTCAACAACTCTCCCTTCTTCAATGACCTTTAATCACATTATTAACCTTTTACCAATAAAATCACTCTTATTATTAATATATAGACAGATCATTCTCATTGGATCATGAAATCACTTTGTCTATAAGTCAAAATTTTACAGGCTAATCTTGTTAGAGAAACTATAAGTAATATATGTAGGAATTTGTTTGCTGTCTATTGGTTTATTGGTACTTGTTCTCAGTCGTCTGTCTTTGAATTTGAGCACCTAATTTGAATTTGGATATATATGTACTAATTCTGATCCTCTTCTCGATAATTGTTTTACAATATACTAAGTAAAGCTAAGTACCTAATTGTAAGTCATATTCAAGATAACATGACACAGCTGGATCAAAATGCATCGATTCTAAGGTGTTATTCTTCACTCGTTCTTGAAAAAAAAATGGTTAATAATCAGTTCATTCTCTGTCCTTGTCGTTTCTATAAGTAATGAGACATTAGGTTCAATAATGAAACTTTATTTGGTGTTCGTAGCAACTATAAATTCATGGGATTGTTGCTACGTATGGTGTTGGATGAGTGATCATCGAAACAAATATTCAATCCGAAAGATGATATGATACCATAACAAATTGGGTGAGGAAAGCTAATCGGACACTCCCATCTACAACACTTTTTCAGAATGAAAATTTTTCAGACAAAATTCTCTAATTAACAATGTCATCATCATCTTTTGATAATTCTTGTTTTGTTCAACTAAGTTTGAATATATGATTCAAATCCAATAGCTTATTTCTATTTCTATAAATTAGTATATATAGTAGTTAATTACATTAGTCTTGTAATTTTAAAAACTTTGGCTTACATCACAACTCTAATTACACATACAGATATTACACACTAATTATATGATTTTCAACTTTTTCTAAGAGAGTAGACCCATTAATTGAATTTACATTCCCTCTTTAGTTTTTGATTATTAGAGGTCAAGACAGCCACAGACTTCGAAACAGCAACCAATGCACTGGAAACAAGCCAATGCTGCACATATCTGAGAGAAGACTACGGTGCACTGATCGCTCACCCTAGACATGCACTGCAAGCAACACATACAGCAAACTCGATCCACCACTCCTGACGCCGCTCTTATCAGAAGTTCNAATTGAATTTACATTCTTTCTTTAGTTTTTGATTTTGACATTGTCCTCCTGATTTATTAGAGGTCAAGACAGCCACAGACTTCGAAACAGCAACCAATGCACTGGAAACAAGCCAATGCTGCACATATCTGAGAGAAGACTACGGTGCACTGATCGCTCACCCTAGACATGCACTGCAAGCAACACATACAGCAAACTCGATCCACCACTCCTGACGCCGCTCTTATCAGAAGTTCCGCTCCATCCGCCTCCTTCGGCTCCTCCATCCACGGTGGCACGTTCTTTAACGTTGCCACAACGTTACCGAACCCATACCCTTGCTTCCCAAGCAAACTCGTTCGAAAGCTGTTGTTCCTCTGCATCTGCTTGTGGATTTGGTACGGCGGGTTTCTTAGAATCTCTTTGATTGACACTGGTCTTGCCATTGTCTTCTCTTCGTCGTCTTGCTGGAGTGATAAAACCATTTGTGTGTATTCGCTAGGAGCCCCTGTTTGTATACTCAATCTCATGACCTGTTCATACAAAAACGATAAATTTAGTTAATAAGAAACAAGACCAACATTGTGGAATCACAACCCCTTGTTACAACCTTCTCTTGTAGCTCTTTCTTGTCTTCGAACCAAGCTCGAGCAGTGAGTTCATCGATTTGTCTCCTTGCAAGAACCTGTTTTTTAAAGGTTAGCAAAAGAAGCTTTGTTGTGTTCCTACGAGATTATATGAAAGTAATTAGGTAACCTTGTCTAGAGGAATGTCTTTAGCCTTCTGCACTGTTAACTCTATTGTGAAACAGCTCAAATCAGCCAGTGTGCCTCTGAGTTCAATTTCATCTGGAAACTCTCCTTTGTATCTTCCAGACAAGATCAACGGATCACCGAGCGTAATGTCTGGAACCTGAGAAGGAAACAACTGCAAAAACAAAGAAAGACAAGAAGGTCAAAAAAGAAATATCAAGAAACGAACTCNATTATATGTAAGTAATTAGGTAACCTTGTCTAGAGGAATGTCTTTAGCCTTCTGCACTGTTAACTCTATTGTGAAACAGCTCAAATCAGCCAGTGTGCCTCTGAGTTCAATTTCATCTGGAAACTCTCCTTTGTATCTTCCAGACAAGATCAACGGATCACCGAGCGTAATGTCTGGAACCTGAGAAGGAAACAACTGCAAAAACAAAGAAAGACAAGAAGGTCAAAAAAGAAATATCAAGAAACGAACTCTATGTTATAGAAGGTGTATAAAGTACCTCGACTGAGCGGAGGAGTTTGAGAGCATCAAAAGTGGTATTGGCTACGATCGTTGAAGATGCTATATCAAATAGTCTACTCATCTGATGCTCGAATGAATCTGGCTAGGTGTATTGTTAATACAAAAGCAAGAAATGTTTTTAGCTTCTTGATTCTGAATAAGTACACTATCAGCAATAGTCAAACTAGAGGGTATTACAATCTACCTGTGTTGTTCGTGCCATCATAGTAACCATTCCCTATCCGTGCTAGCATTCTCAAGAAGTAATGGTTGCAAAACGAACCTGTGCAACTGTTTCTAATCAAGACTTTGATATTATATGAGAGAGTAAGCAAGAAAAAAACAGAGTTTACTTACCAATGCCAAAGGTAGATATCCGAGGAGAAATCGATTTCCCTTTTCTGCTACAACATTCTTTCATATCATTACATATCTCTCTCTCGTTTTCAACAGATCCATCAGTGACAAGATATACAAGAGGAACTCCAATATTGCTTCCTTCAAGCAGTTTCATAGCCTAAACCACACACATGAAGAAGAGTCTGAGAAGTCTTTGACATATGTCTTGATAGAGAGATCAGATAAGTAACGAACCTGTTTGAGGGGAAGTAACATGTTTGTTCCACCATTTGCAATCAAATTACTATCAAGCCATTCAGTCACAGCAGAGATAGTATCATCTGTTGCAAACTCCATCGAAGTTGAGAATTCCAGAATGTCATCGTTGAAGGCTATTATGTTGAAAACATCTTCAGCTTGTAGCTTACCCAAACACTCTAACAAAGCTTTCTTCACATCCTCTAGGGGCTTCCATTTCATGCTTGCACTTATGTCAATCACAAACACAACTCTTCGTTTGAAAAGCTACATATAATAGCAACACTGCATTGATCAATGTCACAGTTAAGCAGAAGAAGATTCAATAGTAGTTGTAGTAATAAAAACAAACCTGCTTATGCTTGGTGGTTCCAGGGAAAAGGTACAAACAGAACATTCCTCTGTCATCTGAATCCCATGGAGATGGAGACTTAACCAAAACATTACCAGTCAGATCACCAGACGAAACCTATACAACAAAAACAAAAAACAAAGCTCGATCAAAGTATCAAGAAGAAGAATACAAAAAATGCTTCAGGGGAATCAAAGAAACCTAACATTGAATGAAACACTAAAATCAGTCCTTGACCAAGATGATACTTCAGCTTCATACTGACAACTTAATTTACCAGCTTCACGATGAGTCACCTGAGAATGATCATCACACATTACTCAATCCACACAGTAGTAACAATCTTGAAAAACAAAACTGTTAACACAACAATGTAAAATTACCTTTAAAGGATGGCTTGTATAATTACAAGCTAATTCGCCGCCAATAACACAAGAGTTCATATTCAACTCAATCTTTTCTCGTTTAATAATCTCTTTGCCTACAGGAACCACATAAGCAGGGAATCTAAAAGGCACATTTAGATGAAACTTGCCGTCTCTGTAAATCAATTTCTGAGACCAATTCACATTAACCGTAAAGATCGATCCTCCATCAACCTAATAAATTATTAACAAACTAATTTAAGGATCATTAATAACAAAATCCAAAAGAAGTTAGCTATAAAAAGTGAGACAGAGAGAACAAACATGTGGGATCTTGAAAGTATAGATATGAGACTTGAAGAAACGTGAATCTTTGTCTTTATGAACGTGTTCAAAGTCAGAAGTTTCATCCTCTGTAACTAGTTTGGTCTTGTAAGATTTCTCATTGCTCAAAACATCAATCTCAGCACCTAGAAGTGAGCCCTGTTTACACAAAATGTGTTCACAAATATATAAAACAATGCTATTAATGGAAAGATAGATAAAAGTAGTTTTATTCTTTTTTTGTCGTTTTGTTGTAATGAAATTTACCTTCTCACCCATGGGAACACCGACACAGCAGTCAAAGCGTTTACTAGGCATAACGCAGTGAACTCGCCACCGTCCAGAGATACTGACGAACGCCGTATCGAGCCAGCAGTCTACTCTCATCTCAACTCCAAGCATCTGAAGCGGCACTAGCGCCGAAGGATCGCACCGAGCGTGAACGTACGGCTGGTAGCTAGGAACGTCGGGGTTATCAACAGCCACCGGATCTGTGATTGAAGCGTAAGCAGTAATAGCCGTCGGAAGAAAATTCTCCGGCGATGAAGGAGGATCCGACGGAGCTAGAGGAGGAGTGATGCCTTTGCCGTAGTATATCCTTCTTGCGAGCTTGAGACCTTGCTCAACTCGAATTGCGAACTCTTCCGACATCTTTTGTTTTTTTTTTTGTTGTCTCCGGCGATGATGATGAGACTGAGATGTGAAAAGAGATTTAAGCAGGTCCGTGTTTAAAGGGTGATTTTAAAATCGGCCGGTGAAAGGAACGGCGAGAGAAAAAAAAAGATTTTAATTTAAGTTGGGGATAATGTTACCCAATGGCTTATAAACACGTGGAAAGCATCCTGCCGCCACAACAGTCACGGATTATTTTTTTTTAATTTTAATTTTTATATAATAGTATAGATGTTTCGTTTTTTTTTAATTTGTTTGTTATGGAATAAAATAGATTTTTTTTTGTGAAGTGACATTAGTACAGTGGCAGGAAGTAAATCCATTTGTAGAAGGTACTATCACATCTGGGATCGAGTTCCAGTTCTTATAAATATAGGAATTTGGTTAATGGGCCGGCCAGTTGTAGCTAAATGATTAACAAAAAAGAATAGATTTTTTTCTTTTTTTCTCCAACATAGTATAAATAGTTTCAACTTTATACTCAATAATATAGTTTTAACTTTAAACATAATAAAAGTTTGGTGGGAAAAAAAAAAAAGAATAGCTAATATTATTTGGAGGTTTTTTGTTATTTTGAGTTGAAATCGATAGTTGAATGCAATTTTTTGGCGTCAAAATTACATTGTCATGACAGCAAAAAAAAAAAAAAACACTTTAGGTTATGGCTTAATCTTATTTTAACCAAACAAATATGTTTCGCTAAATTCCTTTCTTGCTTTTGGAGTAATTTGTTAACACATGTGTAATTTAGTTTAGATAAATCACTTACTTCCCACAAATACTTTAGTTAAGGCAACTCATATAACGTCAACCACTTTTATGTGAATCAAATAGGAATTCTATTTTCTTATGTAGTAATTAAAAGTGCTTTTGAAAGTTTTTTTAAAAAAGAAATCTTGGAAAAAGTTGATTTATTTTTTTAATTCTTAACTAATGTCAAATGATTTGATAATTAAAGTATTTTGTTTTAAAATAAAGTGTTAATTGCTTTTCTTTGTTGGTTTCATGGTGTTTTTGAAGATGAGAAAGTTGTATCCTCAAACCATATGGGGGTGTTTTTTGTATGATTCCTTATGGATTCTCTTTGGAGTCTTATTCTCTTTTTTCTTCTTTTTTTTTTAACAGAATGTAAAATGAGTCTTATTCTTTTGTATAGACCATGTTCATAATAAACGGCTAAGAATAGAGGAAAGTTTGGGGATTTTATATCCATATTCAGTTTAGCAATGTAAAACTAGTATCATTTCTAGGATCTTTAAAATCAAAATCCAGTTGACCAAAAAACAAAGTGTTCTTTGCAGGGGAAAAATAAAACTATTTCAACCATTTTCTTGTTTTAGAACTCATAAATTCAATCTCTCAAATCAGCAAAAGAAAAAAAGAAACCAACAGTTTATGAACATTTCTATCATTTTCTCTCCATTGATTATGGTTCATTGTCTATCAACACCTCAACTACTTTTGCTATTCCGATTTTTTTATAGTTCTTGGTCAAATCTTCATAACCACAATTAATTGATGTTGTAACAAAGTGTTCACATATCTATCTTTTTATTCGCCAATTAATGTATTTATTCTTCAATAGACGAAGCAGCTAAGATTTGTTAACAAACAGTATAACTAATGTTCATTATTATGTTATTTTGATCATTCGAGAAAAAAAAAAACAATCTTTTCATTCCGTTTAAAAAGTTTGCTTAAGAAATCCATCATTTTGTTTTTAAGTATTATGAGTGTTTATGAAAACAAAAAACAACGTTTTGCACGTTAGTTTTTCTTTTTTCCATGTACATACAAGTCACTCCTAAAGAAAGGAAAAATATCCCGCTACCATATCTAATTTTTTCCAATGTAGAATTTACATGACAATACAGATTATATGAACTAGATGGACTTTGCTTTTGGATATTTCGGCTATCACACCAAAACATATAATACTTTTTTATGTAAAAGAATTTGATTGTATAGATCATTCGACTACATAACATATATCACTTTATTTCAATAATTGAATAATGTAATTTTTCATTTTAAAACACTACAGAATCCTCTGGCTCCACGTCGAGACCGGACCACGATCGACTACTCAATATAAATTCGACAAACCAAATTATTAGACATGTAGGCCATGTACAATAAGTTACAATTACGAATTATTACATACAAAAACAAAAACAACTTTAATCGGTTATTCGTATATTCTGATTTGTAGCTGTGAGTAAAATGGTAGGCTAAAAGAAATAACATGGTGATCATTTAAATTCCACGTACATACTGATTAGTGATTACAAACGTCATTTCGCATTACTAATCAAAGTTCCACAAATAGATTCGTTAAAAAAACATAATAAAAACATAATCGTTAATAGCTGAAGTAAAAGCTGATTTAACGGATTGTTGTCTGCCATGCTTTCCATTAGTAATGAGAATTAATAATAAAATTGGGCAAACTTAATTTAATTACTCAATATTTATTTAGGTTTTGGTCCACTAAAGATTTGAGACTGCCCCCTACCTTATTTATAAAATGAAGTTGTAACCACTAATTTTTCGGCGTCGGGCCAACCATAACACTACCTCTTGCTGCTGCTGACATTTCAATTTTTAATTATTTTCATACGTTATGATATGATTATTAATTTGATTTTAAGTTTGTTTTGTTATCTGTTTCTTCTGATAACCAAAGTCAATACACTCGTAATAAGTTATAATAACATTTTTATTTCAACTATTATGTTGTCATCGATCGAAATAAAGTAGTCGTCAAGCAAATCTTTTGTGTATTTAAATCGTTTGTATATAGTACTAATCACTTCCTCAATTGACAAGCTGACAACAATCATTTGAAAAACGACATGAATGTGCGTGTCATGACCAACTCAATGTAATTGCTTTTTGGAAAAACCATTACTAATTTAAAATGATTTGTGCTAGTAAGTATCTCGAAAGCGTGGTCATGGTTATAATATAAGTTTATTCTCCCTCTTAAGTTGCTTATGAATAGAGGAAGAAGAAGTTTATTCTCGCTCTCAGAGGCCCGCCCATGCTTTTAATATCATTGTTTAAGTGGGTCAAAACTTTTAAATCAAACGGAGGCCCAGAAGTAATATATATCAATACTGGGCCTTCGGTGTTTCTCCAATCTAGCGCATATAGAACGAGTGAACCTTATTTTTGTGTCAAATGATTCGTTATTTTTCTACGACATATGAATATATGATTTCTCTTTCAATTATGGAAAAAAAAAATTCGTTTGAACAGTAAATTTGTATTTTATTCGTGTAGAGATAAATTAAAAGAAAAAAAAAATCGTCATATTTTTATACAAGAAACAATCTTATTGTACTTTTGATCGGCGGTGAAAATTTGTTTTCATTCTTTTTTGGTCTTTGAAACTTTGGTGGCAAATAACTAAAATAAGGTCGGTTTTTGTGTGATGGCCCTTCATTTCCGGAACCTTTTTTTCTTCTTCAGGTAGACTTTTTATGCATCATAAGTCAAGTCACGTCAATGTCTTACTTTTAGATGTGCAATATATATATGTGTATTGCGTAATAACTAATTTTTATTTTCTGTATATTGTATATGCATCCAGACCTTCGGAGTTGACCTATATTATATTATTAATAAACAAGCCAGACTTGATCTATAAAATTCCCAAATTCTACTATTTTTTTTTTTAATATCAATATTACCTCTCTTCGTCATCGAATTCCAACTGTTGAGAAATGCCATATATATATGTACACTTATTATCAAATGCTGAAAGGCCAATTTTCCAAAATCAAGGACACATCCACGAATCTGTCTCGCTAAACTTTTTAGTTGTGTTAACTAATTTATCCACGTGAAACACACCTTGAAGATTTCCAACCGATGATGTGAACACTTTTAGTGTGACGGCTTCATAATTGACATTTTACAATATTTCGTATATATATATATATATATATGTTTGCTTTGCATATAGGATCCGAACTGGATTAAGTTAACGTGCAAGATCTCACAGATCGTATATTTCAAGACATGTTGTTTCTAGAATATACTCGTAAGCAGAGCCGTCTCTAAGTTAATAAAAGCCACAATCAAATTAAAATAAAATGGCTGTTTTGCTATTAGTCAGAATCGAATCCATGAACTCATTCCCACTAACAAAAACAAATGTTACTAGACTAAACACATTTTTTGGAAAATAAGTCTGAAAGTTATATATAAAATACACAGCAGAAAATAAGTCCACAGGCTCATGCTTCATGGGCTTGGCCTTTGGGCCGGCTCTGCTCGTAAGAACGCTAAGAATAAACAATATTAAGAACTATATATACGCTATAATGAAATACATTGGTCATTGGTGGGTGGTGGATTTATAGTTTATAGTTAGTATTTTATTGTATACAATTACAAGCTGAACTAGCAAAAAAAAACATATGCTACTCTTCTCGTCATTTTGTAAACTTATACAAAGTATTATGTAATTACGGAAGTGTGCTTTTGTTAGTGTTTAAGAACTTAGAAACTTTGATTAGTTAGTAACTTAGTATGCATGATAAAGAATGTACCTTAACATTTCGTTTGTTAAAAAAAACCATTATTATGATGTTTTTCATTAATTTCTTTTTGTTGTGCTATAATCTATTAGGGCATTTGGCTATCTTCCTATCTGCAGTTGCTTGGCAATATATATTCGTCAATCTGTTGGCTGTTGCTATTCTTTTGTCAACGTCGATCTATTGCTTATTGGCATATATGTAAGTATCAAATGGAGTATAAAAGAAAGAATCAAAGTGTCAAGAGAACTATTTTAAAAAAAAATAAATATTGCAACTTGCTCTTTGTTGATTGGCCAGAAGGTTTATATTGGATCTATAGGAATCGCCAACAAGGCATATCCTTTCGTTTAATTATTCCACGCAATCATTCAACTAAAATATGAATTATATACGTGGCCATTATATGTATCCTATACTTTTTTCATTTAAAAAAAAAATATATATTTTTAGCTTTAGTTTTTCTTTTTCCCAAGCATTTAGTTCTGATGAGAATAATATTACAGATTCTAATTTACTAACACTTACATATATTTTGAAATTGAATGTATTTATCCGGATCCATTTTGTGTGTGTGTGTAATTAAAGTGTAAACATTTGAAAGAAAAGACCAGTAAGGCAGTAAGTAACAAAACTATGTTTAGTAACTTAAGTTAGAGTTAATGACACGTCGTCTTTCAAATTTCAAACTGTCATAGTAATTAATAAGGAAATTATAAATCCGTCGTATATCTGGTTTCAATATCATAATTGTATGAATCTAATCAAATAATTGGCTACTGTTGTTGACACCGCATGATATGACAAAAGAAAAATTAGCACAATTAAAATGTATAATTTTTAGAGGTTTTGACTAGGTTCATCGTATTAGCCAAGTTTCAAGTAATTTACCTCTTTCACAACACTTTTTCAAAATTTTGCAAAAATCGAAAAATTTAAGATACATAAATGTTTGTTTGATACATTAGCAAAATGAATGCCGTGATTAACTGTATATACATAATGGAGTCATATGGTGTTTTTTGCCGTGCGTAATTAATTAAAAGGGAACAATAATTATGTTTTGAAAATGGCGTCATAGACGGCGGTGTCGATTCCTGATTAGCTAAATTAGTCAAATTAAACCAAACCGAAACGGCTGAAAACTAATATAATTGACATTTTTATTTATTTAAAGAGTTTTAAATATCGTGTGAATATGTTTGGAGAAGAGGTCAGTTTCTTCGCCAGCTGGCCAAGTTCCTCAGATGGACGGTGAGGATTAAAAGTTGTCAGAAGAAAACATATTATCCGACGTGGCTTTTTTTTAGTACCATTCTTCTTCCCTTTCATACTCTCCCTTTATAACACCAATCATTGCTTCTCCCTTCGCCTCCACATTCTCTCTCTCTCTCTCTCATTCTCTCTCTCAATATTTCCCAATTCTAAACTTTTTTTCTTCTTTGTGAAAAGAGATTTTTATGAACAACTACTAACTAGTGGTAATATAAAGGGTAACTTTTTTCCTAATTTGATATCAAGAGAAGCCAACANAAAAAAAAAAAAAAAAAAAAGAGAGCTTTTATATTTTGTGTGTGTGTGTGTGATTTACTCTGTTTTTACAATGGTTTTGTTTTGTGAAATTTTTATTGGTGAAGAAGGGAATTTAGAAGACGCAGAGTGGAGAAACGAATTATAAAAAAAAAGTTTTTTTTACCTTCTCTCCTCTGTTTCAGAAACAGAGACAGATCAAGAAGATATCACAAGCAGAGAACTGTGTGTGTTGTCTTCTCATCATCTCCTTCTTCTACTGGTAAAAATCATCTCTTCTTGATCTCTTTATCACAAGTAGAACTGTGTGGAAACTTTTGAATCTGGAGTGTTGATCAAGTTCTTTCTCTCAACAGGGTTTTTTTTTGTTAAAATATCAAGAAACCATGTCGGCGAGTGTACTAAGTGATCCAACAATGCTAATTTCAACACCAGACGTAATCATCGTCTCGCCGGCGCCGGGGACACAGATCTCTGGAGACGAGCCGGAGCAGGTGACGTGTGAGTGCTGCGGATTAACCGAGGAGTGTACGCAATCGTACATAGAGATGATCAAAGAGCGTTACATGGGTAAATGGATCTGTGGGCTCTGTTCCGAAGCAGTCAAGTACGAAGTCATAAGAACGAAACGGTTCGTAACAACAGAGGNTTTTTTATAAAAAAATATCAAGAAACCATGTCGGCGAGTGTACTAAGTGATCCAACAATGCTAATTTCAACACCAGAAGTAATCATCGTCTCGCCGGCGCCGGGGACACAGACCTCCGGAGACGAGCCGGAGCAGGTTACGTGTGAGTGCTGCGGGTTAACCGAGGAGTGTACGCAATCTTACATAGAGATGATCAAAGAGCGTTACATGGGTAAATGGATCTGTGGGCTCTGTTCCGAAGCAGTCAAGTACGAAGTCATAAGAACGAAACGTTTCGTAACAACAGAGGAAGCTATGGCAAGGCACATGAACATGTGTAATAAGTTCAAATCATCAAGCCCACCTCCGAATCCGACAGGGCATTTGATCTCTGCGATGAGACAGATCTTGAGAAGAAGCTTAGATTCACCAAGAATGCTTAGATCCATGCCTAGTAGTCCTTCTAAAGACGACGACCAAGATCATCATCATGATTGTGTTTCTTCTTCTAATGTTTTGTCTAGGTCTGATAGCTGTTTCGCTAGTTTGACTTAAAAAAAAAAAAAGACATCGTTGAAAAAAACGAAAAATGTTTTTAAACCGTCGGTTTAGGAACCCACCTTGGATTAAATCCGGTTTTCAGTTTGTAAAAATTTCGTCGGTAAACCAAAAATCGGTCACTGTATGTGTTTTTGCCGGATTTGTATACCTTGTGGAAACTTTTTGGGCAATTCTTGCTTTTTTTACCCAATTGCTAATAAAGGTTCGGAATTGTGTCGCTGTGAGCTTAGTTAAACAAGAACAAAATAAAGAAAGATGTGCATTTATATTATTCGATTAGAATTATTAGATGATAAAAATAAAAATTAAAAAGGAGATTCTTGGAGCAATTTATCATATAAAAATGACATGTATGAACAAAAACAATCGAAGGTAGGGCCATTGCTTATCTCTGTGACTGTGATGATGCTTCTATAAGCCATCATTAGACATCACATTATAGTAGTTATTTTTTAATTACTCCTCTAAAAAAGTTATTTTTAAATGAAATGACTATAAAATGTAACGCATGAATCGGTAAGTTTCAAACGTTTGAGATATTGTTTTCTTGATTAAAAACAAAAGATTAGATGGGTTGGTTGTCCAATATTCACTAACTCTCAATAGTTTATAATAATTTCGAATATATTCTATTTCTGATGAGAACAAAAATTAGGAATCCTATCTGAGCATAATTGTAACGTGTATGCACTCGCAATTAATTGGCGAACTACATTGATTTGAATTTTTTCTCTATGATGAAAGATTGATTCGACATTTCGACTACTTAACCAATAAATTTTCCTTCAACTTGCTATGTTATTATCTCCTCCTTAGAATATAATCAAAAGGAGAAGTGTTCATTTGAAGGGATCACATGCGAGATATAAGTATACGACATACACAGCACAAGTTTCTATTTATGTGTACTGAAAGTCACAAATACAATTCAAACTCGAAGTTTCATTTTCAAGTTTTCACTATTATTAACGCATGCTTTTCACTATTATTATTAATTAGTTGTCACTTTCTACTACTATGCTACGTGTGTTTGTTGTAGCCTGAAACATGTATCCTTGACGTGATAAGCAAAAAAAAAAATCAAATAGGAGGAGATTGAAAGAACTTGAACTGATTCAACAGTATGGATCATGGATTGGCACAACAACATGAGAGATGCGACACGAGCTGATTTGGCAATTAAGAGTTGTGCTGGACGCGTGTACATCTCGAACTTGTTCTGTTTTCATAGGTGATTCGAGTACATATCTATGCAGAGCTAATACCTAGGACTAAAAGTTGAATTCACGTGTGTTTAAAAGAGGTCATAAAAGTAGGCACACCGAATATTATAAACGTTCGGCAAATTTGATTAACAAAATTGCATAGTTTGCAATTCTTTCTTAATTACCTTAATATATAAAAATTGAAAACGTCCCACAGGTCTATATATCACACGTAAAGGAATATACAATCATTGTCCACAAATTTTAAGATGCAAACACAAAGCCTCTAACTCTAAGGATCCGTACATAAGTAATCGATCACTTTGGTACCAACAAAGTTCAAATATAGTCAGTTCGACATTAGTTTGATCCCTTAGTACAGTTTTTTTGTCCACGACGGATTTCATAATTTGATTCTAAGTTAGCATTGGATTGTTGATCAATTCTCTCAACAAGGTTTTAAATCAAGAAACATGTCTGCGAGTGTACTACTAAGTGATCCAACAATGCTAATATTTTCAACACTAGAAAGTAATAATCATCTCGCTGGCGCCAGTGACACATATCTCCGACGACGAGCCAGAGCCAGCGTCGACGTGTGAGTGCCTCGGATTAACCGACGAGTGTACACAATCTTACGTAGAGATGATCAGAGAGCGTTACATGGAGAAATGGATCTGTGGACTCTGTTCGAACGCCGTGAATTACGAGGTCATGAGAACAAAACGATTGGTAAGTACACAAAATGCCATTAGACATCACACTACATTAGTTTAATTTATTTCTTAACTCGATTTGTTTTTTGGTTCCAGTTTATTACAGATTTTTTTTTTTGGGAATTGATCCCTGGTCTTGGTCTAGTGGTTTGACCACTTGGTTCCAGTTTATTACAGATGTTAGATTATTTGAGGTTAAAATTTTAATAACTGTTTGTACTAAGGATTGCACAACACTAAATAATAATGATTTTTGGGAGAAGAGTGATATTTGTTCTTTATTAACGATAACAACTGTGAGGTCGTCACTAAATCGTGTCAAGATCGAGCTCGTCAGTTCACAGGAGAACAACGAGTTAATAATGACGAGCTCGGAAGCCAACAAGATTATACAGAAAACAATAACTGTGATTTGACGCAAAGTATTGCTCTCGGGGTATTGTACGTGAGTCTGATGCCTATTCTCCAGCGAATACTGTTTCTTTATATAACGGACTGTTGACCGAGGGTTTTCTAGGGTTTCCATCGTGAATTCCAGAGATTGCCTTTTACGGATCATTAGTGACTTGCATCTAATTTCATCGAGCCGAAATCTTAATTAACTTGTCTAGTTGGGCCGAATGGCATATTGTGCGCAGCCCATATCCAACAATAACCCGTAGATATAATGTAAACAAAAACAAACTCCTCTCCTATTAAGAGACAAGGTGTGGCTTTAAACATCTTGTAAGTCTTCATCATGGAGGGTAGTGTCAAATTTGTAACTAGTTACCAATTTATATTTCGGCTAGCTACCATATATATAGCTCCGTTTGTTTTGGAGCATACTCTTCGTGGACGGTGCCACACTGCCAGTGCCACTTAAAGCATCATGTTTATTTCAATCCCTGGTCGGAGTAATAAACATGATGAACCTTTTGTTTGTGGAAGAAAATCATAATTGTTCGAGCTTTTTTTTTTGGTTAAAGGGTCTTAAAATTATTCAAGCTTTATATAAGAAAAAGAAAGGACTCGATCTTGCGTGGCCCATAAACGTCCACGAAATTGTGACGCATGAGAGTCTCACGTTCACAACTTTTATATTTCACGTGCTTGCACATTTTTTTGTGCTTAAAACTTAATTATAGAATTTACAAGAACAAAAGTAAAAAAAAAAATGAACACGGTCTTTGCCGTTGAAAATTTAATTAGGTGTACGAAGAGTTCAAATGTAAAATTATTCAAACGTGTCATGATATTATTCAAATTGAAGAATCACAGCTAAACCCGTACGTTGAACAACTAGCGACAACGTATGTATTTTACAAAATATATACTATTGATGTGTACAGCTTTCTTTTTGGGTTTCAACTAGCTCGTATTTTCATATTTTTATATGTTTGACTTTGTTGCACATGTCCGCGGATTATAGTTTCGTTGAAGTCATATCGACCGATCGCGAGTAGCATGGTCATGAGACAAAACCTTGAGACTTAACTAATAGTATAATGCGACCATGCTCCCGCTACATCCAACATAATAATTGGTCAATACGATTTATAATTATAACGCTACTAGGTCAATGTTGTGTTTTCGTTATGTATAGTAGAATTCTTAGACAAAAAAAAAAAAACAAGTTGTGTTGAAAAACTATTTCCATTTCCACTATATGTATTAGATCATACATGTATATCTAATTAGGTGCGAATTAGCATAGAATAATAATAAGTTAATTAATCTAGTCGTATACTAGTAAAAGTCTAAAAACTTTAACGAACTTTTCATAAAGTAGTAAGTAATACTACAACAAAGAGACTAACTAGCCGAACCCAAGAGGCGGCGCGTGGGCAACTTCTTGTACCAAAATGGTGGCTATGACTATACTATGTAAGAGTTATCCCTTTTTTAAAAGTGTGATAGCATTAGTTAATGTATACAGAATATTAAATACGTTGTGAACTAAAATAATAAAACACACTAGTGACGAAAAAAAAAAGATATGCGTTTGCATATGTGATTTGTAGGCTTGCTACAAAAAAAATATATAATCTCTTAAAAGAATCAGATACCGTGACTATTAGTTAAAAAATATGATGAAATTAATCAAAGAAGAAAAAAAGAGGAAGAAACGATCGAGCTACAGATGAAAACGAACTTGAAGTATTATTGAACTTTTGAAACGTCAGCTTGCATACATGTATATCAGCTTAATTAGTTTTATAATTTATGACGATCGATGATATATATCACGAATTAATATAGACTTTTGATTTTGATAAGATTTTGCCATGCATATCGAGATGATACGTTTGTGGATAATATACTAAAAACGTGAGCACTTAAAGCTTCTCGGATCGGAGAGAATTTTATGAAATTATAAATGGATGTATACGTAGAACTAAATATTAAAACATTAATTGTACGGTAATCTTTAACTAAACGATATGATACACGATTATGACAAAAACTAGATATCATCTAATAATCAACTTACATATAATGTAATATAACTTGTTGTTTGATCTTGATGTCTATTTCGAATGCATTTTCTTTCGAAGCTGGCGAGAGTTCATGTGATTTTATTAACCCGATATACAGTAGTTTGATACTACACTACGGACATGTTCTGAATAGTAAATTTACACTGAGCGTATATATGCCACATATATGTATGTCCGGTTCTTTGATGGAAGCATGGAGCCCAAGATATAATCATCATTTCCGGTTACATTTTTAAATTATTTCCCGGTAATTATTTATATATTTTTGCTCATATATACAGTATCAAAGCCACTGTTTCATTAAACTAACTATCACAAACCGTTCTTCAAAGTCCGATGCTCGAATTATTAATTTACTTCACTTGTGACTTGTGGTGATCTTTATTTATTTATTTATTTATAAATAATAAATAAAGTAAAAGAAAATGTCAACTTTACATGACGATCCCCGGGGATATATAAACACCAATTCAGGAAAGAGTAGGGGTATTATCGTCATTCAATAATGAAGTCATTATTAGCTTCCTCGTTTGCTTCCTTCACAACGTTTTTTGTTTGCAAGACGCGTTCGTGTCTGATGACTCCGGAACTCTGTTTTGACTCAATTACGAGATCTTCCCCTTTTTTTTTTTTTTTTTTTTTTTTT
>NC_025693.1:28898945-28901562 GCF_000633955.1 Camelina sativa
CCTTTTTTTTTTTTTTTTTTTTTTTGTGAAGCTCTTTTTTTAATATATAAAATGTTGACAAAAATATCTATGTATATATTTATATATAATCTTGTGTAAATTTTTTTTAAAGCAAGTCACTCGAAAGAATTAAACAAAAAAAATCACTAGAAGAATATATTTTTCGAAGGTATCAAAATAATTCTGTCTNTTTTTTTTTTTTTTTTTTTTTGTTTAATAGTAATAGTATTGAAAGTTACCTTATGTTGAAGTTGAACATTGAAGAAGTGTCCGTATTGTTCACAAAATCTAACAACAAGTTTTGAATAATTCTCGTGTTTTTGTTACTAATTTAGAGAGGAATAAAAAAAATGATTTGACTAAATAAAAGAAGACAAGTAACTATGAATATTCCAATTAAAAAAACGTGTGGACGGCGAAAAAGCTCTCTTTCCTTTTGGTCTCTTTACTCTCTCTGACTTAAGGGCATATAAATAGCTGTGACCTGCCCGCTTATTTGTAAATCAGAACGCACCAAATAAAGAAAGCTCTCAAACTCAACAATTCTTGAAGCTTTTTTTATCTTTTCTACCATCTCATCAACAAAAAACATCAGATTTAGATTTATTAGTAGTACTAATTTGTTTAAAATGGCCCTAGCTAATGAGATAATGGGTTCTCGTCTCATCTTCGAGAGATCTTCACTTCCGTTTCAATCGCGTTTCTCCATCAAGAAGAGGACACAGAGGACGCAGTTCTCTATCAACCCTTTTGAGCCTAGACCCATGAGAGCTGCTAACAACTCAGGCAGCATCGTGGCCGCCATCAGCGAGGATTTGGTTAAAACGCTGCGTATTAACACAGTCGGTAGAAAACAAGAGAAGGACGAGGAGGAGGAGAAGGCGGTGAAGTTTAAGGTGAGAGCGGTTGCAACGGTGAGAAACAAGAACAAAGAGGATTTTAAAGAAACTTTGGTTAAGCATTTGGATGCTTTTACTGATAAAATCGGTAGGAACGTCGTCTTGGAGCTTATTAGCACCCAAGTTGATCCAAGTAAGTCATTAAAAAAAAAACATTACAAATTTTATTTGGTCAAAGTTTGAATATTTATTTTCTTATACTAATTTACCCAATTTTTTTTTTTGTCAAACTTTGTAACAGAAACGAATGAGCCAAAGAAGAGTAAAGCGGCGGTATTGAAAGACTGGTCAAAGAAATCGAATTTAAAGGCGGAGAGAGTCCATTACTCGGCGGAGTTCACGGTTGATTCGGCCTTTGGTTCGCCGGGAGCCATCATGGTGACCAACAAACACCAAAAAGAGTTCTTCCTTGAGAGCATCACCATCGAAGGTTTCGCTTGTGGCCCTGTTCACTTCCCTTGCAACTCTTGGGTCCAATCCCAAAAAGACCATCCGTCCAAACGAATTTTCTTTACTAATCAGGTAATTAATTAAATCTTTAATCAAAACCATCAACATAACGTATTAAATGTGATCATAAATATGATATAGTAATATATCATGGTGGGTCCAAATGTCCAAATATTGTCTTTATTAAAAAATGTGACGTCCAACTATATATTTTGGATAGAAAAATTAACTGTTGTTGGAAAATTACGCAGCCTTACTTGCCGAACGAGACACCTTCCGGTCTAAGAACATTAAGGGAGAGAGAGTTGGAGAATCTAAGAGGGAATGGGAAAGGAGAGAGGAAACTATCAGACAGAATCTATGATTTTGATGTGTACAACGACATAGGAAATCCAGACATATCTCGTGAACTATCCCGTCCCACATTTGGTGGTCGGGACTTTCCTTACCCTAGACGCTGTCGAACCGGCCGGTCTTCAACAGACACGGATCTGATGTCCGAGAGGCGGGTGGAGAAACCGTTACCGATGTATGTGCCAAGAGATGAGCAGTTCGAAGAGTCTAAGCAGAACACTTTTGCTGCGTGTAGACTTAAGGCGGTTTTACATAACCTTATACCTTCGTTAAAAGCTAGTATTTTGGCTGAAGACTTCGCTAACTTCGGTGAGATCGATAGTCTCTACAAAGAAGGCTTACTTCTCAAGTTAGGGTTTCAAGATGATATGTTCAAGAAGTTCCCTTTGCCTAAGATCGTCACTAGCCTCCACAAATCTAGCGAAGGATTGCTTAGATACGACACTCCTAAAATAGTTTCAAGTAAGCACATTAATTACTTCTTACAGCTTTTTTTTTTTTTACAGCTACCATATCTTCTAATTATGTCATTAACTCTTTTACATGATAATTCGACGTTCATAAGTTTAAGTGTTTAACACATGTGCAATCACATGCCGTTTAAGGACCAATCATTACCAACTTTTACCTTTATTTTATGGTTTGCTATAGCCTATAGGTACATCACTTCTGTGTGTATTTGGAACCAACATTGAAACTTCCCCTTAGATTCCCTTTAAAAGGAAATAAGATTCACGTGCTTAATTCATTTGTTTATTCGTTTTCCACTAAAAGTTTAAATTGTATAGTGGTGGTAGTTACATAGTTTAATTAAGTAAAAGCGCGTTTCTGTTTTATATTAGCTATCTAAACTGCTTACTTGAATCATGTTAGTAGTTTAAATTATCTAATGACTCTTTTTTACTTTAATGTAG
>NC_025693.1:28902474-28918647 GCF_000633955.1 Camelina sativa
TTAGTAGTTTAAATTATCTAATGACTCTTTTTTACTTTAATGTAGAGGATAAATACGCATGGCTTAGAGATGACGAGTTCGCACGCCAAGCCATAGCTGGAATAAATCCAGTCAACATAGAACGAGTCACAACTTACCCACCGGTCAGCAACCTTGACCCCGAAATCTATGGACCAGGTCTTCACTCCGCCCTCACCGAAGACCACATCATCGGTCACCTTGATGGCTTAACCGTACAACAAGTACGAATATATCTGATCTTCAATAACTTATACACTATATATTTTTTTTTTTTTGGGAGTAAATTACTGATTTTAATCTCTTTATTTTTGTGTTGAACCTTAGGCGGTAGAGACGAACCGATTGTTTATGGTGGACTACCATGACATATACTTACCGTTTCTAGATCGAATCAACTCGCTCGATGGACGTAAGGCTTACGCGACTCGAACCATATTGTTCTTGACCCGTCTTGGCACACTCAAGCCTATTGCCATTGAGCTAAGCCTTCCCTCTCAATCATGCTCAAACCGACAGTCCAAGCGCGTGGTCACACCTCCAGTAGACGCAACCTCCAACTGGATATGGCAGCTAGCTAAGGCCCACGTTGGGTCCAATGACGCTGGTGTCCACCAGCTTGTCAATCATTGGTTACGTACCCATGCGTGTTTGGAACCGTTTATATTAGCTGCTCATAGACAACTGAGCGCAATGCATCCGATATTCAAATTATTAGACCCTCACATGAGGTACACTTCGGAAATCAATGCCGTGGCACGACAAACATTGATTAGTGCGGACGGTGTGATTGAATCGTGCTTCACAGCTGGTCAACACGGTCTAGAGATTAGTTCCGCTGCTTACAAGAACAAATGGCGGTTCGATATGGAAGGTCTCCCTGCTGATCTCATCCGAAGGTAATGTCTCAATATCTAAACTAAGCGTTGAACTCAATTTATAACTTAGTGTTAAACTAAACGTATAAATCTAACAAAACTTATAGTAATGGAAATAATATAGTAGTGCTAGTAAGATAGATATTTTTTTGTCTAGTTAAATTTGGTTTCTTATCTTGTAATAATTGTTGTTGTATAGTATAGAATCTAACTATTTTTTATTTATATTTTCAGGGGTATGGCTGTTCCTGACGCAACACAACCACATGGTTTGAAATTACTTGTCGAAGATTACCCATACGCCAACGATGGTCTCTTATTATGGTCCGCAATCCAAACGTGGGTCCGAACCTACGTGGAACGTTATTACTCAAACTCGAACTTAATCCAAACCGATACAGAGCTCCAAGCCTGGTACTCAGAATCGATCAACGTTGGTCACGCCGACCACCGCGACGCTGATTGGTGGCCGGAGCTTTCTACCGCCGAAGACCTCGTCTCCATCATCACCACCATCGTCTGGCTGGCATCCGCACAGCACGCCGCACTCAACTTCGGACAATATCCTTACGGTGGCTACGTCCCGAACCGGCCACCTTTGATGCGGCGGTTGATTCCCGACGAGTCAGACCCCGAGTTCGCGAGTTTTATGGAAGATCCTCAAAAGTTTTTTTTCTCGTCGATGCCGAGTTTGTTGCAAACGACGAAGTTTATGGCGGTGGTTGATACACTGTCGACGCATTCGCCTGATGAGGAGTATATCGGAGAGAGACAACAGCCGTCGATATGGACCGGAGATGCTGAGATCGTAGATGCGTTTTATGGATTCTCGGCGGAGATAGGACGGATAGAGAAGGAGATAGAGAAGAGGAATAGTGATCCTAGCCGTAGGAACCGGTGTGGAGCCGGGGTTTTGCCGTATGAGTTGATGGCTCCGAGTTCTGAACCGGGTGTTACGTGTAGAGGCGTGCCTAATAGTGTCTCGATTTAGAAGTACTTAATTTTTTAGTATAGCTTATTTAGTAAATAAATAGATTTTTGAAGCAAATAATTTGTAGGGTTTATTTGCTGATATTGTTAATATATATCTCTTCAAGGATTTCAGAGAACTTTATTATATTATAAATTAAATTAAATTGTGTGTAGAAGAACGACACCAATAGTACAAAAGTTTTATTCCTACTTAGTATTATTGCCCCTGATTCTGACGTATTCGTGGATTTCTGAAAAAAAAAACAAAAAGTCCCAACACTTTGGATATGTTGGTAAATATATTCGAAAGCCACAGAGATTTTGTGTGACTACAAAATTGTGGCTAAGTTTAGCTATTGCCTTCGCCGTGGCTAAAATTGCCCACAAAAAAAAATCATATACAGTATTATGTTTTTAACTATTTCATGACTACTTGACTTTAGCCACGAAGATCTATGGTTGAACGTTTGACCTCGGCTCTGGGCTCTGTGCATAATTTTTAACTAGTATATATATCTTTCTATTAGTATGTTTTGTAGTTTTGGTTTTTTCTGTTATCAGTTTTGGATTTTGGATTATTGTTTTTGAATTTTGCTTTATTCAATTGTAATTTGTTTAGTTGTTTTATCTTTATTTTTAATTTTATAACGTTTTTGAAAAGAGCATTCGTTCCCACTTTCCAGAGACGAAGAGCAAGCGGAAGGAGACGAAAATGTAGTGTAATCACATCAGCGCAGAACTCCTTAGCGAAAGAAAGGAATGGGGGAGCATGTAAGACAAGGGGTCACGTTTGATAGTCAGGAACGACTAGAAAAAGCTTTGCATTTTTATTGAGATGTGTTTGAGGCAGAAGTGATTATTAGTGAGAAAGTCGTGCTCAAGATATCAGATTCCTTTGTTGCAGAATACTCGGTTGCAGAATACTCTTTTCCAAAAGCTTCTCTCAGTGTCACAATTATCGAAACTCCTAATCTTGAAGATGCCATAAAGATAGTGCAAAGAACTGCAGCATCAGATATTGAATATGTAAACGAATTCCAGTTCCAGTTCAAAGACTCATATGGGTACACGTGGATGGTTAGACAAAAACGTTATGAGAAATGTAAATTGTGTCCAGTAAAAAATTCTGCTGATGCTCACATTCTAAGTTTATGCACCAACCGTGAAATTATGAAATGGATGGACACTTGTAACTTTCTTTGTTTTAATGGATAATTAAAAACGTATGTGTAAGTTCAATGGATAATTAAGGAGGGATGTTTAAGTTGGAAAAAAATAATATTTTTGAAATATTTTAACAAAATAACGATTCCTAAGATATAGCATATTTGAAAGAAATTAAAAAAGGATATGCATAAACCTCTAAAAACATACAAAAATGGGATTTCAAACTCCCTTTAGAAATTTGTAAAAAATCCTCAATATTTAGATTTTTACCATCAATTTTCTCAAAAACCTGAATGGTTATAAATAAGTTTTTTTTTTTTGGAAAAACTAAAATCAAAAACCATTTCAAAAACCAAAAACCAATCAAAACTTTCTTGACATCTTAAACATGTGCGTTTACAATATTTGAAGTTCTAAAATTTGCTAAAGTAATTTGTGAGATTTTTTTATGAACTACTTGATTTCTATCACATGTCGTATGCACAACTAATGCCCAAAATTGGAATACTCCATATCAATCTTCTTCAGCTCTATATTAAATTTTATTTCAGTTGAAATCACATTTCATAAAACACACAACCCAAACAATTCAATACAAAACTATGTCTACATGGCTAAACTTTTTTTTGTTTTAATAAATAGATTATAAGTTAGTCTCACAGAGTTTATTAACCCTAAACAACGACAAATAATACCAATCATCAAAAACTATATACACAATCTGATTCCAAGTTAAAAACAGATGAGACTAATCTTAAAATTATGTTCATTACTTTCGAATATCTGTAATATCAATTGAAATGTAATATCATCGAACCAAATCAAAACCAAACTAAATTGGTTTCAGCTCCTATGATAAAATCTGAAAACCGAACCAAAAGCAAACCATATATCGGTTTACGGTCTCTGAGACTGAAACGTAGAAAGAAGCGGAACCTCTAACTCACTTGGAGGCTCTCACGTTTATTGTTGAACCATATCAATGGCGAGCATCATCATCAGAAGACCGTTAAACTTGACGGCGGCCGTCCGGTTTCGACTTGCTCCGTTATTTCCGTTCTCCGGCAGCTCCGGTTCTGTTAACTCGGATACAACTCGTTGCTCTGAGTTAACAATACCACCGGTACCGAGTTTAGTGGAGGGATGCGATTACAAGCACTGGCTTGTGCTAATGAAGCCTCCCAATGGATACCCACCTCGTGATCACATTGTCCAAGGCTTTGTAAAAACCCTAGCCATGGCTCTTGGGAGGTAACTTATCAAAAAGACCCTAGCTTTAGCGATATATTGCAATCAAAAACCATAAAAATCGAATCTTTTTTTTGGGTATATATGATGATTTTGAGGTTGCTTTGTTTGTGTGTGTGTAGCGAAGAAGAAGCGAAGAAATCGATATACTCTGTATCCACAAAGTACTATTATGCATTTGGCTGTAGGGTTCATGAACCTTTGACTTACAAGATTAGATGTATTATCACAACATTGATCTTTTAAAATCTCTTCTTCTTACTTTGGAAATTTTTGGGTTTATTTTAATTTCTAGTTTTGCTGTAACTTTGGCTTGTATTTGATTGCAGCTCTGCCTGATGTTAGATGGGTTCTACCAGATTCATTTATAGTTGATGGTGACAATCGATATGGAGGTTTGATTTGCTGCTTAAATTTTGTTTCTTTTCGTTGTGGCTCTGTTTGTGGTTGCTTCCAAAGGCTGGAATTTCTTATGAAAAAAAATCGAATTTTGGACCTCAAAGTTTTAAAGATTATGTGCTCATTCTCAAATTGTTGGGTTACTTTTGTGGACAAAAGGAGGATTAGCCTTTAAATTTAGTACCTGCAGCACTATATCTTTTTCCCCTTAAACATGTATTGTTTTCTGCAGGAGAGCCGTTTGTCGATGGAGAGGTTGTTCCATACGATGAGAAGTATCATGCGGACTGGCTACGAGATCAAACTGATGAGGATGCTAAGAACCGAGTAGTCAAAAAGAAGCCTAGGAGGAAAAGAAAGAAATAGTTGATCTAATTGGAGATATTTAGTATTTGGAAGTCTTTTTGCTTCAGTGTGGCACTCAAGCCTGAAGTTTTTCTGGAATGTCTTCTAGCGTTACTAATATGAGCTCGTTGTAAAGAATCCTAGGTGTAATGCTAGAGAAAAAATTCATTCAATATATCAATGATCAATAAATTTGAGGTATTGAGTAGATTCCACATCATTGTCTAGCTACTGAACTTGGAAGCTAACAGGAATGTGTCTTCTAGTTTATTGCTTATATTTCCGTCGATTATAGAACCTGAAATTAAGTGATGATGTAAGCCAGTGCCAATAGTAGATCTGTAATGTTTTACTGATCTCATGAAAATTCGATAATCTAGTTTCTCTGCACTGTAACATCACTTTGACGATTCATCACAGTTTTCTGTATTACTTCAGTTGTCACTAGTGACATAACCTGTTAGGTATTGAAGTCTCCATAGGAATAGACTGATCCACCAAATGTCTGCTTCTTATTGTTCGTTTGCCAATCAGGACCATGTAGAAATTAGAGGAGACGAAAGCAACCACAGAAGAGTTTTCCTACACGTCTTTTTGAGTGGGGTTTGGTAAGATTGAGAAGTCTTTCTTCATGACCAAGGTATGTGATCTAATTCTTGGCTTCATATGAAACTATTTTTGTCTGAATTTGGAGCATGCTTGCGTATGTACCCAGATTCTAAAACATTGACTAGGAACAACAGGCTTTACCACTGAAATTCTTAGTTGGTGAACTACAGTCAATTTAGGATTTGATGTTGAGTCTTTGTGGTGAAAAAGATTCCAAGTAATACTGTCCCTTTTGAACACGCATACAATTCAGACTTATACATCTGAGGTTACAAAATTGAAAAATGACTGCTAAATATCTATGTAGCTCACTTTTTAAGCTACGTTTCTATCACAACATCTGCAGAGTGTCATGAAACCTTATGGTGTTTTCATTTATCTAACACAACCTTTTTGGTATTTTCCATGTATACTAACGTATCTATACCTGTATAAAAATTAAATAATTTTGCTTTCTGTGCATATTTTAGTTGGCTGGGGTATATAAACTGCTTCCTAGACTCTTGTACAAAGCAGTGTCTGAATACACTGCGCGAGACTTCATTGCCTTGTGTTTACGTCTCTTCCTTCGACCAGCTTGATGTCGTGGGCAGACTTTTGCCTCCTTTTCCGTTTCCTCTTTTACGACTTTGACATCATCTTTACATTTGATGTCATGAACTTCAATTGAACCTGCCACCGGAACTATGTACACAAACGGTCCGTTTTGGATGTCTTTGAGGTCTAGAATAGGCTGTAGGGTCTTGACTACAGTGGTCATAGTGGGTCGTGACTTAGGATTGTGGCTCAGGCATTGGTAAGTTAGAACAGCTACCTTCCTGATGCCTTCAACCGAGTACTTCCCTTCAAGACTCGGGTCTATGATCCGTTCAAGCTTGTTTGGATCCTTTAACATGGGCCTTCCCCATTCCACCAGGTTCCTTCCTTTCTTTGCCCGGTACTTCTCAACCGCGTTTCTAGCTGTTAGCATCTCCAAAAGCACCACCCCGAAACTGAACACGTCGCTCATTGTCGTCAGATGACCTGAAATGCACCATGAAACATGTAAGCTAAGAATGCAATAACTATGTGGTTTATAACAAGTAGCCTCATCCTTATGTTCTTTAACCTGCTGAGATGTATTCCGGAGCTGCATAGCCTTCTGTGCCCATTACACTTTTGGTAAAGTTTGAGTCTTCTTCCTCTGATCCATCTGTGGCTAAGCCGAAATCTGAAAGCTTAGAGCTGAAGTCCTGTAAGTTTCAGATATGAGGCTTCAAGTTATTTGACAGAACAATAGATATTTAGTAATGCAAATATAAGAAGAGAAGCATTCGAATTACCGAGCTCAAGAGGATGTTGGAAGGCTTAAAATCTCTGTAAATGACAGGTTTCTCTTGTTTGTGAAGGAACTCGAGGCCTTTCGCAGCACCAAGTAGAATCTTCACTCTTGTTAACCAAGGCAAGGCTCCACCATACTCTGCATTGCACCAAATAGTACTCATATTGTTAGTAATCTGCATCTTATTTTCAATTCTAGTATGATTTTGGTCTTTTAACCGACTCACTTTGAAATAAATGTTCTTCCAGATTGCCTCGTTCCATGTATTCGTAGACTAGAAGCCTGTGATCATCCTCACAGCAGTATCCTATCAAATTCACCAGATGGGGATGCTTTAACTGACCAAGGATTATAACTTCAGCCTGCAGAATCTCAAACAAACGGTTTTTTCATTAGTTTTTATGATACCATTCTCATATGAGCTTGTACTATAATATTTGAAATGTATGATTCAACAATATGCAGGTGTAGACAAAAAATTACCAGCCACTCTCTATGGCCTTGTCCACCTTCTCTTTTCAAGGCCTTGACAGCGACAGGCTGAGCTTTCAAACCAGTCTTGAAGCTATCATCAACAAAACCTTTGTAGACTTCCCCGAATCCTCCTTCACCGAGGTAATTATACTTTGAGAAGCCTTGTGTGATCGTTTTGAGCTCTTCGTAGGTGAAGATGTGAATGTTTACGAGGAAAGAGCTTGAGAGGTCGTTGAGTGAGATGGTTGAATTGCTGAAATCAGACATGTAGACTTTGCTTGGAACAGAGTTCTGCCTGGAGAGAAGAAGAAGTCTTTCCTTTGATGGGTTTGTTGTAGTCTTCTGGTTTGTGTTATTATTGATGCAGCTTATGGGAAGACATATATTTTTCCAAGAAAATCTCATTGGTTTCATTTGAAACTGAAAGAGTCTCTCTTTGTTTCTTTCACCAGATTTTGTCTATATTTTGATTTATGGTTTATATTTTTTTGTCTGAATGAAATATATATAGAGAATTATGAAGCTTCTTTGAAAATAGTTAGAAACTGGAAAGAGAGAGAGAGAGAAAGAGAGAGGTGAGAGATGGGTGAAGACTCCAAAAAGTAAGTCTGTAGTCTTATAAAGCCATCCAAGATGTATAAATCAAATCAAATGTGAATAAAATATGCAAATGGGTAAGTTTTTTTGTTCAACATTATTTTTGAAATTTCACACTTTATTTTTGACACAAAATTCCATTTATGAAGGAAGTTGTATAAAATAGTTTTCCAAATCACCAAAAATAACCACTTTTTTACCTTACTTTATTTGTTTTACCTTTTTAATCCCAATCTAATGTTATGGTTAGTTATATGATAATTTAGACCAAAATTCTCAAAATAGATAGCTAAGGTGTGTGGTTATTATATTACGTGGACACTTCCGGAGGCAAGAGGCATCTTTGGATCTATTAGAAAATACTTTGACTATCTCAAGCCATCTCATACTTTTTTTTGGTGCTTAATGGACTACTTATCATACACTTGTAAGTTGTTAATGAATTGGTTATATATGTATCATATATTCATTTTCATCTAGAAGAAATGGTTGCTTCTGTCAAATATATTATGTTTAGTTCTGTCAATAACAATATTAATCAGTTGGATTAATTTAACGAACAAAATAATAAGAGGTTGGATTACTTATCTCTCTTTTTGTGAAGTTGGAATGTAAGCCAATACCTTTGGCCACACCATTGACTTGTACCCTTTGTTTTCTCCGTTAGGCTGAGTTGTTCAAGGGAAAAAAATACAATCACTATTGTCAAGTCTATTCTTTTTTTGTTCCTTGTATTATGAATAATAATATAACAACTGTGATTAATAAATTCCTACTGATCTACCATTTTTGTTTAATTTCTTCTGAAGAAGATTAAGAAAATCCAAGTTTGCATTTTATATTTAAATAAGAATTCCACTAAATTTTGTATAACCAATTTATAAAAAAAAAAAAGACTTCCACTAAATCTGATTGTGTCGTGTCACACTTAAAATAGATGTTGCATGATGCGCAAGAAAATTATGTTAATTTGTATTTTATTTTGTGTGAATCAAATTCAAAATACTACGTGGTAGTCGTATGAGATGGTGCACTTTCAAAAATAGTAGTTATATACGAAGACGAGAACGGATATTAAATTTGCTTTTTCGTTAAGGTCAATTTGTTCATTATCATTAATTTACTTTTCAACAATTTAAAGTTTCTTGAGAGCGACATGGCAACAACTTCATTGCCATATATTTAACCCTCTACTGAAAAATTCGTTTCTCGATTTTATTTTTTAATATTTATTCGTTAACCTATAGTCTCTCATTTTTCTTCAATCCTATAAACTATAGTATCATTAAAAATAGTTTCGCAGAGCCTTTTTTAGAGGAATCTGATTTTAAGGAGATATGAAAGATATAATAATATAAAAGTTATGTAGCTTTTCATTGAAAAAAAGGGATATTTATAGTTTGGCAATCGTTAATAGTTTGATGAGAAAGGTGATGCATCTTAGTGATCAAAGTTGGCTCAAACAAATTCGCGTGCGTGGTCGAGTGTAATTTGGGTTTTATAGCCTAAATCCGTGAGATTCGGAGTTTGATTCTACTTCAGAGAAAATGTTGCACCTATTGTCATTTGGATTTAGCTTTAGATATTTTATGCAAGATGATAGGCTTACGGGAAATTTATTTTTTTAAAAATCAAAAACATGTTCACTCCGAAATTAGTGACACTTGACCCGTAAACTGGTTGAGAAAGAAAAACGTTAGCTTAAATAAAGATGTGAACTGTGTTATAGTAGCGGTCCGTTGTCACATTTAGCACGATGTGACATGAAGTAAAAATCTTCAAAGTCACTTGTCTTATTAATGTTCATCAATTGCTTCTAGAGGGGGTAGCAAACTATGGTAATTACACTTTTACATATGTTTGTTTATACAGTGATGTAGATGGTATATGTGATTTCAAAATATAATGGAAATTGAACCCCGAAGTGAACTACTCACTTGGTAGCAAGTTGGTTTAACTAATTTGACTTGGAACTGTAAATGCAGCTTCTGGAACAACTCGCTGTGAGGAACAAGTCGTTATGCCGAACAGAGCGTTGTGTCAATCAGGAAGTTGCATAAGATCATAGACGTCCGAGTTGCTGACATAGATGTGTGAGCTGACGTGGCAAGACGTGAGTGGATATGATGATGTGTCGAGGAAAGGTGATGACTTGGCATTGAAGATAGAGACAAGATGGTTTTTGCAGATATGGAGAATATTCTCCACAGCAAATTAAGGAAAGGATAAACTTGACCAACATGCAGTTTCCTTATTCTTGGAGATATGAAGAATATTCTCTACAGCAAATAAGAAAATGATAAGGCTGAGCAACAAACAATTTCCTTATCCCGTGATACTTGGAGATTCGCCTTCTAGGATTTCTCAAGTCGTGTATATATATTCTAGGAGTAGGACACAAGCCAATTTGAGCACTCTAGAATATGGATATGTTTGTAAACTTCGAAGCCACAAAGATAAGGCTTAGAAGGGGTGTTCCCAGTTCGCTGTGACGTTAATCAGGGTGGTGATTCAGTGCGCAGAGAATTGTTTTTCTTTCTCTTAGATCTACTCTGGTGAGAGTTTAGATAGAAAAAGAGAGGGTTGATTTTCTTCTCTTAGATCTACATAGGTGTGTGTTTAGATAGAAAAGAGAGAGGCTTAGATTCATTCTTAGTCGGGTTCAATCTTATTGGGTAGAATAGGTTGAGTAAGGGCCGAGACAAAATTGTATCCTTGTAAAAGATAAATTTTGTTAATAAGATTGAATAGAAAAGCGTTGGCATGGCGCGTTCCAAGTGTGAATCAGTGTGTTGTGCTTCTTTATACCCTTATAGGAACTTCAAGTTGCGCTAGACTTCATCATTACAGAAATATTTTTGGATTTGAATGAGAATAATATGAATGAGATCAATGCATTCAATTCAATCTAACCGGCTAGTGACTATAGAAAGTAAAAAAGAAAACAATGGAATGGATGAAAGTATTCAAATATATATCTTCAAAGTGTGAAACATATTATAGAAGGAACTAACGGTGAAATATTGAATTTTTGAATGTAAAATACTTTTGACTTTTAGTTTACTTTTCTTACCATACGAAGAAAAATGTGTGTTTGAAAAAGATTTAAGCGACGAAAAAAGAGAGAAATGTAATCATGATTTCAGGTGTTTCAATATATATATACAAGAATTTTGGATCCCAAATACTTGAGTATATTTGAAAAAAGACTTACATATAATAATTGATAATTGAGGTGTTGTTTTGTTTTGTGGCAGCCGCGGAGTGTGGCATCATCAGAGGTTGCTTTTGACCTTGGTCCATTTCATTATCGATATTTTATTAGAGCAAATATGATCGATCACGTGTGTTATGTACTTTTCTTAAATTGTATATATAAACACTTGAATCGAAAGAATTTAACTCGTTAAGTCCCTTAAAAATAAACACGTCAAGTCCCGTTCTGTTATACGTATGTGCATATTACGTATCTACATAAAAACACACATACATACAAGTGCCAAAATAATCTTCATTACGTCTCGTAGACATTTTCAACGCCACCTTTAAAATCAAACTACTTCACGTTAAGGAACAATTAGGGGAAATAATAATCTACATTAGACTGTATTTTCTTAAATTATAAGAGTAGACCACTTTTTTTAGGTTTTAGATGATTTTCTTAGTTTCTAAGAATCTAGATTAGTCAGCTTTAAAATTTTGGCCATATATTATTGATTCCTTCTAAACATCACTTTTAAAAAGACACTTATTTTCCAAAATAATATTACAATCGAGAAAAGGTTGAGAATATAAATTGATTATAACAAATGGGGTCAAAAACAACTGAGCAGTTAAATGTTTTGTACTTGTAAGACAATGAACTATCACAAAGACAACAAGAACCAGGTGAAAACATTTGGTTGGTTTCTTTTCTATAAGAGAGCTTCGACGTCTATCTCCACGAAAGAGCATGGATCAGGGATGTCGAAGTTGTTCAAAACCTGAACAAAACAAAATAAAAGACAGAAAAGGATTGGAAACAAATAATAATCTGGAAAGTTTTTGGATTTTAAAAAGCTTACACATATGAGTGTACCTGTGGATGCACGATCCCGAAGTTGCCAATTTGTTTCCCTCGGACAACGATGCTAGCTTGCCTGCCCGGTAGAAACTCAGGCTCCTGTTGCAATAGAGAGCGACAGAGAGATTAGGATCTTGAGCGAGTCGATTATGAGAAAGCATTATGGAGAGAGCTTACTTGAGAGAGCTTTATATAGTATCCGGTATTGTCATTGACCGGTACAAAAGGGATTGCCATCACTTCCATGATTCTATCGACGAGGCCATGGATAAGCTGAATCAAGAATTGTACAGAGAAAGCATATCAATTGATTAAGTTGTGAACATATATGTTAATATATTGAAGATACTATATGGCTAACAAAGGGATTCCATACCTCAAATCCAGAAGTAGCACCACAATGTAGTGCAGCAAGATGGCGTCGATTGGATGCACCAACGTCTTTGCTCTCATCCAACATTGCCACATCACTGATTTCATAAATCTTTAAACCAAAAGAAACGACTTTTGTCATCAACGCAACACTCAAATCTCATATCTAGCTAATCAGTCACCAGAGATGTTTACCTTAATTGGTTTAGGGTGGTCTTTGTTTGAGCCAACAGTTTTCAATATTCCGGGCATGAGAGTCCTCCTCATGGCCTATTACCACATATAATGAAACAATTTTCCTCAATTAGCACAGCACTAGCATTAAAGAAGTTTATAAAGAGATGACCATAGGACTCAAGACGAACCTCAAAGTCAGCAGACCGCGGGTTTGCAATTATCACTGCTGAGTTATCATCCTCTCTATTTAGCATCTCAAAGTTTTCCTTGCGCGAACATAGTAGCCACGTTACCACCTCAGTGTACACATTCATCGCAATCTAAAATTCAAAATACATAGAAAACCATCGTGAGAAAGAGAAACAAAAATGCTAAAAAGTTAACTTCACGTGAAACACAGATCACTGTGAGCTGATGCAAAAACAAAATGGAGGTGCTAATACCTCTATTCTGAGAAGATCGGTAAGCTCATTCAAAGGCAGTGGTTTTATCGAAGCAGGCGATCTTGTTGGAAGGTTATTGAAACCATAGGCGATGGCAACATCCTGGTGAAATAGAAGTAAAGTAATTAGCTATATAGAGAATCATCACAACGGCAGCAACACAAAAAGGTTTGGATTGTCAAAATATACCTCCATAACATCACAAGGGTGGAGAACGTCACTCCTGGTGGGGGGTACATGTACTTTTATGGCACATTGGTTATCACTAGACTTGGCTGGCTCAGCATGTAGTTGCATTTGGGTCAGCAGACTTGTAACCTGAAAGATACGAAGTCACAGGAAAGATGATTAAAATCATTGCAGAGTAGAATTTAGGGACCTGAAACAGAAGGAAAATACACAGCAGACATGTGAAACAGATCACAGAAATTTTCAGGCTATGAGAAGTAACAATTTGCTTTGTATTGTGCAGTAGACCCAAATGATGCATACAGATTTCAACGAAGACTAGCCACAGGTAGAAGGATAAATCCATATACAAATGCTAAGGTTTCTAAAATAACCATCTCAAGAAAGGAAATGAGATTGGTTCATTTATAACAACTTGACAGCAGAAATGTATTTATTACCTGTTCCACCTCCAAAGAGACTCCAATTGAGTCTGTAATATAAGAGAGAGAAACTTCCATATCATAGACAGCTAAATCCGGATAGATGTATGACTTCCCGTCATCATATGTAACTTCAACAGGCTCAATCTCAAATTTTCTCTCACAATACTCTGAAAAAGTTGTAACCTGGAACATGTTGAATGATTAGTTAGATACTGATTTTCAGTTGAGCACAGTAGTTCTAATCTGTTTGTAACATACCATTGTGTTCAGAACAGTCTTGGCCTTCGTCAAATCAGTTGCTGTGCATTCAATGAAGACATTCTTTGTCTGCAGGGTAATTGCAGAATGTGCACCATTGATAATAGGTGGCAACGACAGAACAGTTCTGCAAAAGTGAACTTTCATTATGTTTCACTACATAATTCATTTATGATATGAAAATTACTGTGATTGGTCAAGAAAGTAACTATTATAGACTGACAGACATCTTACTTCATCAAAGCTAATTTAATAGGTACTAGGAAAAACCAAATACCTTTTGCTGTCGTATAATACAGGGAAGACGGGTGACTTCTCGATTATGTGTAGAAATTTTTTTAGCTTCATATCTGACTGCAAACAAAAGTAAAGACAATCAATCACACAATAAGGATACATTGCAGAGGAAGATCCTTCGGAGAGCCTACGTAGTTATTCAGTATGTAAACACTTATTTAAACTCATAATACATGTCCACCAAGTATCAGTTCAGGGATATTTTTCGTAGATTGTTTGCTTCAAAGAAATTATAATTTCACATAAAAGTTTAACAATGACCTGAGTAAAAGTTTAACTATTTACCTTGTAAAATTCCATTAGTTCGTCAGCCCTGAAGCTCTTTGTCTGCGACCACGAAATTAGGATTAGGTACATAAATGAAACCATCCTGAACTAAATTTTCACTATGTAGAAGCGATAAATTGTAACAGAAATGAAAAGGACAAAATGCTTTAACCAATAAAATAAAATAAAAACCATTATCGTTGTAACAGAGGAGAAAGAATGATTTAAGAATTTGACCAAGAAACACGAGGCACATGAAACAAATTTTAATCAGAGATACTAGTTGAAGGTAATGAACCCATAAGGATATTGACTTACTTGCTTCAAAGGTACAAAATTTATATCCGTTGGCGGCAGAGCCTGAAAAATAGTAAAGACCATAGTATCAATGGCTCACAGAAAAACCTCAAATAAAAGAATGTGTCTACATAAATTGAAAGGAACAGACTGTATGAAAGTTTAATGATGAGAAGTACACCAAATTAGATCAGATACACAAAATGTACATGTAGAGAATCAGTAGAGAGATAAAAACAAGAATAGGAAAGATGATAACACATAATTACCTCGTATGTGAATGGACCCTGCAATGTATCAAGGTCATGCGTTCCAATTGCAACCAGGGATCTTCGCCTAAAATATGCAGATAAGATAAATGAACATCACACCATTTGAAGAAAATGGAACCTTAGAAACCGATGGAAGCCACACAATGATGGTAGCTAATGATTAAAATAATGCAAGAGAAACCAAATTGATCCTATGACTTACCGGCAAATATTCTGATGCAGCTTATCCTGAAGATCAATGAAGCTGTTGTAACGAGCCTCGTCAAAGGTAACACCTCTCAAAACAGCACATACAACAAATGGACGAATCTTCGATGTCTACAAAAAGGAAAAAAAAAAATATAACTATAGATTCAGAAACTTTCAATCATGGAGGTGGCTGCGAAGATAAAGATCTCTCATACAAACCTCAGGTTTAACTTTCATTTGAATCATCTTGTCTTTGCTAATGTCAGCAAGGATATAGGTAGGTATCTCCTGTTTCTTGTTGAAAACGCGAAGAGCTTGCGCAAGCCCTTCGAGGCAAAGCAAATCATATCTGCAAATAGATTAAAGATACAAAAATACCAAAAACAATCATCAATTCCCTATTTTATCTTATCTATCTTCTTCAACAACATACATACATAGCTAGAGGAAGAGTCGTAATTGAAACCTGTTGGCAGGGATTTCAATCTTGTAGATGATTTCTTCATCTTCATCAGCTTCTTCGTCGATGTGCTTTTCTTTCCTTATAATTGCCTTCTCAGTAGTCTACTCATCAATTGAGATTAACGATACAACAACAACAAAAAAAAAAAAAAAAAAACCTTAATTAGGATCAAAATCAAAACCACGAATATGTTCAGTTCTACCAACTCAAGTCATTCACTCACCACATCATCAAGCTCGATACCGAAACGGAAACACAGATCCTCGAACTCTTCCTGAGCTATCAAATTCACAAAAAAAAAGGTAAGAAGACGAGGAATCAGAGAGGAAGAGAAGCAGAATTGAAAGTAGAAGAGAGAAATTGAATGAAATTACTGTAGGATTCTCCAAGGGCAGCGAAGAGACGGTCTCTGCCAATACTGATGGTCGGCATT
>NC_025693.1:28919058-28922076 GCF_000633955.1 Camelina sativa
GGGGGGGGGGGGGGCTAGGGTTTCTCACTTAAGCGTTTCTTTTTTGTTTGGTGCCAAGTAGAAGAAGACCACTTTTCACTTTTATATTAAAAAAATAAATCTCTTGATTTTACATTTTTTATCCGGCAATTTTTTTCCCTTTTTATTTAATTCATATTAAATTTATTAATTTAACCAGAGTTGTTTGAAACTAAACGAGTTNAAAAAAAAAAAAAAAAAAAAAAACTAAAATGATTTCATAATTAATTAATTAAATAAAATAAATTAGAGAAAACAAAACCTTCAGCCAAAACTTTGGTGTCTCTGTCTAAGTATAATATCCCTCTCATAGTTTTTCTAAGTATTTTTCATGGACAAAAAAAAACAAGAAAACATGGAATGCAGAAGAAAGTTATATAACATTCATCATCAAAACTTGGAGATAAGACCAGCTCCTTTTTTTTTTTTTTTTATAGACACAATCTCACAACAAAGGCGCAAAACGAAATAAACAGCAAATCTGCACTGGAAGGGACTTGGGCTCTCGAGTAAACACTACTACTTCGGAGATTGAATCAAGAACATGATTACTGGTAAGGATTACATCTGCAGATTTGAGAGACACACAAATCATCAACACAAGACAACAACAACAACAACAACAGTATAATAGGATCTAGAATCTAGAATGGTGAAAACAAACCTTTTGTTGCCCTCTCAAGTAGACATTTGGCAAATACTATTTACATCTGGAGAAACCTACAAGAGATGGTACATTATATTTAAAACACTTTGTTTCAATCTTTAGTCTACAGATTTAAGGAAGAGTTTTTTTTTTTTTTTTTGGTAAAAACCTTTTAAGCTCGTAGCAGAATCGACCTGAGAGACCTTTCTCTCTATAAAACTAGCTGTATTTCGAATGCTATCTGAAAACGTGACCCCCGTTTTGTTGAACCCGGAGATTTTCTATAAGGGACTGGTAGAATGACTTGAGGCCCCGGATATCATTACCCTGCAAGGAGAAACTATGTTTAAGCACACGACGAGAGGATTTTCATCTATACCTTACGGTAGTTTGAGCGAGTAATAAACTTATCAAACCTGCAACTTTTGGCAATACTGCTCCGCCAAATCTTGTGGGATATGTGCTTCTGGAAAACTTTTCGACATCAGATGCATGAGAAACGCATTACCATAGTTTTCATACATCACTTTCTGAGCCGTGATGATTTCCCCAAACAAGGCGTGCTGTTTCAATAAATACAGATGCATAGGGAACAATGAAAATTCAATCAGTTTTGGAAATAATTCTCTAGCTTATAAAACAACTGCAACTAACAGAAAACTCCAAAAATGGAAAGAGAAATGAGGTTTCTTATGCTTACAGTAGTTGCATCCCTGAAATCGAAGGATTTATTTAGTACACTGTACAAACAGCAGTTTGTTGCAAAAGTTTCGATCATGAAATTCTGAAAACCTGGAACCTGAGAGCAAATAATCCTTGGTTATGACATTTGTGCTTCTTTCATAAAGAAATGACAGTTTATAAATGTTATTTAGCAGGCTTACCTTCTCCTCGCTATACGGTTTGGCGCACCAATCTTTAATTAGCTTGATAAATATCTGTACGCAAGTCTATATTTATGGCAAAGAATAAAAACAAGAGGGTAATAAGTAAGCGATAAAGATCATCAAAAGTATATGAATATGTAACAGAAGAGAAAGTGTTTACAAACCTTACGTACTGTAATATCCTTGTGATTACAGGAAGAGGTCAAAAGCAGCTGCATCATACGGTCTAGGTAAGCCCCACTTTTGGGCGTAAGAAATACAGAAGAAAGATCGTGTGTGGCTATCACATGAAGAAATGTATACAGCGTCCTTTGAAGCTCTATCCGTTCTCTAATTTCCTACAAGGACAATAGGATATATATATGACTGGATATAAAGGATGCTACGATATCAACAATTCTCAAGTTGCAATTGCACAATATCCAGGAAATCATGTGCGGAGATAGAGCTAAAGAGAAAACCAAACAAAATATGGTACCTCATTAGCAGATTCAGCCTCATTAACATCTTTTGGGATTACATCGAAAATCCTCTCAGCAACCACGGGATATACTTCTTCCAGTATTTCACGGAGAGCGCTGTTGAACTTGCAGATAAGCTGATTGAGTAATACCAGGAGACCAACCGTTTCCTTAGGCTGCAACAACATACATACACAGTATGAATGTATGTATGAATATTTGTTGATGAAGTTATAAATTAGTGTGCCCAACGCAGCATCATTATACAAAACTAAGTATATTGATCAGTAGATATTCTTCTCAGAGAAGAAGTGAATCGTAGGATTTCAAATATATATCAATTTGAGGAAATGAAAGCAGTTGAGCATTGAATTATCAATTATGTAAGGTGAGCTTTGAAATTTTTCGTTATACCTCACTGTCAGCAAGTAGCTGTTCCAAAGCCTTGGGAAGATAAGGGAACACAGAGGATCCAAGGGTATCAACCATACGGTGTATGAATGATGTGACCTGCAGAGAAGAGGAAAAGCTATTCACTGACCTGAGATCAATAACTTAATATAAAGGAATATGGAACACTACTGATTACAATATGTCTACTTATTAACATACAGCTAAACTCATACCTTACTCCGTAAAGGCTTGACCTTTGGAAATGCAATTAGAACCCTTAGAAGCACATCTAGTGTCTACATTATGGAGAAGGTTACCAATTGTTAGAAAAGACAGCAGTTTCAACTAGGACAGCGAATTAAATACAGTCGACAGTTGAAGTTGCATTAAGTACAAAAACATTAAAAGACAGGTTGCAAAGCAAAACATGATTAATAAGAGGAAAAAGAACTATTTTTATACAAACCTGCTTAAACATGAGACCAATTCCAGGACGACTCCCAGTAACAAGACGTTCACTGAAGCCCTGAATTTTAAGCAAAAGTGTAAGAACAAGCCCAGAAATGGCAAAATTTTAGGTACCTAGTAACAAATCTCACATACAGAAAGATGT
>NC_025693.1:28928716-28929869 GCF_000633955.1 Camelina sativa
GAATTAAATACAGTCGACAGTTGAAGTTGCATTAAGTACAAAAACATTAAAAGACAGGTTGCAAAGCAAAACATGATTAATAAGAGGAAAAAGAACTATTTTTATACAAACCTGCTTAAACATGAGACCAATTCCAGGACGACTCCCAGTAACAAGACGTTCACTGAAGCCCTGAATTTTAAGCAAAAGTGTAAGAACAAGCCCAGAAATGGCAAAATTTTAGGTACCTAGTAACAAATCTCACATACAGAAAGATGTCTTTTTGGAGAAACTAGAATTAACGGAGCACAAACCTTGCTGAGAGCATTAATTGCCACAATAGCAAACTGGATATTTGCAATTTTCACAGGAAAGTCTTCTGAATTTGCAACTTTCGCCTGCTGAACTCCTGCCTCAATCTGGTACAATCACATCATATGGAAAGAGAGTGAGTATACCTGACAATGAATGATGCCAAAAAGTTTCAGGAAACAAGAGAATGGTAGAAACAAAAACCTGTTGACAAAGAGGGGTAAGCAGTAAAGACAGATACTTTGACTGCTTTTCAGCTGGGACATCCTCCAACCCTATGATTAAGCCAATAGCCTACAGAAAACCACATTAAGAGTTAGAGATTATATTTTACTGTGCTGAAACAAGTTTCTTTTCCAAGTCAGACGTTCATATATGAAAACAGAAGCATCAAGGGGCAGTCATAACCTCAAAAATGTGACTACCATCTTCAGTTCCAGAAAGTTCTCTTGATGCATAGTTCATGGTCGTCAACTGGGACAACGTATCTTGAAGGTTCTGATTTTTCAAAAAACGATGTGATTACTGATTAGACAAAAAAAGAGTAAAGAAACAAATACATCTGATTTACAGGATTGGGTAACTGTCTTAGATCAAAGAAGCTGTCGACAAGAGAAAACCAAATCCTTACCCGCAAGATCTCGTCAATGAATGGTACAAGCTTTGATTTTAACAATTTCACGACTCTCATGAACAAGTAACATGCTCTACGGCTCACATAAACATTCTGGTGATGCAGACCTCTTTCGTCAAGAAAAGCACCAAGAACATTGGGAATGTACTGGGAATTTTCGTGAATAAACTTCAAGTACCTAGTTATATTTTCCAAGTATACTAGTGCAACAAGTCTATGAGAATGACC
>NC_025693.1:28929969-28973189 GCF_000633955.1 Camelina sativa
CACTTTAATCCAACTACCGCGCGTAGCGCGGATCCATTACTAGTTGTCAATATATAATAGTGTCATATTGTTGTTATAGTAATGTTAGTAGTAGCGTTTCTTTTTTGCTATAATAGAGTTAATAGTAGCAGAATATTTGTATTATCTTTTTATATAGTGTAGCTATTTATGTTCGCTATAATTTATTTTCACATTGCAAAAAATTAACACTATAATTTAGTTTTATGTAGCTGTGATTTTTTGCTATGCTCGATGATCGATATATATATATATATATATATAAATATTCGATATTTATATTATATATATCCAATATACATATTATATAATGCTTTGAAAGAAATTAAATTTAGAAGAACTTTACTGTAGACTAAAAATACCATACATAAGATTCAAGTACAAGTCTGAAAACAACACTCATTGATCTAACCATTCAAGTACCAAGAACAAATAAACAATTAATCAGAAGCTAAATCTATGTCAAGTACAGTTAGGTAAAGAGGATAAGATAGAAACCATACCTCTCAAATGGATACATCCTCTGAAATGGACAGATCCACCTAATCTGGTTTCTCTGCCTAGATGAACACATAAGTGCACCATTATATCAAAGAAGCTTAGAGGAAAGAATCTCTCGAACATACACAGAGTTTCCATAATTTCATTTTTCAATGATGTGATCTTCTCCATATCAACAACTCTTTGGCAAAGATGGTTGAAAAATGAGCAGAGGCGTGAAATTGCAATCTTTGGACCTTTAGGCAGTAAACCTTTAAGTGCGACAGGTAGTAATTGTTGCATCAACACATGGTAATCATGTGATTTAAGACCCATTACCTTGCACTCATATAATGATATGCAACTGGATATACTGGAACAATATCCATCTGGACCTTTGAAGTCATACAGCCGCTTACAAAATACTTTCTTTTCTGCCTTTGATAGAGACCAAGGAGCAGCTGGAAGGTAGATACGTTTACCTCTTTCTTTAGGATGCAAATTCTTTCTAATGCCTAGAAGTTGGAGATCTTTGCGAGTCTTTAGGCCATCCTTTGATTTCCCACTGTGCAACAATGTCGCCACAATGCTTGCAGGCACATTTCTCTCCACATGCATCACATCTAAATTGTGTCTTACTGGGAGGTACTACACAATTAAAGTAAATACAAGTTAATGATATATTGATTAGTTATGAAAACTACATAATAAGAGAAAACAGATACATACACTACAAGAAATTTGACTATTGATAGCATAAAAGGATAGCGTTTTTGATGTTTATGCTATCTTTGAGTGAACCGTATATTAAAGATAGCGTTTGGTTATTTGTAAACGCTATCTATGGTTAACAGCGGGAATTAAAATTTGACGCGGGCCAAAATTTGGTTCCTAAAAATTTGTAAACGCTATTGAAATTAAAAGGGGGAAAAAATTCGTCATTTCCCTAAGGCAAAAAAATAGATCTAAGGCAAAAAGGGTTTTCATTTTTCTCTCTTTCTCGATTTTTCCTCTCAATCGACTTCTCAGTCTCTCAAACTCTCAAACTCTCAAACTCTCAAACTCTCAATCGACTTCTCGACTTTTCCTCTCAATCGATTTCTCTGGCTCTCAATCGATTTCTCAGTTTCTATTTCTCTCTTCCTCAACTCGGTTTCTCTTTCTCGATTTCTCTGGCTCTCAATTGATTTCTCAGTCTCTAGCTATTTCTCTCTTCCTGAACTCGGTTTCTCTCTCTCTCGCAACTCGATTTCTCTGTCTCGGAACTCCATCTCTCTCTCTCTCAACTCGATTTCACGGTGGAAACCCTAATCAAGGAGTACACTCGATTCTCACACTCAGATTAGCCGGGTGGGTAATTTTATCTTTGCTTGTTCTCTGATTTGTTGATTTTTTGATAGGGTCTTGTTGGACGATGAGTTCACTCTGATTCTCACACTCGATTATCTGGTTTTAAATTTGAGTGTATGTGGAGCTGAGTTACGGTCTTGTTGGACGATGGATAAGTCATGGGTTTGGCTACCAAGGTATGACATTATTTCCGGTTTTTTCATTGCACAGAAGTCTTGTTTTCATAGAAAGCTTCAGTATTTCAGAAATACAGTGTTTTAGCTTTTCTATGTATATGTTTGGTCTTGAAATTCGTTTTTAACAGAGATATGCTATTGAACTTTTTAATGTTTGTTGCTTACAGGGCTAGCCTTGAGTATGGGATAGGAGCTAGAAATTTTGTGAATGCAGTAACAACAAGTTTGGGTAATCCTAGTTCTATGCTATGTCCCTGCACACATTGCCGGAATTTGTCTCATCAAGGAATAGAGACTATGTTTGATCATCTAGTGATTAGGGGAATGGATGAGAAATACAAGAGGAATTCGTGTTGGAGCATTCATGGTGATAAGAAAATTGCTCAGCCAGATGAAGATCCAAGCTCTGAGTTTGAAGCTTATGATTTGATTAGAACAGCCTTCTTTGATAGTGATTCAAAGCCCAGTAGCCATAGTGAAGATCAGAATGATGATGTTGATAGTGTAGAAGAATCTGAGTTTAGAAAGAAGCTACAAGATGCGGAAACTCCTTTGTATTCAATCTGTCCCAACTACACCAAGATATCTGCAATCATGGGGCTTTACAGGATTAAAGTGAAGAGCGGTATGTCGGAGAACTTTTTTGATCAGTTGCTCAAAATGGTTCATGAAATGCTTCCTAAGGACAATGTGTTACCGAGATCAACAGATGAGATGAAGAAGTTTCTGAAAATTTTTGGGTTTGGATATGACAAGATACATGCATGCAAGAACGATTGTATCCTATACAGGAAGCAATATGCAGATATTGAAACCTGTCCAAGATGTGGTATCTCCAGATGGGACAGGGATATGAATACCGGTGAAGAGAATAAGGGGATTCCAGCAAAGGTTCTAAGGTATTTTCCAATTAAAGATAGATTTAGGAGGATGTTTAGATCCAAAAGAATGGCTGAAGACTTGAGGTGGCATTTTAATAATGCAAGTACAGATGGTACAATGAAGCATCCAGTTGATTCATTAACTTGGGCCAATGCGAATGATAAATGGCCTGAGTTTGCTGCTGAACCAAGAAACCTCCGCCTAGGCCTTTCCACTGATGGGATGAATCCTTTTGCCATCCAGAATACGAAGTATAGCACATGGCCAGTATTATTAGTGAACTACAACATGCATCCGACATTGTGTATGAAGGCTGAGAACATGATGCTCACTCTTTTGATCCCTGGGCCAACTGCACCGAGCAATAACATTGATGTCTACCTAGCTCCATTGATAGATGATCTGAAGGATTTGTGGCATGAAGGTATTTTAGTTTATGACTCTTTCATGAAGGAGAATTTCACACTTAGAGCAATGTTGATGTGGAGTATAACTGATTATCCAGCATTAGGATCATTGTCAGGATGTAAAGTCAAAGGGATACAGGCATGTATTGTTTGTGGAAAAGATACGCCTTCTAGATGGTTAAAATTTAGCCGTAAGCATGTGTATTTGGGCAACAGAAAGAGGCTCAGACCTGATCATCCATACAGAAGAAGAAAGAAATGGTTTGATAATACAGTAGAGAAAGGAAGTGCAAGAAGAGTTGAAACTGGAGTAGAAATCTGTGAGATGCTTAAGGATTTCAGAAATGATTTTGGTAAATGTATAGAGAAAAAAGGGAAAAGGAAAAGAAAAGGTATAAGTGAAGATGCGGAACCATCGAATGATGAATCTGATGAAGACGATGGTAGATGGAGGTGGAAGAAAAGGTCCATCCTGTTTGAGTTACCTTACTGGAAGGTATATAGATTCAAATTTCAATATAAAGTTGCATATCATATATATATTGAACTAATTCTTCTTCTTTTGTGGTAGGATATGCCGGTTCGTCACAATATTGATGTAATGCATGTGGAGAAGAATGTTTCTGATGCTATGTTGGCTATGTTGATGCAATCTGTTAAGTCAAAAGATGGGGTGAAAGCAAGGAAAGATCTCGCAGACATGGGAATTAGACAGAAGTTACACACACAGGAAAAAGGGAAGAGGACTTATTTGCCTCCAGCTGCTTATTGGCTGTCCAAGTCTGAAAAAACTGAATTTTGCAAGCGGTTAAGTTCATTCAGAGGGCCTGATGGTTATTCTGCAAATATATCCAACTGTGTTTCAGTGGATCCTCCTATGATTGGTGGATTGAAGTCACATGATCATCATGTGCTTCTTCAGAATCTCTTACCAGTAGCTTTGAGAGGATTACTACCAAAGGGTCCTAGAATTGCAGTGATTAGACTATGTAATTTCTTTAAGAGGTTGTGTCAGCGAGTTCTTGATCCAGAAAAGCTAATATCACTGGAGGCTGAGTGTGTAGAGACCTTTTGCCAACTAGAAAGATATTTTCCTCCATCCCTTTTCGATATAATGTACCATCTTCCAATACATCTAGCAAGGGAGGCACGTTTGGGTGGACCTGTTCATTTCAGATGGATGTACCCCTTTGAAAGGTAATCATCTTTGAACTTTGAAAATTTACAGGTTGTATTTCAATAGTTTACTAACATAGTATATCTGTATTTGGTTGAGATATAGGTACATGAAAACACTAAAAGCATATGTCAAAAACTATGCAAGGCCAGAAGCTTGTATGGCTGAAGGTTATTTAGCTGAGGAGTGTATTGCATTCTGCATGGAGTTCCTACAAAATTCTGTACCGGTGGAAGAAACAATCAACCGTAATGAAGATGTTGGATCCCCTGGGGGAATACTTGAAGGACGCCCATTCCAGAAGGCTGCTCAAGTGGTATTAAGTGATAAAGAGAGAGACATTGCCCATAGATATGTTCTAATGAACATGGCAGTGATGAGTCCATATGTAGAGTAAGTTTGTCTTTTGTCTCATCTTATTTCTTATAGTTTAACAACTAAGTTTGAAAGTTTAATGTTTACAACTAACTATCTGATGTTCTGTAACAGTATGCACCTTGAGGAATTGCAATCAATGGATGTGAGATGTCGTAAAAGTGAAACTCTTTTATGGAAATTACACGCAGATAGGTTCTCACAGTGGGTAAAAGATAAGGTTAGATCTTGTATATTTACACAGTATTATTTTCTTATTACTATGTATATATAGTAAATAACTTTAAATACTTTGTGTGGATATGTAGATCCCTGGTAACTCAGAACATCATTCAGAGAAATTGAGATGGTTAGCTCATGGACCAAGGAATATAGCTCAAACCTATAAGGGGTTTGTCATTAATGGGCATAGATTTCACACTGAGGACGTAATGCGCAAGACTCAGAATAGTGGAGTAACTTATGAAGCTTTTAGCATGTGTAGAGCTAGTGCTAGAGATAATAGACAGATGGCGGACATGGTTGTGTTCTATGGAGTTATACAACAGATAATTATGCTAGATTACCATATGTTTCAGATACCACTATTCAAGTGTAAGTGGGCCAACAAAGGAAATGGTGTAAAAGAAGAAGAAGGATTTACACTTGTGAATCTCAATGTCAACCAATCTGCCTACCTCCAAGATCCATATATTTTGGCCTCCCAAGCTAAACAAGTTTTCTATTCTAGAGATGACTCCTCAAGTTGGTCTGTAGTGATGAGGGCGCCACCAAGAGGGTATCATGAGCTAGAGACAGAAGAAGAGTTTGTAGTTGCACCATCCGTTCCGCAAAATGAAGATTTTGGAAACGAATCTTCTGATGATGAGAGTTTCTTTGATAGAGAAGATTGTGAAGGGGTCTTAGTAGTGAATTAATTGGATTAGGATTACTTGTACTAAAATTTATTACAGTTCTGTTTCAGGTATATGAAAATGTCGAAGAAAATGGATACAATCATTCCTAGACGCAGTAACCGTCAGCTAGGCATCCCTCCAGTCCCTGAAAAGCCCATCCGGAAACGCAGTAAGGCTGTGGAAGAAATTGGATTAGAAAGAGAAGAAGACAGGCAGGTCAATGATGTTGATAGTGATGAGCATCACAATGAAGGCCAAGAAGATAGGCAAGTCAATGGAGATTTAGAAGAGCAGCAGGCTGATCTAGAAGAAAATGTGCAATCAACAGCTGGAGAAGCTCAGGAAACCAAGAAAAGGAGAACAAGAGGGCCAACTAAAATGCGTGGAGTTGCTAAACACCATGAAGAGAAAATTGAAGTTGAATGGAATTCTCTTGGTGCACATGTGGGTCGAGGATCAGTCTTGCTTTCATCCTTCATGGGTATTTTGGTAAGAGAGCATGTGCCAGTTCTTCTTGATGACTGGAGATATTTGGATCCTAAAATAAAAGACATGATGTGGGAGCAAATTCAGGTATTTCCTAATTACTTTTGCTAATTTACCTCTTATATGAGTCTGTGTACTAATCATCAAGTTGTTTAAACTGTTTCACAAATATTGTAGGCAAGGTTCAATGTAACTGAAGAGTGGCAAAAAGAGTTTCTTTTGGGGCAGATGAATAATACTTGGCGGTCTTCTAAGTCTAAGCTTGTCTCTAAAGTACGAAAACTAAATAATAAAGAGGTTCTGGAGTTGAAACCAAGTAACATCCAATCTGTTGCAGCTTGGAAAAAGTGGGTGAAGTCTAAGACTAGTGCAGAATTTCAGGTTGTGTATTTCAAAATCTGTAATGCTTGAATATGTTTTGTTTGAATCTTTATTGATTATGGGCTTGTTTATAGGTTGTAAGTGAAAAATTCAGGGAACTGAGAAAGGGGCAGATTCCACACACCTCAAGTCGTAAAGGAATGACTCGACTAGCTGATGATATGGTATGTGGATGTTAATATTTGCTGTTATTTTTCACGCAAAGCTGATGTGGTGTTGTTAACTGCAGAAGAAAAAAAGTTCAGACCCAAGCAAAGTGTCAAGGAGCAAAGTATGGATAGCAGGACACACTCATTCAGATGGGAGACCTGTGAGAGAGAAATTTGTCGATACTGTTGTAAGTGACATGGGATTGTTTTGTTTGAATCTTTATTGAATATGGACTAGTTTTATAGAACTCACATGAATTCTGTTTTCACTATTTGTGTCAGGAAAAAATAAAATCTCTTGATAGTGAAATGGCATCTACAGCTAGCACTAGCATTAGAGAGGATGCTGTGAGCCAGGTGTTAGGAAGAGACAAACCTGGAAGGCTTAGAGGGATGGGCAAAGGGATCACTGCAACAAAGCTAGGATTCCTTCAGGCTCGAGATGCACATGTGTATGAGCTTGAGAAAACGCAGAAGGAATTGGTCAACAAGGTTGAAAATCTTGAAAATAAACTTCAGTTCTTGTCTAAAGGGAATAAGGTTAGTTAATCTTTATCTCACATTGGTCAACAATGCTTGATGATTCCAATGTATGCTTTTAAAATTCAACTTCTTCTGTGAACAGCCTGATGATGTTTCTACCTCGGACCTGGGTAGTAGTTGTAGACATGATGTTCGTATGTGTCAACTACTGGATTGGTACTCAAAAGAGGATGTTGTTGTCGGTGAAGGAGAGTACTGCTCGTCTGAACCAATGTACAAGGTTGCTGATATTCCAATTGGTCCTAATGTCTCAGTTGTCATTGTTAGGTCTGTACTAGTAGAAAATGCTTCTCTCTGGAGGCCAACTAAAACTGTTGGATCACTTACCCAAGCTGTGGGAGTCAAAATAGCATGGCCAGCTAATAAAATCAAGATGGTTGATTACCAAACTTCTGATTCATCGGTAAAATTTTGATTTTGGTTGATTTTTATGAAACTGTATTATTATCATTTCTTGTTCTGATATATATATTTGTTTATGACTGACTTAGGTACATGACATGGTCATCATCTACGATTGTAATGTGGAGGAGGATGAGATAGTTGCTGAGGGTCATATATGGTCTACTGATCCAAACGAAGTGATCAATGATATTCGTATTGGTTCAAATGCTGCAGTGGTGAAGGTTGATAAGGTGGTTAAGAAAGATGCTTATCTGTGGAGACCAACTACTGAAAATTACTTGATGGAGCATGTACTTCAAGATTATATTGCCTGGCCAATTAACAAGATCAATACTCAACCTTCAAGAGAAGCATCACCAAAAGCATCATCACCTAAGGTATAATTTCCAGTGACTGAATTTTAAGTTAGTCAAATGTTATATAATGATCTTGAGTTGATCTTTAATTTTGTTCTGAGTGGTAGAGTATAAGCTGCAGCGTCGCTAACAGCTCAACAAATGGAAAGAAGACTTGCATGTTGTTGGACTGTGAAAACTCAGGAGAGATCGTTGCAGAAGGTATAGTCATGTCAGCCAATCCGGAAGACACAGTCCACTGTAAACCCTTAGGACCTAATGCTAGCAAGGTATGGGTTAAAATTATAAAGATTGGAACAGCCAAAGTATGGAGACCAAGTGCGGAAGTGGAATGTGTTGCTGATGCTTTAGGTACAACAGTGGCATGGCCTACTGATAAGATTGTAGGGTCTTGAGTTCAACACAGTTGTGTTAGAAACAAACTAGGGCCTTAGCTTGGAACTTGAACAATTGTGTGGTGTTTATGTTTGGCTAACTAGTTTATAAGTTTATTGAACTATTGTGTGGATTATGTTGGTTAGTTGGATTGAAAACCTAATGTTATTTTATAAAAGTTTTCTTCTTCACTTCATTTTGTCGTAAATCAGGAATCCAAACAAATAGCATAAAACGAATGCTACAAAAAGTAACATAAAAATGTAAATAGTCTAAAAATAACGAAATATAATCGCTATTGTATACACTTAAATATGGCGGTTATAAAAACGTTATAGTTTTTGTCAACATTCAATAGCTCGCTAAAAACGTTATTGTTTATCAACATTCAATAGCGCGCTGAAAACGTTATTGTATATCAAAATTCAATAGCACGATAAAAACGTTATCTAAAGTGTCAGACTTTTTATCGCGGGCGATGACATAGCGTTTACCAAACCGCTATCGTATGATACGGTAGCGTTTTTCAGGCGCTATCAATTGTCAAATTTCTTGTAGTGATACCTCCCAATAAGACAACTTGAAAAATATAGACCTTTTCTTCCATCTGGATAACTCTTCCTCGTCTTTTTCCTCTTCCTCAGACTCAGTGTCATCAGACTCATCAGATGAGGATGACTCAGTAGCAGCAGTCTGCTTTCTCTTCTTCCCACTCTCTTTCTTATTTCCAAAATCATTTTTGAAATTTTTTAAGAGGAAAGAAATATTATGACCAGTTAATATCCTGTCCTTCCTCCCATATTCAGCTTTTCCGTCAAACCAAGTCTTTTTCCCCAGATAATTGTGTGTTGGTGATAGACCTTTGCGATGGCACATATATACATGTTTCCTACAATTACTCAACCACATACTGTCAATGTCTTTTCCACATAAAGGACAACCGATCTTACCTTTAACTTTGCATCCAGCAAGATTTTCATATGCAGGGAAGTCACTGATAGTCAATAAGAGCATTTCTTTTAGTGTGAAATTGCTCTTACTGAAAGCATCATACGCTATCTCTCCTTTACTCCACAAATGGTTTAGATCCTCTATTAGAGGTTTCAAGTAAACGTCAATGCTATTACCAGGTTGATGCGGCCCAGTAATCAACAAGCTAAGCATGATGTTCTCCTTCTTCATACATAGGTCATGAGCCATATTATAAATCACTAGCAAAACTTGCCAACAACTGTATATGTTGTTCTTCATATTGAAAGGGTTAAATCCATCAGTCGAAAGTCTCAGACGGATGTTCCTTGGTTCAGCAGCAAACGCAGGGTATTTAGCATTCATCTGATCCCATGTAACAGAATCTACAGGGTGACGCAGTTTTCCATCACTGCTCTTGTTTGAAAAATGCCACCGCAGGTCCTTCGCAAGTTGCTCAGACCTAAACATCCTCTTCAGTCGCGGTATGATTGGAAAGTACCTTAAAACTTTCTGGGGGACACATTTCTTTATCTGACCAGTGTGCATGTTTACCTTCCATCTCGACGCCTTGCACTTAGGACAATTATCAAGCTTCTTCAACTTCTTCCTGAATAGACAACACTCATTAACACAAGCATGAATCTTCTGATAACCCATATCAAAAGTCTTGAGAAACTTCTTTACTTCATACATTGATGTATGTAGAACATTCTCCTCCGGTAACATGTCTTGGAAAAGTCCTTAGAAGATTATTGAAGCTTTTGTCTGACCAGCCATTTTCTGTCTTGATTCTATACAGTGAAACAATGGCTGATAATTTGCTATGACTTGCACACGTAGGGTATAAAGGAGTTTCAGCATCAGCTAGTTTTGCAAGGAACTCGTCCTCTTTCTTGTCATCGGCCTCACCCTCAGCATCATCCACTAATTGACACTAAGCAGCTAACTCTTCATCTAAGTATTCAGCAGCTCTGTATAACCCTAAAACCTCTTTATTCCACTGACTAACATTGCTGTCTACTGAAACCACTTCTCCATGATGATACCACTCCCTTTGTATCTTGTAATCCTCGTCTATTCCCTTGCTTACTATGTGACTACTACTACACTGCCTAAATGTCGATCAACATTGCGACAGTCCGTACATGAGCATATTACCAACTGATCAGATCCTCCTATAGCATCAGTAACCTCTTCTTAACAAAATTTAAAGCACCAATCTCATAAGCAGGATCAGTCCTTCAGTACATGCCATTGAAAACAAAACTAACTAAATCAGACTGCACAAATTAACCACTTACCATATAATTTATTTATGAAAAAAGTAATTACATGCATAGATGAACCCATCTCTTCTCCACCATTTTATATGCTACCCTTATTGAGAACCGTCCATTCAGTAATTAAAACCAGCATGATTCAGGCAGAAACATAAAATATGTGCAATCCACAAAACAATCAAATTCACAATAAAGTTTTGTTTAACTAAACACAACCGCGAGTACAGAAAGAAATTACTGAGAAGGACTAACCTATTGAAATTGGGTGAAATCCAGAAAGAAATTCCTCCAAACCGCGAGTACCAAAACCTGCAAATAGAGTACCCAAATTACTGACAAATCTCGATATAAGACAGATCTAAACTTCAAATCTCTAAATAAGACAGAACCCTAACTATGAAATCTCTAAATAAAACATATCTAAACTTGAAATCAGAAGAACCCTAATTGAGAAAACACTGAATCGAAAAATCTAATGAAACAAGCAAGCCGACTGAAATGCGAATCGTCGGCGGAGAAGATTGTTAACAGAGGAGCTTCGTCGGCGGATAAGATCTCACTGACAAAGGAGCTTCGTCTTTGATGAAGATTTTCCAGTGAACTGCGGTAATATGGACGGTCGTCGACTCGTCGGCGGAGAGCTCGATGAAGTGAGACTAATGGTTTTTTTTTCAGTCTAAGTTTTTTCTAAAAATTTTATTAAGTCTCGCGGGTGGAGAGGGAAAAGAGTCAGTTTTACTAAAAGTTTTAAGTCTTTGGCGGAAATACTGATTTTTGGTTCGCGCTTACATATTTTTATGTTTGGCGTTTTAAAAGCGTCATTATAGAGCTCCATTTCTAAAATTTTATCAACGATAACACTTACGAAAACTGCGATATGTTTTTCTGCTATCAATACCCATATTTTTTGTAGTGACTTTTATATATGAATCATTTTTTAGTTGTATATCAATTTATCAATTTGTTTAAAATTTTCTGTAATACTCGAAGTTAAGTTGTATTATGTTGTTATCATAAATATATTTTAAATAAAATATATTTTTTAAGTTTATTTTCTAATAATATCATAAAAATTGTTGGTCATTTTGATTGACAGATTATAATCTTTTTTTTTTCTTGGACAATATTGCTAATCTATATTACTACAACAAACAAAAATACACATATGTCTCGACACTATACAAACACAAAAGAATACATCATTCCCGACAATCTCGGCAAGTGCACTATTCAATTTAACTGATTGATTCTTTTTTTGTTTTGATCAAGTGATGTTATATTAGAGCAAAGAGTTTGGTTTGGTATAATTACATTCAGCCATAGAGAACTAAACCTATGCACCTGAAGCACCGCGCTACCTTCCTACAGCCACAACCAATTTGCCTATAAATAAAGGCCTTTACAAAAAGTCATAGAGCTGAACCTTTAACCAAAAAAAATATCAAGATCAAACAGATAGCGAAGGTCTTTCTTCCATAAAAACGTGGTTCAACCGAGGTGGGTGATCTGCTGCAACATACGAGTTTAACCTGCCATCAACTGTTACACTTAGCGATTAGAGAAGCTACTCTGTTTGAAATTGAGTTTTTCAAAAAAAATTCCAATGGCCCAATGGAGACATGTCGTGCTTTTTTGGTCGAGAACTCTAGTAAACGCCCTTCTATTTATGAAGAAGTATAACTGATTTATTCAACTACAAATCTAAAACTCAAAACTTCTTTTACCTCGTTTGTGTAGTGAAAAAATCACTTCGTTTTTACTCCCAATTACTCGCCCGTCTCGAAAAAGAAAGTACCGATTTTTTATTAACTTTGTAATCGTGCTTATTCTATAGCAGAAAAAAAAAAAAGAGAATCAAACCTTAAATGCATAAATTAAAACTCTTATGTGCCATGTGTATCCATATATGGTAAACATCGAAAAGATCTGAGGGAAAGAGGGCACAATACTCTATAGAAGTCAGATGCAAGTGCCCAAAAAAGAAGGTGTAATAAGAGAGAGTAAGAGAGAGAAACCTCCTCTTCTTTTCCTTTCATGCTACGACAAAACTTCACCGCCACCTGTTTTGTCTTTAGTCTATATATAATTGCTGATTTCGCATTTTCCACTTTTGTTCAATATAATCTGTTTGCCTACATCTATATATCAATGTCTAGACTTTGAAAAAACAATATATATTCACATGTACAATAATAACACTACAAATCATATAAAACACGAAACCCTAAATAGTGTGGTAGAGAGAGAGAGAGAGAGAGAGAGAGAGAGAGAGAAAGAGAGAGAGAGAGAGAGAGAGAGAGAGAGAGAGATGAACAAATGGTTGGGATTTTCTTTGACACCTCATTTGAGAACTTGCGATAGAGAAGAAGAAAAAGACGAAGAAGAACTTAGGCACAACGGTTCAGATGGGTCTCTCTTCTTCGCCGATCCTCTCACACATCATCCTTCTGGTATTACTTATACATAAAATATATCATATATGTTGTTTGTTGGCTTGGCCACTGTTGACGATATTCATTTTTCTATTTTTGTGTAGTGGGGAGATATGATATTAACCTTGATCACCATCATCATCATGACGAGGAAGTGCCAAACTCTCATCAAACCGAGTATCCTATGAACCATAACCAAACCAATATCAATTGCACCACCGTGATTAACGAATTGTACCCACCCGGTTACCTCCTCCACGAACAAACCGAAGTTACACCACAATACCCGAACTTAGTCCTTGATTATGGAGCTTTTGAGAGGGTTGGTTCGGTCTCGGATCTCAAATCTTGGTTAAGGCAAGACACTCCAACATTTCCACTCTCAAATACTTACGTTACTGAAGAGGGTGGTACGAGCAATACTATTAGTCAGTTGAGTAACGAAGAGACTGGTTACTATAACACCAGTGGCTCGATGCTATCATTGGCTTTGAGCCATGGCGCTTGTTCTGATTTGATCAACGAATCAAATGTATTGTCTGTGCCGGTGGAAGAACCGGTTAAGGTAGATGAGAAGCGGAAGAGATTGGATGGTAAATCTCAGGTGGTGAAGGAAACAGTTCCTCGGAAATCGGTTAATAGTTTAGGACAAAGAACTTCGCAGTATCGTGGAGTTACAAGGTACGTACGTTACGTTATTAAATAAGGATGCCTCAAACTTACACGTAATAAAAATGTGAATGCTAGCTAAAATTATGTATACATGTCATTTATTTTGTAGTTAAAGTGATTGTGTCGACACATATATAAACATATTTGTGCGTGTATACAGGCATAGATGGACAGGGAGGTATGAAGCTCACTTATGGGATAATAGCTGTAAGAAAGAGGGACAGACAAGAAAAGGAAGACAAGGTTTTTCCAAAAACAAAAACAAATATAAATTCGTACATTTTCCGATTCAAATATGCTATCATCAATAATTTGACTAACAGTTTTTTTTCTTTCTTTTTTGCAATTTCCAATTCCCTTCTTGATCAATCACAGTGTATCTTGGTAAGTCAAAAACTTAAATTTTCACAACCTATTCTGCATTGGATCCATTTGTCGCATTCGTGTTGCCCTAGTTATGGTCTGAAGTAAATAAGCTCTTTAAGAAAAATAAAAACAAGTATACGTACTGTATATGATAACTTAATGAAAACTATAAAATATAACAGGAGGGTATGATGAGGAGGAGAAAGCAGCGAGGGCTTATGATTTAGCGGCTCTGAAGTATTGGGGTCCTACCACTCACTTAAATTTCTCTGTGAGTTTGATCTGGTCCCTAGCTCCTTCCACTTCTAAATCCTTCATTATTTTATATATGTTACACTCATGCAACATACCAGATTTGTAATTACTTATTTGGATCTTGAAGTAATTAATTTACGATTTTATTGACTTAATTTGATAATGGAATCATTTAGAGTTGGTTAGTAACTAATATCAGTGTTTTGATGCTCTTTTTATCCAGTTAAGTAATTACGAAAAGGAGATCGAGGAACTCGATAACATGAATAGGCAAGAATTTGTTGCCATGTTGAGGAGGTATAACTAGTACTCAACCTAAAACATCACTCTCTTTGCAATATTTGATATTTATAGGCTTTCTATATATACATATATAGTTACATACTTATAACCAAAGCTTTGTTATGAAATTCCCATATATAGGAACAGTAGTGGGTTTTCTAGGGGAGCTTCCGTTTACAGAGGAGTTACAAGGTTTGATTTGGACATACCTTGTAAAAAACTAATTATGAGCAATTGAGCATGTATATAGCATTAGAGGATGTTTATGATCATGGATGTATAATGCATGCAGGCATCATCAACATGGAAGATGGCAAGCTAGAATCGGAAGAGTTGCTGGAAACAAGGACTTGTACCTTGGCACATTTAGTATGAAACCACTTCTATATATAAATGGTTGAATATATAACATTATACATTGTTGTTATTAATTATTAACTTTATATCGCAACTTTGATGAAGGCACGCAAGAAGAAGCAGCAGAGGCTTATGATATCGCGGCAATAAAATTCAGAGGCTTAAACGCTGTAACCAATTTCGATATAAACAGATATGACGTGAAGAGGATATGTTCAGCAAGCTCTGCGATTGCCAATACCGACCAGGCCAAAGGTTCTCCCTCCGGACAAGAACGACCACCATGAAATTTCTCGCCGGAGAGACTTCTTTTCCCGCGGTTTGTTAGATGAGTCTTTTCAATATATCATTATGGTTTAATAAACGTTTAAAAGTTAGGCCTATATATTATATATATACAACATTTTTAGCAAATTATAGGTTATCATTATCAGAATCCAGGATTACTATATATGATATCCTTTGATAGTAATGTTATTATTTTCGGCATGAACTGAAAATGAAAATTGTTGTTTTTATTCGACATAGAATCAATTGAACATTTTTTTTTTCTTTTTGAAAATCAGTTGAACAGTTAATGCATCTACTATTTAAACTCCATAACAAAAGTGTTGATTATGATATTTATTAATTAGACAAAGTCAAGGAGAGGCCATTAATTCCTCAATTTATGTGCCTTCTTCTGAGTTCTGTCGTGGTCGTATTTAAAGAAATAGCGTTACAAAGTGAAACTTAACTTAAATTTATAGTCGAATCCGTCCAAGATTATGATTTATCAACACGTATATCATTATCAAGCTAGTTAATTATAGTAAGCAGCGTAGGTGATATATTAAGGGTTCGGACTTTTTTTTTACAGTCGTATCTGAATTGTTGCTTACATAAATATAAAATATTGACTATATATTGAATCTAACTTATAATCGATTGAGTCCGTCCAAACCTTCGTATTACTATATTTGGTGGATTACATGTTACATAAATGCGTGAATGTTCCATCCCATGCATATACTTATGTGTGTTACATTGTGCACTTATGATCATAGTAAGAACTAATTAAGAAATACATGTTTTACTAATAATTAGGGAAAAGGCTAAATTAAATTCCAAAAAAAGAAAATCCAAATTTCTCATATATGCGACGCAATTTGGCCACATGCACACATTATTCGAGTAGCACTATAGCTAGCTACTAGTTTATAATTTTATATATATATGTCTGCAAGTGTGTATGTTAGTAGTTAGTACAGTGTATGCAAATTGCTTTAAATATCTTGTTGATGACGAAGTTGTTGAGTAAAGCTATCGGCTCCATATACCTCACAGTCACAGATAAATGATATCATCAGAATCTACTTTACGTGTGTCTCTTCACTCTCTCCCCTGCACATTTCCCTCAATTATTACTGTAAAGTTTAACAATATATTTGTTTTGTAGAACTCTCCCCATCAATAACCTTTAAGTACATTCATATATATATATAGCTGAAAACTTATTACAAAGTAGTATTCAATAAAAAGTTATAAAAAAACACATTTTTGAATTCAACTGTTTTATTAGTATTTTCATCATATATGATTGCAGATGAGATTATTATACAATCGCATTTTGTATAGTGTGACCATGAACACATTTTTAATGTTTGTTTATTTGCGGATCCAAAAAAATAATACAACTCATCTGCAATCACATATATGATGGGCCTTAATTAATAAAATAATACTAAAAGAAGAGATCCAAAACGGCCCACTATCAAAAATTCATCACTTGTCGTCGTCAGTGGTTCTTCTTCTTCTTGGTTCATTCGTTCCATCTTCCCTAATTTAAAACGTAAGAACACACCAGGAACGATCCTCTAACGTTACACGTTCTTCAGATTCACACTTCTCTTTGTTCTCAAATCGATTCATATTACACGCAGCTATTCAAATCGAGAAACCCTGATTTCATGATTCAGAGATTTTGAAACTCTCAATCCCAATTTTCGATTCTGCGAAATGGAACCGCCATTACAAAGTTTGAGACTTTTCTTATTCTGTTTCTTCGTCTTCTTCTCCATCTCTGCTTCTTCTATCTTAGTTGACTCACAATCACAAGATTCTACCACCGCCTCCTCCTCCAGTAAGGGTCTTTGAGAGTAGTAACAAGCAGGCGAATCACGAGAAGCATCATCACCACAGAAGAAAAAAATGGCGACAGAGAAAGAAGTCAAGGAACCATCATCGTCATCATCGGAAGAAGAAGGTGAACACGGGAAAGACGGTGGGGCTTTTCTTCGCCGGTGTAGCTGCAGCTTTACAAGTAGTTGTTGCTGCTTTCTTGCTTTTCAAAAGAAGTCAGCTTCTCCGCAAGATCAATGATTTACAACAACACTAAATGAGTATCGCAGTTGGAGTTAAGTGAGTCATCTCAATTTTGATCCCTTTTCTCTTTTCCATAATCTGTAAATTTTTATTGTCTTTAGTGGCTGCAACTCAATATTGTTGTTTAGATCACATCTGAGTATTGTGTAGTTGTTCTGCTTTTAGTCTTGAACCAGTCGTTTCATTGGAGAGATGGGGATGACTCTGTTTATCAAAGTTCTTAGATTTGGTGTGATACATTTTTTGAAAGAAACTGTCAAATGTGTTCTTTAATTCCCAGCTCCAGGCTGTAGATCTAAGTTAGCTATTTAGCATACACACATGATGTCTCCTTTTTGTATGGTTCTAATGGGTTAATGTCAAACATATCATATAGAATAATAATTGCTGGGGGAGGACCGATCTAAACTTGTGGAGTTGGGACCACTGAACCCATGTGAGAGTCTGGTCCTTAAAGTTAGCATTCTTTTGTTTCTTTTTCCTAATTAGAGGGTTCACTCAAGTCAATGGTTAAGTTTTAGCTAATGATATGATGACCAACTCAGGATCTTGAATGAAAAACTCACATACAATGTAATAATCTTGACAGGTTTTGAAGAATTACAAGGAACACAAAACAGAGATGACAAGAATCCATCAAAGATAAAAAAAGAAGAAGAAGAAGAAGAGGTGTTTGTTGTTGTTTTAGTCAAGGGGAGTCCCAAGTCTTTTTTTAACCAGTTCCTCCAAGAACACCCTTTAGCTTCTTGACTGTAGTTGGGTCAAGGAAAGTAGTACCCACGACGAGGTCAGTGGGAAGATTGTTAGCAAAGAGTGCGAAATCAAGAATCTGGAGACCCGGATTAGCGCTGCTGAATGTGACAAAGGCTGCAGCTTTGGCTTTTCCTTGATTGATTTGGAAATGAAGTAAGCCCTGTGGGAAAACCATGACCTGTCCTGGTTTAAGCGTCTGCACGTAGACAGTGTTTGCAGAGGAGGAGACAAACCCAGCAGTGATAGAGCCCTCAAGGACGAAGAGAACCTCAGAGGCACCAGGGTGAGTGTGCATTGGGATCACACCTTTAGGAGCTAGGTCAAGTCTAGCTGTAGAGAGGCCTAGACCGTTCAGAGCTGGGAACTGACCAACGAAACCGGGCGTGACAGCAGCACTGATGATGTTTGTAGTGTTTCCAGGAGTGCCTAAGCCTGAGAAGACAAAGTCACTGGCTTTGACGTGCATGGGACGAATACATGGGTAACCCGCAGGGGTTTCAGCACGTTTCAGGTTTGCGACACAGAAGTCTTGAACTGAGGCATTGGATAGAGCAAAGAGAAGAGATAAGAGGAAGATAATGCGCATCATTTTGAATGACTGGTTTAGGAATAACTCTCTTCTTCTTCTTTTTTTTTATCTACTCTTCTCACTTCTCTCCTCTGCGTTTATATAGAGAGTCTGGTGGATAAACTGTGTGGTGAACATTCGAAAGACGGAGATAAGCTTTTGGAAACCAGTATGGACATCCAAGAACAAGGACCACTCTTAGAAACAAACAAAACGCCTCTTTTCTTTGCCTGCCTGTTCCGCATCATTAGTGATTTTATGGATGATGTAGACATTGATATTAATTACAGATGAAAATTTTCAGAGTTTTTGAGAATAACACAGAGGAGGCAAATTAAAAGATATCAAAGCGTAATGCAGAATTAACTTGTCGCTCAAGTAAGTAGAAGAGCGCAAATCACGTCCATAAGAAGATAAGAAAAACTCGTTTACTTGAGGGTAGTTGGAGTTATGAGCCAAGTGCCAAAGATTTTGTCACAAGTTGGGTAAAGTTGACGTAGAGAATACGAGGAGGAGATGTGGATACGTATGTGTCGTAATGTAATGTGGACCAATGGCACATGTGACGGACCATTAAAAGACACTATTTGACAGCCAGAAGAAGCTTAACAAAGATGTCGACAAAAACAAAACAAAACAAGAAAAAAAAAGCTCTAAGAAAGATTCTTGGAATGATCCTTCTTTTTCTTGGCTAATATATGTCAGTGTCACTAAACAATGTGTGGGAGAGTACTTAACCATTGTGCGTTTGTATGAATTATGGGCCCAAAATTATAATAAATAGGGCTTTGGCCCATCAGTAACGTTTCGGCGGGAAAGAATTAGTCAATCAAATCAGACCGGACTAAACCGGGAGAAATAGTAAACGGCTCTGTTTTTTTCTAATTTTAACCATAACCAATTCTTTCTGTCTCGGTAAAAACGAGAAGAGTCTCTCTACCTTTATTATCATTTATTTGTTTTTAATTAACGAGAAACTGGTTGAGATACCTACCACGAATGCGAATGGTCTAACAGACAAACACACATGCATGCACAAACCACAACCATATTACTCAGAATCATCATCACCAAACAAAACTCTCTAATGGCGTCAATGAAACTCATGTTTCGAATCCTCCGTCGCGCCATCGGCATCGCGATAACTCTCTTAAAGAGCCTCATTTGGTGTTTACTCGACAATTTCGATTACCCGATTCTGATCAAGCTCGCCGATACATTCTTATCTTTATATTTCCTAATCTTCTGCGATCTACGCCCCATCACCGTCGATTTAAACGACGGTGAAACCACATTACATTTCTGGATCTCCGGCCACCGGAAAATCAACCGGCCGAACCTCCTCATGTTACACGGTTACGGAGGGAACTCGAAATGGCAGTTTATACCTCAGGTCACGGATCTGTCGAGATCGTTTAATCTCTTCATCCCTGATCTCGTTTTCTTCGGGAGATCGTACTCGAGAAACACAGATCGGAGCGTGGAGTTTCAGGCGAGGAGTATCGTCGGAGGTTTGAAGAGGCTTGGTTGTTGTGGTGGTAAAGACGACGGAGGAGATTTGTCGGTTTACTCGATTAGTTACGGTGGATTCGTAGCGTACCGGATCGCGAAGATTTGGCCGGAGATGATTGAGAAACTTGTGATTGTGAGTAGTGGAGTCGGGTTTACGCAGCAGCAGAAGATGACGGAGATGAAAAAACACGGCGGAGATGTATCGGAGATTTTGGTACCGAGTAATCCGAGAGATCTGAGGTTGTTAGTTAGGGTTTCCATGAATACAGGTCTTAGGTTTCTTGACTGGGTTCCAGATTTTATCCTCTCACAGTTCATCTCTGTAAGTTCTGTTTCTTTTTGTTAATTACTCACTCTGTCCCGTAATTTAGTTTTTATTTAAAAAATGATCCAGATGTTAAACATTTTGCAGAATAAGCCCTACAAGTTTTCAATTTTTTTGTTTAGGTGATGTATGAGACAAATCGACAAGAACTTTTAGATTTAGCTAAGAATTTGCTGGAAAGAGAAGAGGAGTCAGAGTTCTTTGCAATATCACAGGTCATTTGATCAAATAAAACAGTTTTTTTTTTAACTGAATAATTAGTAACTGATGATCGATTTATTTATTTTGGTGTTGATTAAATATTCACAGAAAACGTTGATCGTTTGGGGTGACAAGGATCAGGTGTTTCCTTTGGAGCATGGGCGTCGTCTACATAGGTAAATAATATTTGATGAGTGAATAGTGATGATAGCTTAACTCTATAGTATAACAATTCAAGTCATAATAAAGGATCTCTCAGTTTAACCTCCTCCATACTCTAATTTTGTTAGTATATTATTATGTAATCTTTTTTTTTTTTTGCCACATAATTTTTCTTTGACACAGGAATTTGCCAAACTCGAGTTTAGAGGTATTGAAGGAAATTGGACATGGTGTAAACATTGAAGCACCAACTACTCTTAACAATTTGATTATCTCGTTTGTTTTAGGTGTTGTTCCTTAACTTCTACTGCTGTAGTTTTTCCTTTTTACGGTAGTAAATTTTATACATGGTTTATACCAATAATATATTCGTATTTGATCCAAAAAAAATTATTCAACTGGAAGCAAAACTACCGGTCTAAAGGATTATAACATGTAAAACAAGTATTGTATGTCCAAACAAACTGCCAAATCACAATTTACAATGCATTGGGTTTGGGATAAACAACTTGTATTCCAATCAGCATTTATATAATTTGACCAAGCTGATAACAAAAAAAACATACATGTAATATAACTTTTGAATTCATATATAAAACTGTTTCCCGAGGTCATATATATAATGGAACTTTTGGTGAAAACCAAGGGGGGGGTTCATGGTGCATTAACAAGATATTGACATTGGTGATCTTTGCATTTTATTTGGTACGTGAGCATGTACCAGGACCTTAAAAATCTAACTCTATTTACTTCATCGACCAGACCACCATCGTGCTTACTGCTTATCGATATGACATTGCGGCCCACACATTCAAGAAGCTCTCAGGCCAGCCCAAGAAAAATACTCTCCTCGTGTGAATTTTCTGGCTTGCTCCTATATCATAGCTTCGAATTAAAAGGTGCTTAATTCAAGTTTCAGCCAAATCTAACCAAAAAAAAAAAAAATTATAACTTAAAATTTTTTCATTATCCAATCTTCATATGTGAAATTTTCTAACCTATAATTTTAAATGTTAAATGATCTGACCCATTACATGTTAAATACTAACTTCATATAATTTGTTAAAAAATAGATTTTAAGTCCCCTTGTCCGACCTCACTACTGACACTATAAAGAATAAAAACAAAAGTTACGGGTCGGGTCAAAAAAATAAATAATTTTGATCCAGATGTCTGACTGACACAGTGGCACAATATCTTTAACCTCCATAACTCTGCAAATTACAGATGCAGCAGAGAGTAAGCCAAGCAAGTACAACAACAACACTCAAAAAAAAAATCTTTTATTCCTATATATAAAAAAGATAAGAACATTTATATAGTATAAATATTCCCCTTCAAATCTCTCTCTGTCTCAAACTGTTTGTCTACAGACGACAAGTAGATTCCTTTTTTTTTTTTTTTTTGCTCTCTTTGCTTTCCAATAATTGTCATATTATTTTCTCCATAAACAAGAAAAAATATAAAGATTCTTAGTTTTATTTCCCGAGAAAAAAAAATAAAATCTCGATTTCATCTTCTCTGTGTCACCACCACCTCTTCACGGAGCTTGTTTGTTTTTTTTCAAGGTAAGAAACTGAATTTTTCAAAAGCTTTGCTTTTTGAGTTCATAGAATAGATATGATTCTTTTGTTTTCTGGGTCTTCAAAAATTTTATAAAGACTTTTTTTTTTTTTTTTATGAATCTTATAGAATCGGTTTCTACTTTTGTTGAGATTATCTCACTATATAGGTGAAGGCTACTTATAGAATAGCTATTTACTTACTTCTCCTTTTTTTCTTTTTTATCTATATATAGATCTCTCTTTTCCTCAAAACGTGTTTGGTGTTTAGTCTAAAAATTGAGGGTTCTTGAGATTGAAATGTAACTGCAAAAAAAAATATATATATTATCTTTGATTTGTGTTACTGGAAAAAAGTAGAATCTTTATGTGAGTGATCAAAGAGCTTTATGATAGAAAAGGTCAACGGAATAAGAAACTAAACACACTTGTTTAATGTGAGTTTTATTTGCCTTTTTTTTTTTTTTTTGTTCTGTAGATCAATCAAGATTTGAGCTTTTGATGGAATCAAGAATGGAAGGAGATGTGTATTCTGGATACCAGATGGATGGTAAACTGTTGCAGAATTTTCAAAAGAGCTTTGTTCAAGTTCAAGACATTCTTGATCAAAACCGGCTTTTGATCAACGAGATCAATCAGAACCACGAGTCAAAACAAGCTGATCACTTGGGTAGAAATGTTGGTTTGATTAGAGAGCTCAATAACAATATCAGAACTGTGGCTAGTCTTTATGGTGATCTCTCTCATTCTTTCGCTAGATCGGTTGATGCTTCATCCGAAGGGGAGTCTACAGGGACACTTAAATCTGATGGCAAGGCCAACAACAACAACAACCAGAAGAGGTTTAGATCCGGGTAACAACATAACCAACAGTTAAAAAAAACAATCTTGATGATTTTGTAGATTCAAAAGCTAATTTGATTGTGGATTAAGGAGTGACAATGTTTGTTGTTGTTGTCCAACAATATGAACATTAATATTGTGTTTTTTCTTAAGGGTCTTCTTCAACAGTTTTGCTTCCTGTAATCTCTGTTGAAATTGTTATCTACATAATGTTTTATGTCTTTTGATTCTGAGGTAATAAAAGAATTTTTCTTCTTTTGTTAGATTTGACATATCTCTGAAATTCAAGTTCTGCCACCAACTGATGCATTTATGACAAGTTAATAATTACACCTTTGGACTAATCAAATTCTCTAATCATCTTTATGCACTTCAAAAGGGGTTCTCACAAATGAATGTGTACTGTGCAGTGTGATTTCTTTGGTTCTAGAATTTACATGTAAACCATATCTTGTTTGTAGAAACTCAAAATTTAGCAATGTTCATATAAAGTAAGATTGATACTCGAATCAAAATAAGAAAAAGAAAGACATGAAAGTTGTACTAAAGTCTGATCTAGCAAAAGAAGATGATTATCCTCGTTGCCTTTGTGCTTGCTTGCATGATCCTTAAAGTCAAAAAGACAACAGAACAGAGACTTATAGTTTTAACTTTAGTTAGGTACTTTTTATTATTCCTTATCTTTTTTTCTCCATTTTTACACAAGTTTCAAGTTGTTTTACAACACAAAGCTTCTTTCCCCCCTTTCTTTATTTGTTTTCATTGGCTTTTGGACAAAAGAATCCAGCCAAACTTTTTGGTTCACTTCACCTTTTTATAATCAATTTCTTGGCTCACATCCATTTTCCTATCAATTTTCTTTTTGGATATTTTATGAAAACCATAAATGGTAGGGCCTCCATACTGTTCATATCATTCTTTCTATGATTCTCATGGTTGCTCAATCTTACAGATAATGAAAACAAATAATTTTTGATGCGTACAAGAGGAGAAAAACTTATGATTCTGAAGGCTTTCAAAGTTTCTTGAGACCCAGGTCAAATATGAAAGGAAATAATTTCTTATCTACATCAACAGAAAGATGTTGTAAAGACAGACAATGATGATGTATAATACTAATATGATGTTCTGTTCATCTCAACTTTGAAGCTTACTACTTCTTTTCACTCTGTCTCTGCATCACTTTCATCAACTGTCCTTCCCAGTCGGATACAACTTCTTCTCCACTCGTAACCTGACCGAAACGGAAGCCTCATCATTTGTACTGGAAGCAACATCAATGAACATAACGATCTATTCCTAGAAAAGCAAAGATTGTTTATCTACCTCAAATATTAACCCTGTTGGTGGGATCACACTTAGAGCTTCAACACATATACGAGCTGCATCTTCCTTGCTTATGCTTCCTTTAGCTGCAGCACCCTGTTTCATTCATAAAAATGTTGTTGAAACCAAGCAGTCAAGTGAACACATGTTTTTTCTTGTATTGGATGAATTTACCTCGCTAAAGTTGAAGCCTTGATTCCCTCCAGGACTGTTCTCCAGCTTGCCTGTTCTTATGATTGTATAAGGAACATTCGAAGATATAACAGCCTTTTCATCTTGCTCTGCCAGTTTTTTCGCTTTGCTATTCATCATAGCTTGAATACCACCGCTGTTTTCATAGACAGACAACTGCAGCTTCATTAAACCATGATCTCACAGACACAAGACCCTAATCAAATTATAATAAGAAACCAAGTATGAAGAAGGTAAAGTCATGGAGATGTATGTATCCTTACCTGAGACAAGAGAACTGCATGTTTCACACCTCTTAAACTCTTGACATTAGACAAGAAACCTTCCTGAAGTACAGAATGAAATGCTTAATGTTTTAGATAAATGTACAAAGTCAGATCAACACGAATGATGAAGGGTTTGGTTAAAACATACAGTTGGGGATATGATTGCACCAACACCTTTAAAAGCTTTCCTTAAGAAACGCTCGTTGCTTGCATCTCCAGACGTCAACTTCACAGATTTACAGTAATTGAATGTTTTGTCAAAGTAAAACAGAAACAAGAGACAGAACTAGGAGTACTATAAAACAGAAACAAGAGACAGAACTAGGAGTACTATATATATTCAGTGAACCAACCTCAACATAAGCTCCAAAAGCATCTAAAGCTTTTCTTTTGTCCTTCACAAGTGCTTTAATCCGAGTTCCTTTCACAATCAGTTGCAGTATAATCATCTACATCAGCTAAGAATTAACAGTTCTCAGTTTCATCATGCTGCATCCAATATATAATGGTTCTATGAAACCATGAAAACACACACCTGACCCAAATCACTGTCTCCATCCGTTACAAAAACAGCATCTTTTTCTCCATCAAGATCATCTTCTTCTTCCTCTGCTTCATGGATTCCAAATAACATATGTAAGAGTTATGTTTTAAGTCCTGATGAGATTCCAATTCAAACCCTTTTAGGTTAATACCTTTAAATTCATCGTCGTCTCCACTTAAAGATCCATCCTTTGGTCGAAGTTCAGGCGCTCCATACCATTTCCTAAGCTTCGGACCGCCTTAAAACAAGAGAAAACACACAACAGTATGGTACAAAGTCTCAATTTTTTTTTTTGTTTCAGAAAAAAGGCTTCACCTTTAAAACCAAATTCCAGTGAAATTGAAGATACCTTCGATATAATCGAGAATCTGATCCACAAAACTTATTTTCTTCTTAGCAAAACAACGAACAAGAGAACGTTTCCCAGATGTTACCACAACTCCACATTTGGGTTCAGAGACCTGATTCGAAGAAGTAGAGAAGAGTAACGAAGGTCCTTGGCTGAGGAGAGATGAAGGTAGAGAAGTACCCGCCATGTCTGCAACTGCAAAGATAAGGTTTCCGTTTCGTTCTCCTCACCTTACAGTCCTTACTGTACTGCTGTGATGTAATCTCAAAACGGTTTCTTGTAACCCTCTAGACGAGGGAGAGGTTCTCTACACGGTGATAATTACCACAAAGCCTTTCTTATGATGAAGGAAACATTCATTATTGTGGCGCTTTATCACCGTGCCAGGTGTCTAAAGTCCAGGCCTTTCATTTTGCAACCTTATCTCAACGTTCTTCTGCTGATAAGATAAAAGGTTGAGACTTTCTTCTTCAATTGATAAAAACGTTTGCTCCCTAGTTTCTAATTTTTGTTCACTTTTTCCTGATGAGTCTCTTTATTTGTAAATGTTTTTGTTTAATTATATCTATATTCCTTACTCATTAGTAATATTGTGATGTAGCTCATGATTCTTACATTAGATTGCATTGGTAGTCTTTGCTTTGAGATCTTTGTTCGAATACTTTGAACTGAAGCAATGGCATAGAAATCTTGATTTAAATATGTTGTTTGGTGCTAGTTTTATTTAGCATTGATCCATCTCTACTCAAATCCTTACACCAGATTTAATGGTATAAGAGGATCCAATGACAATGCTTATAGTGAAAATGGAGTTTATAGTCTCTCTGAACTATCTATGTCCAAGTTCTTGGGAGTTCGGAAGCACCTTACATCTTTTGACACTTGCTTTCTACTCTACTGACGGTTGTAAAAATCTGTTTGGAATTTCTAAGGTTTTCTTTGACAATTTTTTTCCGATTTGGGTTTAAGATTTACTAAAGTTGATGTGTTTTGATGTTAACTGCTTAGTCCCTCAACATTGTTTTATATACTTCAACATAACTAGTACAATGGTAACTTGGTGCTATTACTTACCCTCATGATGTGTTTGTGTTAAGTTTTGTCTTTCTCAAGTTTCCATTGTTGCAGGAGAAACATGTCTCCTCATGCATTGCATACAACTTCCATTCACAATGCAGCAAAAGAATCATTGTTGCAAGAGAGAAGTAAAGTCCACAATGAGCAAGGATCAAGGACATTGTTAGGCAACAAACGATTGTAAATTGTACTGTATTTCTAATTTTGTCAGTAAAGGACCAAAGTTGTTTTTAAAACTAAACTATCATGTACTCTTGCCTTATTCTTGTTAAATGTTTCTAAACTAAATTTTTTTCTATTGCGAGTTAAACAATGGAGGAAGTGTAATTTTTAAAAAAGAAAAAAAATAATCTGGACTAACCAAAATGGAGAAACACCCACCTTTTTCACACATTCTTTTGTAAATGTGGAAATAACCAAAATTGCAAAATCAGCCGACGTGCATTGCTGGTCTAGATATATCATCCGACACGGCGTCCTTACACACGTGAACCAAAACGGAGCGTAGTTTACATCTGTTTTGGCATATCCATCCAGCTATATTAATTAAGTTATGGGATTTACTGACGTGGCAATATCGGACCAAGCTGCATAACATATGTATCACGTACGGATTCCAAAATCACAAAATGTAAAGATTTTGAGTTAATAAAACGCTTTGGAGTCCGGGGGACATGTTAATTCGCTCTTAAGCACTAAAAAATAAAATTAAAAAAGCCTAAAAGAGAGCCAACATAAAAAAGCAGCACCAAAAAAATTTCCCAAATTTATTTTTAACCTTTTGCTAATCCGAGAAGCTTCTTCCTCTGCGATCCTCGACGACGAATCCATTGTTAGACACGACTTTGTCTCTGACGCTTCAAGGTTACTAAATAAAAAGTGTAATTCAATCGCTTTTTTTTTTTCTGTGAATTGTCACACTCTCCGGCGACAATAAAACTTTGTTTTCCGGTGGTGAGCATGATAAAAATTCCATCTTTTTTTATTTTCGTTTATTTTTTACTTTCAAGCTTTGATTTCGTTGCTCTCTTTGTATTCGGAATTCGATGGAATATACTGAAATTTTCAATTGTTTTTAATTGAGAATGCGAAAGTCTCTGTTTTTCAATTGTGGAAACTTGTGAATTCTTTGGAATTTGAAGATGGGGTAGTGTAAATTGTTAGTCTTTCTGATTTTGTATACTTAGTGTTAATCTTTTCTTCTTCAAAGGCCTAACCTTTGTTTGATGATAGATAGTTTTGGACTACACATTCTGGATTATATTTCTGATCTCTGTGATAGATTGGATTCTTTACTTTTGGTAAAGTTAGTTATACATAGGACTGCAGCATCATTTGGTTAATTACTTTTAAGATATATTGACTATTGATCAATTTATTTGCTTTTTCCAATTTGGTGGTTTCAGATTGTGTGTTTGAAGTTGGATTTGCGATGGGAACTGCGGTTGGAACTGTTGAGGACTGCATAGAGATGTTTGAAGGCAGTGCTCAGACAAGTGTCACACCATTTTCTCCAACAAATCAGATTGGAAATCCTGTTGCCTACAAGCTTGTCCGGGTATGGCTATCAATGTGTGCTTTTTCAATGTAAATAAAATTTCCAAGTATTAACAAGCAAAATGATAATTCTAGGATGGTTTTGCTTTTCGTGGAATTGAAAAATTTATCTACTATGACTATAGGTATTAGCCTTTCAAAATCTTATGTTTGGTGGTTTATGCAAATGATTAGGTTTCAGGAGATGGGAGCCTTGTTCCTGCAACCGATGAAGAAATTTTGGAGGTTAATGAAACGGATATGCATATTGCATCAGATGCTTGTCAGACTGTAGGCGACCTTGCAACCGATGAAGAAAATTTGGAGGTCAATGAGACAAATATACATATTGCATCAGATGCTTATCAGACTGTAGGCTACCTTGCAACCGATGAAGAAAATTTGGAGGTCAATGAGACAAATATGCATATTGCATCAGTTGCTTGTCAGACGGTAGGCCACCTTCCAGCTGAAGGGATGTCCCATCTTGAAAGTTCAGAAGGTTTGGTTCCCATAAATCTTTATATGTTGAATGCTTAAAAGCCTATGTTAGTTTAGCTCTAATTCTGCTCGTGAAGGCATTGCATATACAAAAGCACTTCGCCTATAGTTATATCTAGTGGTTTTCGTAGATGCAAATCAGGGGGAGAGCCAAAGTCATGGGTTTCTTAATCAAACCATAAATGTATATCAATCCATCTCACATTCATACCGATTTCTATTGTCGATATATGCCCAAATATGCTTATGTTTATGTGGTTTCTCCATCTGTTGTCCCGTATTCTGCTATTGTTTACGTACAAATTGGTGACATTATATCTTATTCTTTCAGCTATAAATTCAGGTTTACTGCAGTCTGATAATGTGCGACCAGATACTGACCAGGTTAGTCCTATTTCACGAATGTTGAAAACAGAATTTTAATTTCTGACAAACTATCATTCCTACATGTAGATTTTTTAATGTTTTAATGTTAACGTTTTCATAAGAACTCTATCGCAGACCAGATGGCCTTACTCCTAAGATTTTATTCCTTCTTTGAGATTTTTGCAGTATAATGAGAAGATGTTGCAAAAGGTCGAACAAGAAGAGAGGCTTGGCAATGTACATGGATCTCAGGTGCCTTCTACTCCTCCAGATGTCAACATCCAGTTTTCTAATGAAAAAAAATTTATTAAGGAGGATCAAGCCCACTATGAAGCTTTGCTGCAAGAACCCATTTCTTTTTCATCGAATGTTCAGAATGAATGCAATGTGAATCAGTCCGGTATGATCGAACCATGCTCAAACGCAGCAGCTAGTCCCAAAGAAACTGCATTGTCTGAAGCTGCTCAAAAACCTGATTTTTCTAGAGTTAGAGGCGAGATCTGCTTGGATGATTTACCAATTAAAGCACTGCAAGAAACATTCAGGGCAACGTTTGGCCGTGAGACAACTGTTAAGGACAAGACATGGCTCAAAAGGAGGATTGCAATGGGACTTGTTAAATCTTGTGATGTACCAGCAACTAACCTGACAATAAAAGATAACAAGTTAATTGGAAAGCAAGAGAAATCCAGTGTTATGACTAATGTCGTTAGCAAGGATATGTGTGATGATGTAAGAGCTACTAAACCGAAAGATGCGCCATCGAGTACTGATCATGTGAATGCTACTGACCACTATTATGCTAGTGAGGATTATTCCAGTGAACAGAGGGCTGCAAAACGAGTGAGGAAGCCTACACGAAGATACATTGAAGAACTATCAGAAACAGATGAAAAACAGCAAAATGACAAGCCAATGATTCCTTTAAAGGATCAGAGGTCATCCGAAAAACCTGAGGTCAGGTCTATCAGCGTCTCCTCAGGGAAGAGAGTTGCTGTCACCAGGACGGTATCCCTTGCTGGATCTGAAATGGAGGTTCCTTATGTTTCTCATGTCCGAAGAAGCCGTCCAAGAGAGAACATCATGGCTCTTATGGTATGTCTCTTTGTTGCATTACACAATCTCATGCCTTTTCTTTGAACTTCCAATGATTTGGCCCTATCATATCTTGCTCTTTCCACGTGCCAAATTCTATTTTAAGAAGCATAGATGGAAAATATAATAAAATGAGTGATCTACTTCTGTACCATTATTTTGCTTTTTTGTTAAATCGGAATGTTATATTTTTTTTGGGTCAACAAGTCGGAATGTAATTAAGGATAATGCAACATTGTGTAGGATTATCATTCCAGTTGCTTGGAAGATAGAGCTAGTCCAGCAGAGAGTAACTTCAATTTGACCCCATCTCAGTTAAACAATGAGGTTGTGAAGCGAGATTTGGTGGTAGAGTCTGCTTCTCGACCAGTCCAAAAAGAAGTAAGGCTTATCTATTGTTTTGGTTCTATCCATCGAAATATCTTGTAAATTTCCTCATCCTCATTTCCTAGTTTGCAGATATTAGAGATGGCCTAGGACAATATTTCATTTACCCCCTACCTGATAATTTAGATAAATTTGGTGTTCCAGATATGATACAGTTTCTCGTTGCATTCTTGGTTTGCAGATGCAGTTTTCTACAAGTGACAAGAACAACGAAGAGCATATTCTCAGTGAGGTTGATCAAGACATGGAGCCAGAGCACATAGACTCCTCTGGAAATAGCTCGGATGACATGGGCCTGCCAATCATGCAAGGTGGTGCACTTAGAAGGAAGCACCATCGAGCTTGGACTCTGTCTGAGGTTACAAAACTAGTCGAGGGTGTATCAAAGTATGGAGCTGGGAAGTGGTCTGAGATCAAAAAGCATTCCTTTTCATCATATTCATATCGTACGTCTGTAGATCTCAAGGTAATTCAACTTATTAACCCATCAACCCTCTTTGCATGTCTNAATGTAATTAAGGATAATGCAACATTGTGTAGGATTATCATTCCAGTTGCTTGGAAGATAGAGCTAGTCCAGCAGAGAGTAACTTCAATTTGACCCCATCTCAGTTAAACAATGAGGTTGTGAAGCGAGATTTGGTGGTAGAGTCTGCTTCTCGACCAGTCCAAAAAGAAGTAAGGCTTATCTATTGTTTTGGTTCTATCCATCGAAATATCTTGTAAATTTCCTCATCCTCATTTCCTAGTTTGCAGATATTAGAGATGGCCTAGGACAATATTTCATTTACCCCCTACCTGATAATTTAGATAAATTTGGTGTTCCAGATATGATACAGTTTCTCGTTGCATTCTTGGTTTGCAGATGCAGTTTTCTACAAGTGACAAGAACAACGAAGAGCATATTCTCAGTGAGGTTGATCAAGACATGGAGCCAGAGCACATAGACTCCTCTGGAAATAGCTCGGATGACATGGGCCTGCCAATCATGCAAGGTGGTGCACTTAGAAGGAAGCACCATCGAGCTTGGACTCTGTCTGAGGTTACAAAACTAGTCGAGGGTGTATCAAAGTATGGAGCTGGGAAGTGGTCTGAGATCAAAAAGCATTCCTTTTCATCATATTCATATCGTACGTCTGTAGATCTCAAGGTAATTCAACTTATTAACCCATCAACCCTCTTTGCATGTCTTATCAATCAAGGCTTTGGATTAACCATCTTGTTGTTTTGTAGGACAAATGGCGAAATCTTCTGAAAGCAAGCTTTGGTCAGAGTCCCTCAAACAGCATGGTACCTCTCTATGTCTCTCCTCTCTCTCTCTATCCCTTTAGCTTGTAACAACTGCCTTTGCCGAGAACTTTGATGTGCTTAGTTGTGAATATACTACTGTGTTTACAGGGAAGTCTCAAGAAACATGGGTCGATGCACATTCCTGTGCAGATTCTGTCACGGGTAAGGGAACTTGCGGAGAAGCAATCTCTGGTTCCCCGGTAAGCAAGGTTGATGGATATAGTAACAGAAGGGAAAGGGAGCAAGATCCGACTTCGTTGTAGCTGAGTTTTTTCTTTTTTTGTAAAATAGCAAAGTAAGGGAGACGAGACGATGACAGTTTCTGTAGACTTGTAACTTTCGAAGCAAGCTTTGTGGGTTATATATATGAGGAAAGTACTAGTATTAAGTAGTCTCTGAGTCTTCTTGAATTGATATGAATGGTTTCTCTATAATATATATATCCATGGAAGTCAAGTCATGATGATCAAATGCCAACTCTGCGTTTGACCCGGACTTGTTTGGGCCTTTTTGTATTCGATCCATTATTTCTTGGAGATGGTTCTCGACCCAGACTTGTATATACTTTCTCGCTTTCTCTAGAACCATCTTGCGATCGCCATCACTCATCAAAATTCCTCCCTTTTTCATTCAAAAGCTTCGATCTTTTATGTTGTTTTTTCACTAAAATTGCCAACACATAGCTCTGTTACTGCCGAGAATCATATGTAAAGGCTAAGTTGTATAACTTCGCATGTAATCCGCATGTCGTAGTTTGATCGGTAGCCAAAGAGGTGAGCTTTCGTTTGCTGGATATGTTACTTCTTTTAGACTTCGCTTATTAAAAGCTTTGTTCTTTCTGATGGAAGTTCTTTAGATGATGCATCTCGTGTTGCCCCAGTTTAAAGTTTGTGTCTTTTTGAGTTAATGGTTAATTGGTGATTTTATTATGATTTCTTTTAAATTATCTTTCTGATTATTGTTGGTTTTTTTTTTTTAATAATGCTGAAACAAGTGAAGATACCTCAATCCTTACAGATCTCGAGCAATTTGTAGCAGTAAATTCTGAAAGAAAAATGGGAATCGTCGAAAGGATTAAAGAGATTGAAGCCGAGATGGCTCGGACACAGAAGAATAAAGCTACAGGTTTCTCTTTACATTATAGAATGTGTAAAATAGAGATGAGACTCATCATTGATTTTCTGCAAAATATTGTCACTTATGATGGACAGAGTATCATCTTGGTCAGCTCAAGGCAAAGATTGCAAAGCTCAGAACACAGCTGTTGGAGCCACCAAAAGTAAGGCAACTTTTTATGAAGAACTATTCAACCACTATTGTCTATGCGTTTTGGATCCTGTTACTAGGCTTGTCTTGGATGTCTATAGCTATAGAGTGTACAAACTTCTGCTCCTTATAGCTGGAGCAGAGTTCAGATTCTATATTCAGTCTTCATTTCTAATTTTGGTTTGTAAATGTCTTCCAAATCTACTTAATAGGGTTCAAGTGGAGGTGGGGATGGTTTTGAGGTTACAAAGTATGGCCATGGACGTGTTGCACTTATAGGATTTCCAAGGTCTAATCTTTAACTCACATCCATGTATTTGTTCAACTTTGGAGTCCCTCACTTAGGTAGCCAAATTTGGGGTTTGTGGCTGTGATTTGCAGTGTTGGAAAGTCCACGCTTTTGACAATGTTAACGGGGACACATTCGGAAGCAGCCTCATATGAGTTTACAACGCTTACATGCATTCCTGGAGTCATTCACTACAATGACACCAAAATCCAGTTGCTTGATCTCCCTGGGATTATTGAAGGTGCTTCAGAAGGAAAAGGACGAGGGAGACAGGTTTAAATACTTATCAGTTTTACACCATATTAAGGGATGCTATGAAATAAACGTAAATTGAAACTGTTTGTTTCTCAGGTTATTGCTGTTGCAAAGTCTTCAGACCTTGTGTTGATGGTTCTCGATGCCTCAAAAGTAAGAGCTATGGTTTGAATGAATATGCAAGTTATTTGATTGTTCTGTCTTTTTTTCGCTTTTGCCAATTTGTCTCACTATTTCTTCTTCCAAAATCGTCTTAGAGTGAAGGTCACAGGCAAATACTGACCAAGGAACTTGAAGCAGTGGGTCTGCGTCTAAACAAAAGACCTCCACAGGTAAAACTTATCTTTATCAATGGCCTCCCTTTCTATTTTCTTAGCAAAACTCTTAATTCTCTTTCTCTTCATCTTCTTATTCTTGATTTTATATCATAACTACCCAAAATCCGCCTTCTGTTATGTACTAGCATGATGTGCTACCATTTTTTGGTTTTTTACTTTCACTGTTATAACAGATATACTTCAAGAAGAAGAAGACCGGGGGAATTTCTTTCAACACTACAGCACCCTTAACTCGCATTGATGAGAAGCTCTGTTATCAAATTCTGCATGAATACAAGATTCACAATGCTGAGGTATTTATAAGTCCACCTTTAATCTTGTTTTCAAATCAGCCTTAGACAAGAATTCTTCCTAGCCTCTCTTGTCTGCAAGTTAGGAGACTAGGAGTAGAACTATAGAACTTCAAATTGTATATTTTGTTGCTTTGTTGAGAGATGTCTGATGAGTTAAGTAAGGAATATTGCAGGTTCTATTTCGAGAGGATGCTACAGTGGATGACTTCATTGATGTTATTGAAGGCAACCGCAAATACATCAAGTGTGTATATGTCTACAACAAAATAGATGTTGTTGGAATCGATGACGTTGATAGGCTAGCACGGCAGCCAAATTCTATTGTTATTAGCTGCAATCTAAAGGCAAGTTCTTGCAAGTATAGTTGTTCTATTACATTGGCAAGACTAGTGTTTAAAGAAAAATCCGATACAATGTAGTCCTAGGCTTCTAGCTTCGTCATAATGGTCTGACTCCTCTATACTCTGAAACCTGTGAGTATCTATACTCGAACACACTGGTCTAATGGTAATAATGGTGTTGCTTGAAACAGCTAAACTTAGACAGACTACTTGCAAGAATGTGGGACGAAATGGGACTTGTGAGAGTTTACTCAAAGCCTCAAAGCCAGCAACCTGATTTCGATGAACCCTTTGTCCTTTCAGCTGTAAGTATTATACCCTTAGACACTTCTAATGTGGATTTTCAGGCTTATTTTGTATAGATAAGAATTTGATTATCTTGTGTTACTTCGCAGGATAGAGGTGGCTGCACAGTTGAAGATTTCTGTAACCACGTCCACAGAACTCTGGTGAAGGATATGAAGTATGCACTGGTTTGGGGCACAAGTGCTAGGCATTACCCTCAACACTGCGGTCTTTCTCATCATCTTGAGGATGAAGATGTTGTTCAAATCGTGAAGAAAAAGGTACACAAGCATAAACTTTATTCTGATCTCTTCTGTCTAATGATGAGAATGCTACATCAAATGTTGATGCTTGTCAAATTTACAGGTGAGAGAAGAAGGCGGAAGAGGACGGTTCAAATCACACTCAAATACGCCTGCTAGAATTGCAGACCGAGAGAAGAAAGCTCCACTTAAGCAATAAGGCAGTTAACCATCCTGAATGATTTAAGTAAGACAGAATGCATGTGTATCTGAACCATAACTTGAAGAATATATGGAAAGTGTTGGTCACTATTTCTTATGTAAACTATGTTACTAGTCTTCAAATGACTTTCATGTCTCAAGCAGAGCTTTGGTCTGGGGCTCATATTGACAAAAGCTAAGAACATATTGTTTCAGAAGCATTACAAGTAAACCATAAATGATCTAAGTGGCCAAATAACGACATTTGCAGTCTTGAAACTAAATCCTTAACATTCATATGTAAAAAGATAAACAGAAGTTGCTTCTGTATCTATATTCCGTGTATGCGTTTCCTGGGACCAACAAGCTGTTGAAGTGACTGAAAGCATGATTGCTTAGCCTCTCTGGCTCTTTGCCCACATGTGTCTCCCTGTTACTTGAGCCGGTGGGTATAAATCAGTCCACTGGTTGCTCAATGGATCTGAACCAGCACTACGCCTTACATTTACATCTCCGTTGTAAGACATTGACTGTTTCTTCTCAAACGGTGTTTTAGAACAAGAGGACGACGACCCTGATCGTCTCTGCTTAGCTTTGATAGATTGTGTCAGGTTCATGTAGCTCGGCTTTCTGTAGTACCCTCCTTCTTCAAGGAAACTTCCCGAGAAGGGAACTGGGGATTGAGATGTTGACGAAGACTCAGAACTCGTGGCTGATGATGACATTGGAGGTGGTCTAGCTGAAACTCTGGTTGTAAGACTGTTCTTCCTGACCTGAACTGTGTCATGTTCAGACACACTGCTCTCGCTTTTCCTTGCATTGTCTGATGAGTTTGTAGGCCCTTCCATCAACCGACCTTCCCATGGCCTGTCTGCAACCCATCGGTCAAGCCAATTCCAACCTGGACTGCTCTTGCATGATCCGTTATTCTTTTTAACACTCCCTTGTTTGTTCACCTTGGCGTTTGGACTTGGACACGTCCTCGGCTATCAAAATTAAAAAACTCAGTAAAACACAAATGGCTCTGAGAGTTTAAATTCTCAAAATGTGATCTACCTCTGAAACCATTACCTGGTGTGTCAAGGCATATACCATAGCTCTCTCCCTCTTGATTGCTCCTTCTTGTCTCATTTGTAGCTTCGTCCTCACTTCATTTATACTTCCCGGGCTATCACACCAACCCTTCTGAACAATACATCATTGCAAAGTATATAACATTTAGTCTCCTACGAGTCCCATTTTATCTCAGAAAATTTCATATCTGATAAGCATTACCTCAGCTTGCTTTGCAGGATCATCTTTTCGTTGATCAGATGGCTTCTGCAACTCCTGTTCATTTGAAGGCCCCCTGTTGCAATGAGCTCGTACACGAGCTTGGACTCGAACAAGAGCTTGCATACACCTTAGTGTCACATCTGCTTGTTTCCGTACTTGCCTACCACGGAATATTGCCTGAATCCTCACCACAGCCTTCAAAGCTCTCAGCGCTTGTCTTGCCTGTAAAACGCATCCATAAAAACATTAAACCACAAAAGCTTCAGAGAAGAAAACAAAAGAGCTGCTCAAATGTATAAGGATCCAGTTAAGTGTTGATGGTTGATTAAAGGATCGATTAAGTATTTAGGGTTGAATCTTTAGTGCTTCTATGTTCCACATACCATCATATCTCTCAATCATGGTGTTAAAACCAATGAGAAGAGATCACTAAACCAAAGTAGACTAAGCAAAGAGTTAAAATCAAAATTGAACAGTGACGCAAAGAGCTGGTAATAGTACCAGGAAAGCTCGGAAGGAAGCTTGAATCCGTGTGGCAGCCCATTCTCGTTTAACAAGAAAGAAATCTTTCGGTGGAGCTCTGACAACAGCAGCAACAGCCGCCGTGAAAGAGTCGTCAGCAGAGAAAGACGGCGGATCTGAGCCTAGCGAAGGAGTCCCGTAACTACCACCACCACGGCTCTTGAAACCCTTTGAGGAAGAGAGTAAGCTTTCTGATGAAGTCCTCCACAGCTTCCATTTCTTCTTACTGTTCTTCTCCTGAAGAGTAACAAAAAGAATCAGCTACTGAAAGATGAAAACAGAGATCAATACGAGTGAAAACAGAGAGCTTTGTTTTCGAGATTTACTTGATCATCATCAGTGATGGGTTTCTTGTTAGTAATCAGAGACTTAATCCAATTCCCAGAGCCACCCATTTGCTCAAAATTTTGAAACTTTTCTTCTTCCAAATCAAAATATGTAATAAAGTTGAAGACTTTCACAGGTTTTGGAATCAGATCCGGCGGAGAAAGGTCGATTACAGAATATATCTGTTACAAAAATCCCGAGAGAGAGGAAAAAGAAGAAGAGAGAGAGAGTTTTGGTGGCCTGAAGAAATGAAGGAGACAAAAAGTTTTGCAATTGTTAAAAGAAGAGATTTGAATTTTGAAAATTTTTGGGCAAGTAATGCAAAAAAAAAAAAAAAAAGTGACATTTTAATTTTATTTTAATTTAACGGTAACATTGACATCTCGCTTTCGTCGTAATAAATATATTTATGACTCGTAACATTGGAAAAATAAATAATTTATTTCTCTCATGCCTCGCGTGATAATAATCTTCCTTTATTTGCGTTAGGTACATATACATAAAGATATTTATGAAACAACCACTTCACTTCTTGTTTCTTAGTTTTTTCACTCCGTAACTTTGTTTTGCAATAAAAAAACAGAACAAACTATAGCAGTGAGTATTATTCACTCACACCAAAGGTTCTTCACTACTTCACAGCTCATTTAAGGTATTATTACCACGTGACCTGAGTGTGTGACATCTCTCTATTTCAGAGAATTCTGGATGTCAATCACGAAACGGTACTTGACGTCCTTCTTCACCACTCTTTCAAGAGCTTCGTTTATCTTTTGAATTGGAATCACCTCTATGTTTGGATAAATCTTATGAGCTGCGCAGAAATCTAACATTTCCTGAGTTATTTTCGTACCTCCTGTTAAACTTCCCGCGAGCATTCTCATTCCTGTCCAAAACAACATCTTTTGGTTTCAGCATCTAAAAGAGTGTGTAACAAAAATGGACTTTTTCGGGAAAACATACCAAGATTGAGATTGGCAGGACTGATTTTAATTTCACTTGGGAAACCAACCAGGACATAGGTTCCAGCAATCTTCAAGAGAGACATGTAAGGATCAAACGCGTGATCACCAGATGCTGTATCAACGATAAAGTCTAGAGATTTCTCTAGCCCCTGCAAGTAAATAATCAAAGTTAAGTGTTTGGTTCCATTCCTAATGATCACAAGAATTTATTTGAAAAAACTTATCTTTCTACCTTCATCTGGTCATGGTCAGACGAGATAACGAAATTGGTAGCTCCCAGCAAATTCAAAGCTTCTTCCTTCTTGGAAATGCTGGTGCTAAAAACCGTCACATTGAGTCCAAAAGCCTTGCCAAACTTAACTGCCATGTGCCCAAGACCACCTAGCCCGATCACCCCAAGAGATTTACCAGGTTGATTCATATGGTGACGCATCATAGGCGCATAAACCGTGATTCCAGCACAGAGTAATGGTGCAGCTGACTCCAGGGGATAGTCTACAGGTATCTTGTAACAGTACCTGTTGTATTCAATATATCAAACACAAGCAAACTAGAACTGAGAAATCATTTGCTTCCTACTAACTCATAAGGCATTCATTCACAAGTTTCAAAAATATGAAATGGCAAGAGAAGAAGCTGATCATAACCTCTCATGAACAACAATGTGACTGGAGTAGCCTCCTTTAGTAACAGAGCCATCATGATCAATACCATTGAAAGTAAAAACTTGCCCTTTAGCACAACTAACTTCCTGTCCTTCGTTACAATACTCACACTCCCTGCAGGAGTTAACATAGGTTCCAACACCAACATGGTCTCCAACTTTGAACCCATGAACATTAGACCCAACCTTAGTCACTATCCCAGCAATCTCATGCCTTGCAAAAGAATAAAAAAAAACTAAATGAATATCATCAATTCAACTAAGTAAGATACAATAAATGATCTAAAAAAAGTTTGGATTTTTAAAACACACCCAGGAACCAAAGGGTACTTAGAGTCTCCATGTTTGTTCCTAGTCCATATAACATCAGCGTAACACACACCACAATGTGTGATTTTGAGTGAAACATCTTCATTAGTAACAGACCTGGATCATACACAGTGTGTGTCAAATAAAAAAAAATAAAAAAAAAAATTGCTTGAAATGAGTGAAAAAAAAGGATCATAACTAAATCATGAATCTCACCTGCGAGTGATTGTGTGAGGAGAAAGAAGACCAGATGGATCTCTTGCAGCCCAACACATACACTCGTTTTCCCCACTCTCTGAAGAACTCATATGGTAATTTCTCAATTCTTTCTATTATTTTTACCTATAAATAAATCAAGGATCGTCTATAATCTTAAAAAAAACACAAACAAATAAAGAAACAAAACTGCAAAGACGAATTCATTTAGCGTTGAGAGAGTGTGCATACCCAGGATCAGGAAAGAGCTGGCGTCTTCTTCTTTGCTGGCTTCCTAGAAAAAGTTAATCAAAAGACAGGTAAGTGATTCGTGTTGACCTGTCAATTATACATCTGGTCATATAATATTGGGTGGTTTTTTATTGTCTCACTTACAAACAAAGAAGCCCATTTATGGCCCAACAAAGACCCATTTTTATATGTCCACGACTTGAATTTGATATTGGTTTTTGAATCGGGTTTCTCAAACCACCGGTTCGGTTCTTCCTGATTGGGGACCCCAACTACTCTTTACATCTGACGGTTCACATTAAACGCATCTCGTTTCGAGCAAACGCCACCGAATACGAATTAGAGCAAAGCAAACGCCACCGAATCAGAAGAGAACCCAATAAAAACAAACAGCCAAAGATCATCTCTAGCAGAGAGGCCAAGAACCATCCATGGCGGATCAAAATCGAAGACCTTTATCATCAGGTAAATGAACTATCAGATCTTATCATGAGTTATGCGTTTTCTTTAATTCAAAATTATGTTTATCATTATTCATTAATTTCCTTAGTTATTATTACAATCAAATTAGGCGTCTATTAATTATTACATCGTTTTCATCTGAAGTTTCTCTAAAGAAAACAATAGCAAAACGCCGGTTGATTAGTCTACTTTTTTAATTTTCTTTGCTCTGTCTGTATTTGGGGGGTTACAAGAGGAGAAGACTGTGAAGTCGCCTAATGTGTTAGAACGGGTCAAAGAAGAAATGCAAGCAATGGGTCATCATGATGAAAAGTCCAAGAGTCATCATCACCATCACAAAGAGACTCATGGAACAAGTGACGACATTGACCAGAACACACCAGTTGATGATGTGAAAGCACCTGGTTTCTTTCAACGCGTTAAAGAAGAGATCGAAGCCATCTTTAACGCTGTTACTCCCAAGCGTTCTTCTAAGAAGTGAGGGAAAAAAAACTGAGTCAACTCAACATCGTATCGTAATGTTTGTAACTCTAATGTTAGTAGTTTTTTTAGTAGGAGTCTTTTTAACACATATCTGAATTATGTGTGGGGGGAGTCTTTCAAAAAGTTTAGTGAGTCTTGGAATTTATCAATAATGAAATTTACACTTGCAAATGTCACAACCCAGAGGTTAATATATGTGATCTAGTATTGAGATTGGTTATTCCTGATTGTATTTTTCCGGTTTGGGTTAAACCGTGTTTCTTGATTGTTGTAACTTTGTTCAGATTAAGGTGGTGGTGAACCAAGTTTATAGACTCTCTCGGTCTCGGATATTGCCGGTGCAGATCTTGTCTAGATGTATACATTTACATTCCAAATATATCTGAACTCGTAAAAATCCTCTTGTGTCTCATATCTTTTTTCATGTTTTGTCGATTTCTCGGTTTTATTGATTCGTATGTACTCGTGAGTGTTTTCTTTAGAACCATGATTAGACAATTGAATTTAAGAGCAAAACAAATATCTACACAAAAGACTGTTTCTTGACAACTATGCTGTTGGAGTCAATATACATAAATATCATTCAGCTTATTTTTCTCTTTCTTTGTAACATTCGTTGTTTGTTGTGAAGAGAAGAAATAAAAAGAAATAGTCTTAACGATTGGTAAATAGTACACCAAACGAAAACAACTCTTTTTGTTTTTATGAGAGTTGTCTTGTACGTACGTACCCTCATGAATGTGTTGTGCCTAACTTTTTCCCCATGATTTTGGAAATTGAACTACTCCAATAAGGAGATTACAATCGTCACACACTATATGCCATTTATGGGTTTTCATTCTTCTTTTGACACCTCCTAACTTTGATATTTTACAATCCTCTATTAGTCACAAAGAATTGTGGGATATACATAATATAGCTTCAAGATATATATTTATTATATATACTAATATAAATCAGTTTTAGTTTACTCTATTACAACATTGGAGAATGGAGACTATCAAACTGTAAAAACCATAAGATCTGATTCTAACGTGTTTACTCGATAACGTGTACGATATTAAAAATATTAGTTTGATTTTTCGCATAAATACGGCGGGACCAACTAATTATACGATTACTATACTAGATTCTTATATGTCCTATTACTACTAGAAAAAAAAAGAATGTACGTAATAGCATACGACACTTGTTTTTGTATATCATCATCCGGTGGATATTAAATTTTAAACATTTATTAATAGGCAAAATATTAAGATTGTGAGTTTTATAAACTATAAACACTAACAATCAAAAATAAATTATTTTCTAATAAAAAGTCTTCGAAAGTTCATTACTATATATTTGTCGCAATGAAACCCGACAGGCCCATATGAAAATTAATAATTTCAAAAACGTATACAATAATACAACTAAATACTACTAGTATACTAGTAGTAAATAAATCACATACTTACAATTTTAGAACTTATAATAATACGCCGAAATTGCATTTAATAATTAAAATGAATGGAAATTTTTTGGGCGCAATTGATATTGATTGCTTTTCTCCAAGGCGTGTTTGGGTTGCACGTTAACAGGACCACCACGTTGATTAGTATTTTAAATAGACCGGTTTAAATTCCGTTGTGGGACTCCTCTCTTTGTTAATGTACTTAGCTAGCTATTACCTCCCTCCACGTTTCCATTCTCTGCCGTCCGATTAATTTGGGATGATCGGAAATGATTCCGGTTGAAAAGTCATAGAAATCAACGGGTGCCATGAGCTGTTGGCTGAATTGATCAGTAGCGAGGACTTTGACGAAGACATTACAACGGGCTAGTCCAAATCATGTGTGTGCATTTTTTTCCACAAAATATATAGAGTAAGTTTTGGTTTCAATCTAATTTGATGTGTACCAATTCTCGTTTTCTAGTGGACGGTTTCTCTGAAATTTACTATATAAAATTTAAAACTTGAAAAGG
>NC_025693.1:28973223-28977965 GCF_000633955.1 Camelina sativa
AAAAAAAAAAAAAAAAAAAAAAAAGAAAAGGATGACATTTATAGGATGGGGACCTAGCAGTAACTAAGTGAGTCCATAAAAGTCAGTGAAAATAGTTAAAAAGGTGGTCAATATCGTGTGCAGAGGAAAAGCAAAGAAAAAAAAAAAAAGAGTACAAAAAATTCGGAAAAAGGTCTATTAGAATCATGGACGTGGACCGATCCCATGTGATTATCCTTCGAACTAAAGTAAACTTGAAAGCTTTTTCTGAATGACAAGAAATAAAACAATGCCTTAATTATTTCACGTTGACGTTATTATACAAATGAAAATCCTAACACATAACAAAAAGAAAAAATAACCAAGTAAAAAAAAATTTATAACGTCGTAAATACCACCATCTTTTAATGTTTTACAATTCCTTTAGTATTAAAATAAAAAAATGAAAGAACACTAGTACTACTACTACAAATTAGCTTGCTAACGAGAAAATAATTCAGTCCGAAATTTGATTTGGCTAGTGACAGTCTTTTTACTATTTAGTATTTACTAACACTCATTATGTCGACAAATATGCTTTATTGAAAGTCAACACCAAACAACATTTCATGACGTCTATCTATCTCCAAAAACTCTAATCCGATCCACCTATATATCTCTAATTGAAAAATTAAATATATAGACATAGGGACCAAATATATATAATCAATACATATGAAACGTGTCACTGCACAATTTCTGCCGTATAAAAATATCTCTGGTTGGTTAGAAGAAGAATGTAACATCTACGTTGTTATTTAATTCATGTAAGAAAATTAAATACTCTCACAGATCTGTATGGTGAATTGGAGGTCATGTGTGTCACTCGTGTTATATATTGATACTTCCACTATACGAATTTATCACGTATCGATAGATGTATATAGAGATCTTACCCGATTAGTGAACAAAATGTGTCGTGAATCATTTATTCTCTTATCACTAACTAACTGCATTATCTCCCCCTTCACGGAAGAAGTTTCCTTTCTATAATGTGCACATCTCATGTTCTTATGAGTCTAACCAAAACCAACCCAACTCTCTCTCTCTCTCTCTCTCTCTCTCAGAACTTGTTTCTATAAACCCGTTTCTTCCTCTATTGTTTACCTAATTAAGTATTTATATGTTTTTCCCCTAATTTTGTTTAGATATACTTATAAGTATAAAAAACTATAGTAAAATTTGTTAAGAAACTACAGCAGCATAAAAATCAATTTAATTAAATCTAATCGTAACTCAAATATTGATCATCACCTTTTTTTTGTTTATACACTTTAAAGATATTTTTTTTTTTTAAATAAAATACTTCTAGAAGCTTTTTCAATAATCTGATTTATTTTGAGTTTTAATATAATGATAATGATAAGAAATCCTGATTTAAATTTATACTGTACTTACTATTATAGAAATGGAGTTGATTTAATTGATGGTGGTAACGAGAAAAAAGAAACGGTGAGGATTGGTTAAACGACTCCCTGAAAAAAAATTTGCATCGTCGGAGAAAGATGAAAAAAGGTTTTGAGAACGTCATCACCATGGCACCACACCATCTCTCTCCTTCTAAGTATTTTTCTTTTTCTCTTTTGAGTATATCTCCCCTAATAAGTCTATGAATCAGGAGGTACCTTTTCTTTTGAGCAAATGAGATCATCATAGACCTACGAATACGAGTTTTTTTTTTTCTTTTCTTTTTTGTCGGGACAAAACAAGAACTTTTTTTGTTTGTTTTTCTCCTCTTAAGAAAGTGATATGTAGAAAAAACGTCTTTCTAGTTTGTAGACTTTATTAACCAAATACTCCCAAGATTATTGTACACTTTGTTTACTTTTATTTTTACTATAATAGTCCTTATTTCAGTGAACATTTCACCAAAAGACATGCTATTTTTTTTTTTGTAAATAGGAATTTTATTTTTGAAATTCTTTTCTTTTTTAAAATAACAGCTTATGAATGAGGGTAAATTAGACTTTAGTTTAGATTTCCTTTTGAGTAAAAATTTAATACTATATATAAAACAACATTATTCTGTTGAATAACATTTTAAAAATTGGAAGGAATATAACTTATACTAAATACATTAAAAAAATATGCAAGATATTCTAGAAAGTAGAGTCACTCTTTGTATTTGAGGAAAATAACAAAATTTTGAACAGTCAGTCACGCCTTCTATATATATATATATATAAAATCTTTTTTTGTTTAAAATTAAGTCAAGAAGATGATAATTACTACTATATAAAATCTGAAATCAATCTATAAAAACGCGGTTTAATTAAAATTTTTGTTTTTATTCCTAGCAATAATAATTACAGCTGGCTCATTTGTAAAAATACCATAATTATAAAAAATTCTTCAAAGATTTTGTTCTTGATTGTTTTTCTTTACTTGCATAGAGGCTCTAATCTATCACAAAGTTAAAAACTCTCTTTTTTTTGGTAAATGGCATACGTATATTTGATAATAACGTATCTACCAATTAGACTATTTTATTATACAATTAAATTGAATATAATTTTGTTACATTAATTAGATTATAGTTGAAGAGAGAGAGAGAGAAAGAGAAGACGTAGAAGAAGAAGAAGAAGAAGGAAGAAAGAAGCAGACCCCGAAAGTGCCTGCCTGCACTGGTTTCAGATTTGCAGTCCTTTGAATATCCAAAAAAAAGTGTGAAAATTTGGAACTTTAAAACAAATCTCTAAAACCCTTTTCTCAAATTTTTTTTTTTTGGGGTTTCTCCTGAGAAAACAAGAGAAGAAAAAGACAGCAGACAGAGAGAGAGAGAGAGAAGAAAAAAGCTGCATTTTTTTTAATTTTGGGTGTGTGTGTTCTTGGCCCTTCTTTGATCTAAAGTTCTTAAACCATTGCCGACAAATTGAAGGAGAATCATATTTAGCTGCTGTAGTAGGGGAATGGGTTTAATGTTAACTTTGTCATGTGGTGTTATGGTGTGAGATTCCTGGTTTGTCTCCTTATTCTCTACTTGTCCGACAAATCTTCCTCTTTTTACCTGTCTTAAAATCTTCTTCATCTCTTCGTTCTGTGGGTTTTCTCATTGTGCTTGGCTTCTTCATCGGTTCTGGGATCTTGTCTCACCTTTTTTTTTTAGTTGTTTTTTTTTACAGCTGTCAAAACTGCGTTTGCGTGTTCTTCATCACCTCCTCCTGCTTAGTCCTCCTTATCTAATCTGAATATAAGAATCAATTTTGAGATTTCAAGTAGTCTTCGTTTTTTTTTTTGGTTTCTTGTGATTAAGAAGGCAAATGTATTTGGAAATCATTTGTGTTTGGTGATTTTTTTTTTTCTCCTCCTCCTCCTCCTCCTCTATGGGTTTTATAAATTCATCATCTTTGATAGATTTGCAATTTAGAAATTTTTTATCGATTCTGAAATAGATTGATTTTATTCAGATTCGACTCTGTTGACCAATTTTGAGTTTTTTTGTTTTTTTTTTTTTTTTGTTTTCAATAAAATTTCGTTTTGAGTATGTATGTGAAGAGCTTCCTACTTTTCCGTTTATAGTCTTCTTCTTGTAGGAACTTCACGTTTTGCGTGTTTGGGTTGTTTCAGTCTTCTTCTCTGTCATTTTTTTTTTAATTACGTCTAAGATAAAGATCAAAACTTTGGAAATTTCTAACAATGGGTCTGGTTCATCTATGTACAGGGTTAATTCACTAGGACTATGACACCTGAAGGACTTATCTGATTCTTGAGGGACTAGAGTGCTGGTTCTTGTTGTTGAAAGGATCATATTTGGATTCTTGTTTCTCTTGAGTATATAAAAAAAAGAAAAGTCTTGAGGCAATGGCTCGAGGTAGAATAAGATCGAAGCTGGGACTAAGCCATCTTTATACATTTGGATGTCTTAGGCCTAGTACGCTTGAAGGTCAAGACTCTCAACCAATCCAAGGTCCAGGATTTAGCAGGACTGTGTTCTGTAATCAGCCTCATATGCACAAGAAGAAGCCTTTGAGATATCGTTCTAATTATGTCTCTACCACTAGGTACAATCTCATCACTTTCTTCCCCAAGTCCTTGTACGAGCAGTTCCACCGTGCTGCAAATCTCTACTTCTTGGTAGCTGCGATTCTCTCCGTGTTTCCTCTCTCACCGTTCAACAAATGGAGCATGATTGCTCCTTTGGTCTTTGTCGTTGGGCTTAGTATGTTAAAAGAGGCTCTAGAAGATTGGCGTAGGTTTATGCAAGATGTGAAGATCAATGCCCGTAAAACTTGTGTTCATAAAAGCGACGGTGTGTTTCGTCAGAGGAAGTGGAAGAAGGTTAGCGTTGGGGATATTGTGAAAGTGGAGAAGGACGAATTCTTCCCTGCTGATTTGCTTCTTTTGTCTTCAAGTTACGATGATGGGATTTGCTACGTTGAGACTATGAACTTGGATGGTGAAACAAACTTGAAAGTGAAGAGATCCTTGGATTTGTCAGTGCCACTAGATGATGATGAGTCTTTCAAGAACTTCATGGCGACGGTAAGATGTGAAGATCCAAACCCGAATCTCTATACCTTTGTTGGCAATCTAGAGTATGAGCGGCAAACATTTCCTCTGGATCCAAGTCAAATTCTCTTAAGAGACTCAAAGCTTAGGAATACAACCTACGTTTATGGAGTTGTGGTATTTACTGGTTTTGATACCAAAGTTATGCAGAATTCAACAAAATCGCCTTCCAAGAGAAGCAGAATCGAAAGAACAATGGACTACATCATCTACAC
>NC_025693.1:28979213-29004804 GCF_000633955.1 Camelina sativa
TGAAAGTGAAGAGATCCTTGGATTTGTCAGTGCCACTAGATGATGATGAGTCTTTCAAGAACTTCATGGCGACGGTAAGATGTGAAGATCCAAACCCGAATCTCTATACCTTTGTTGGCAATCTAGAGTATGAGCGGCAAACATTTCCTCTGGATCCAAGTCAAATTCTCTTAAGAGACTCAAAGCTTAGGAATACAACCTACGTTTATGGAGTTGTGGTATTTACTGGTTTTGATACCAAAGTTATGCAGAATTCAACAAAATCGCCTTCCAAGAGAAGCAGAATCGAAAGAACAATGGACTACATCATCTACACACTTCTTGTCCTACTTATTTTAATCTCTTGCATCAGCTCATCAGGATTTGCTTGGGAGACAGAGTTTCACATGCCAAAAATGTGGTACTTACGACCTGCCGAGCCTATAGATTTTACAAATCCGACCAATCCAATCTACGCTGGGGTTGTCCATCTCATCACTGCTCTATTGCTTTACGGCTATTTGATTCCAATCTCTCTTTATGTTTCCATCGAGGTTGTCAAAGTCTGGCAAGCAAGTTTCATCAACCAAGATTTACACATGTATGATGATGAGAGTGGAGTCCCTGCACAAGCGCGAACTTCGAACCTAAACGAAGAGCTTGGTCAGGTTCATACTATCCTCTCCGACAAAACAGGAACTTTGACATGTAATCAGATGGATTTCTTGAAATGCTCCATTGCTGGCACTTCTTATGGTGTGCGTTCTAGCGAAGTAGAGCTTGCTGCTGCAAAGCAGATGGCTGTTGATCTTGAAGAGCACGGAGAGATATCGAGTACTCCTCAGTCTCAGACTAAAGTGTATGGTACATGGGACAGTAGCCGTACACAAGAAATCGAGGTGGAAGGTTGCACAAATGAGGGAGGGGACAATAACTATAATAATCGTAGAGCTCCTATAAAGGGATTTGGTTTTGAGGATATCAGACTTATGAATGGTAATTGGTTGAGGGAATCACAACCAAATGACATTCTGCAGTTCTTCCGCATATTAGCTATTTGTCACACTGCTATTCCCGAGCTGAACGAGGAGACTGGTAAGTACACCTACGAAGCAGAGTCACCTGATGAGGCTTCTTTTCTTGCTGCTGCTAGAGAGTTTGGTTTTGAGTTCTTCAAGAGAACCCAGTCAAGCGTTGTTATCCGCGAAAGGTTCTCTGGTTCAGGGCAAATAATCGAAAGGTGAGAATAGTCAAGATGCTTTATGTCTAGCCCTCTAATTATCAGTTTAGCTCTTTTTTTTTTTTTTTTTATGTGGGCGTCCTGACTAAGTACAAGAAACATTGCAGGGAGTATAAAGTTCTGAATTTGTTGGAATTTACGAGCAAAAGAAAGCGAATGACAGTAATTGTACGAGATGAGGAAGGGCAGATTCTTCTACTATGCAAAGGAGCTGACAGGTTAGCAAGCATCTAACAAGCAATTTGTCACATTGATTTTATCAAGAAGGGTATATACAGTCAACGTTTACTGATATCAACTAATTTTTCCTTAACTTTACAGCATCATCTTTGAGCGGTTGGCAAAGAATGGGAAGACATACTTGGGACCTACCACAAGGCATTTGACTGAATATGGAGAAGCCGGGCTCCGTACACTCGCACTTGCTTACAGAAAGCTTGATGAGGATGAATATGCAGCTTGGAACTCTGAGTTTCTTAAGGCCAAAACTTCAATAGGATCTGATAGAGAGGAGCTGCTTGAGACGGGAGCGGATATGATTGAAAAAGAACTTATTCTTATTGGTGCTACTGCTGTAGAGGACAAACTCCAGAAAGGGGTATGTATCATTGCACAGACACTAGCGCCATATTTTTATCTTGCTTATGTAAATTGAGTTCCTTTTTTTCTCATATGAAACAGGTGCCCCAATGCATAGATAAACTTGCTCAAGCTGGGCTCAAGTTATGGGTATTAACTGGGGACAAAATGGAAACAGCAATCAATATTGGGTTAGAATCTCTGATTTACTGAGTAAAAGCTAGAAAATGGATCTGTAAGCTGCTTTTATCTAGTGACTTTTATGAACAAATTACTTCTTTTGAACTGCAGATTCGCATGTAGTTTACTTCGACAAGGCATGAGACAAATCTGCATAACATCCATGAGTTCAGAAGGAGGATCCCAAGATTCAAAAAGGGTATGTCTAATGGAGTTGTATCATGCATATTGCTAAAGCATTAATTGAAAGTTCCTTCAACTACAATTTCGAAACTCACATTTATATATCTGTTGATGTGTCAGGTTGTGAAAGAGAACATTTTGAATCAACTCACTAAAGCTGTACAAATGGTGAAGCTAGAGAAGGATCCGCACGCTGCGTTTGCTTTGATCATTGACGGGAAAACTCTAACTTATGCGTTAGAGGATGATATGAAGTATCAATTCTTGGCTTTGGCAGTGGATTGTGCATCAGTCATTTGCTGTCGTGTGTCCCCCAAGCAGAAAGCTTTGGTATATATATATCTTCTTTCCCTATTCATTTCATAGCATTCCTCCTTGACTAAGCAACTCCTGAACTTCATTCAAAAAGAGAAGGCTTTGGTATATATATATCTTGCTTCCCTATTCATTTCATAGCATTCCTAAAGTATATCTTTTTTGCTTTTTCCCAAATACAAGGTTGTTAGGTTGGTTAAAGAGGGAACTGGAAAAACCACATTGGCAATAGGTGATGGTGCAAATGATGTTGGGATGATTCAAGAAGCTGACATTGGTGTAGGAATTAGTGGGGTTGAAGGAATGCAGGTTCAGTTTTTCCCTCAGCACCATGCATTTTCAAGCCATGTTTTCTGTTTCTTGACTAATAGAAAGTGCATAGAAAATGACTTTTCGCTGATCCTTTTTACTTTTGCAGGCTGTTATGGCTAGTGACTTTTCGATTGCCCAGTTCCGGTTTTTGGAACGATTACTCGTCGTCCATGGACACTGGTGCTACAAAAGAATAGCTCAAATGGTAAAATAAATAGTTCTTGTGACCAATTTTATTACTCATACCTGTTGTTTTGTTTCTAACATTATGTTATTCTACATACAGATCTGCTATTTCTTCTACAAAAACATAGCATTTGGTCTCACTCTCTTCTACTTCGAGGCTTTCACCGGATTTTCCGGGCAATCAGTGTACAATGACTACTACTTGTTGCTCTTCAATGTTGTTCTTACCTCATTGCCAGTGATTGCCCTAGGTGTCTTTGAACAGGATGTATCCTCCGAGATCTGCTTACAGGTACGCTTTATAAATCTTCCTTAAAGAAGTAAATCTTGAAAAGCTATTTCGAATCACTGCTGACTAACAACAAAATCTGTGTTTGTTTCCGCTTGTGCTTTGTGTAGTTCCCAGCTTTATACCAACAAGGCACAAAGAACCTCTTCTTCGATTGGTCAAGAATACTTGGATGGATGTGCAATGGTGTCTATGCATCTCTTGTAATATTCTTCCTCAACATCGGAATTATTTACTCTCAAGCTTTCAGAGACGGTGGACAAACAGCTGACATGGATGCTGTCGGCACAACCATGTTCACTTGCATCATATGGGCAGCCAATGTTCAAATCGCATTAACCATGTCCCATTTCACTTGGATCCAACACGTTTTGATATGGGGAAGCATCGGTATGTGGTATCTCTTTGTGGCGATATACAGCATGACGCCTCCGAGTCTGTCTGGAAACATTTACAGGATTCTTGATGAGGTTCTTGCTCCAGCACCAATCTACTGGATGGCTACATTGTTGGTCACGGTGGCAGCAGTTCTTCCTTACGTTGCTCACATCTCTTTCCAGAGATTCTTGAATCCGCTAGATCATCATATCATACAAGAGATCAAATACTACGGAAGAGATATCGAAGATGCGAGATTGTGGACCAGAGAGCGTACAAAAGCAAGAGAGAAGACAAAGATCGGGTTCACAGCTAGAGTGGATGCAAAAATCAGGCATCTACGGTCGAAACTGAACAAGAAGCAGTCAAATCTCTCTCATTTTTCAGCTCAAGATGCAATGTCACCTAGATCATTGTAGCATGTATAGTGCTCGGCAGGTCCCATTCTCTGATGAATTACTATGTCTTTGGAGACAGGTCTTGAAGCTAATTTTTTTTTGTTTTTGTTGAGAGTTTATTATAATAGAGTGAGAGATCATGTAAAGAGTAGCTCTGATGTTTTTTTTTCTACTTTCGAATTTTCTTTCTTTTGTACACACTTATACTTAGGTTTTGTGTATACCACCACTTAGGACAGAATGCAAAAAAAAATAACAAAGAATCTTACTTTGTGCCTCTTCTGCGCCTCTCTAATCAGTCATTTATATAATTGTTTATACAAAATATGTTGGTGAATCTCTTTTTATTTGAACACTGTCATATTAACATGGCTTTAATAATACCTAAAGTTTTTGTTTGTTTGTTACATTTCTACAAAGAACTACTATAAAAAAATGTTGCTTTTAGTAAATTGGTTTCGTATCCTATCAACCAATTGGCTGTTAGGTAATGAAATCTCCAACTTATATAGCTTGTCTGTTACTTTCTAGTGGGGACTTGAGAGTTTTGAAGTGGTTAGCGAATAAATTAAACTGATTAATTAATAATTATGGGCCGGGTAATACCCAATATGGTGTGAGTACGGCCCAACTACTCCGCAATAATTATTTGTTTTTGCCAAGGGAGAATAATAATTAGCGTATTTGGTTATCCCTTCCCTTTTGGGATATTTTCGCCGCGTGGATTGATTGATAGATATATGTCGACGCTCTTTCGCCGGAAGTCAATCGGAATCCACCGCTGCTTCTTCCTTCTATCCGTTTAATTTTTATTTTTTAGTTGTAGTAATCTTCTACTCCTCAAATCCTCTGTTCCAATCTCGTTTTTTTTTTTTCTTTCTTCTGTCTGGATTCTGGTGGCGGCTAGTAAATCGGATTTTTTTTTGGTGTGTAGTTTAGAAGTAGTTGTAGGTTTTAATCAGCTTTCTGATTTGATGGAGCCTAGAGTCGGAAACAAGTTTCGGCTCGGAAAGAAGATCGGCGGCGGATCATTCGGAGAGATCTATCTTGGTATCGTATTCATCTCTCGTTTTGTGGTTTCCATGACTAGTTACATATAAAACTGTTTTTAAACTTGGATTTGAATGAATTTATAGGTACCAATATCCAGACGAATGAAGAAGTGGCTATTAAACTTGTAAGTACCTTTGTATCACAAAAGTTATACCAATTTTTTCCAGTGTTTAATTGAAGTACATAGATCATTCAAGTACACAGAGAACCTAGTTTGGTAATGTGAATGTCTTTTATTATTACGTTTTGGTACATACTGTATGATATTTCTTCATTAAATAAAAGATTAAATTTTTCTCGGTAAGTGGAGAGAAGAAAAGCTGTGATTTTGGTGGCATATGTGTTGTTTACAGAGTCTTCTTCTATTGTTTTGGTCTTTCTTAGGTTGTAGCTTCTCCTTTTACATGTTAGAATCTATTTTATTTCTTGGTTTAGACGAAAAAGGAATTGAAGATGTTTATCTTTGGTTATACAAATCTGTAACTAGTTACTGCATTTTGTATTCTGGTCATGCAATTGTGTTTTTAGCGATTTTGTTGACTTTTTCCTTTACTTAATCTTGATTTCATTCAGTACCTTGTAGTTTCAGTTCAATGCTTTTTGTTGTTTAAATCTGAGTTCAACCTGACTTTTCGTAAGAACAGAGAGCTATTATTGATTCTTTAGAATTAATGCTGAATCAATTCTTAGAGTCCACGACAAAACTACCTGCAACTGGTGGGCCCCAACCTTATTGAAAATTTTGAGAATTTTGTTGTGGCCTACTAAATGGAGAATTATGAGGCTGACAGCTATACATATTACTGTACTGAACATTGGCTGTTGCTTTTTCTGTTACCTGTTTGCACTGGTTCTCACTGTCAAGCATGCTAAATCAATTCCTCATGTTTGTTTTCGTATTTCATTCTTCTTCTGAAAATGTGACTGATTCATCTTAGTTTGGCTGCTGTGTTTGCTGTAAATATGTTCTGACGGCATCTTTTTTTCTTCTTTCAGGAAAGCGTGAAAACTAAGCATCCTCAATTGCTGTATGAATCAAAGTTGTATAAAGTATTACAAGGAGGAAGTAAGAAACTAGTTCTGTACTTGTTTTACATTTATAGTTTATAGTTTATAATTTCCTTTTTCTTATCCAAGATGGGCTGCTTTGCTTTCCTTGATTTTAGCTGGCGTTCCAAACGTTAAATGGTATGGTGTTGAAGGGGACTATAATGTCCTCGTCATAGACTTGTTGGGGCCTAGCCTTGAAGATCTATTCAATTTCTGTAGTAGGAAACTCTCACTAAAGACTGTACTAATGCTTGCAGATCAAATGGTAGGATCCCGTCTGTAGAATGAAAATAGTTTTCTCACGTTGTATAAACCTTTTAGGATATTTTTGTTCCTCTTGTCAGATCAATCGCATTGAGTTTGTCCATCAGAAGTCATTTCTACATCGGGACATCAAGCCTGACAACTTTCTGATGGGTCTTGGGAGGCGCGCAAATCAGGTAGCTGTTGAAAAGGATTTTTTTGTAAGATTTGTTTATTCTCCACAATTATTTGCTCAACGATGTGTTGGCTGAATTCAGGTATATGTCATCGACTTTGGTCTGGCAAAGAAGTATAGAGACTCAAATCATCAACATATTCCTTACAGGTTTGTCATATCCCTATGATTTTCCTTGTCTCTGTCACTTATGTCCTCTCATTATCGGACTTAACATACTGGATGATAAGAATAATGGGTTTGAGCCAGTGCTATGTTGACTTTGCTTTTATCCTTGACTAGCTTGTGTGACTTTTGTCTAACTTAAGATTCTTCTTTATCCTCGATATAGAGTGTGTGTGTTTTAGGGACAATTAATACTTACAATGGACTTTGTATTGTGCTTATCTAAATATTTTCGTCTTTCTCACGTCTTTTTCCTTGTTTGTGTGTTGAACTTTACCCTTTCGAGACCTAAGTTTCCTTGGCTTTGAGTATAATGATTGCTTCTCCTGTGTTGTCATGGGTATAAGTGTTCTAATATTCTGTGTATCACAGGGAAAACAAAAACTTGACTGGAACTGCTAGATACGCTAGCATGAACACTCACCTTGGCATTGGTAATTCCAGTTATTCTAATTTCTAACTTTCTAATTATTTAAAGAACGTAATTCTTGATAATTAATGGTCTATTTAATTGCAGAACAAAGTCGTAGAGATGATTTGGAGTCACTTGGATTTGTTCTCATGTACTTCTTAAAAGGAAGGTATGTATCTCTCTTGCCTTACATGTTGGTATGTTGCTGTTGGTTCTTTATAGGGCGGCCTTTGGCTTACATATCCAATTATATGCAGTCTTCCTTGGCAAGGACTGAAAGCTGGCAATAAGAAGCAAAAGTATGAGAAAATCAGTGAAAAGAAAGTATCGACATCTATTGAGGTAGGATAATAATGTTCCGATGCCTTTGTTGGTGACACACATATGATCTAGTACTGATTTAATATGATTCTTCTTTTAGTCTTTATGCCGAGGTTATCCATCTGAATTTGCATCCTATTTCCATTATTGCCGTTCCCTGAGATTCGACGACAAGCCAGACTATGCCTACCTGAAACGGCTTTTTCGCGACCTGTTTATTCGTGAAGGTTTGGTGCCCTAATCACTTCTGTTAATTAAGGAATATATAACTTGAACCAGAAATTTAACATGTTAAATTGAGTTTGCATCCTATGCTTATATCTTAGGCTTCCAGTTTGATTATGTATTTGATTGGACGATCTTGAAGTATCAGCAATCACAGATTTCTACTCCTCCTCCCCGTCATCATGTAAGAATCGTTTGTTTTTTCTTTTTCTTTCCCCAATGTCGTCTTCCTATTTAAATTCTGCTGAATGCATAGCTTTTTTCCAGGGTCCTGGAGTTGGGCCAAGCTCTGGCCTCCCCCCTGCCATTGCTAGTGCTGAGAGGCCATCAGGTAGTTCCATCTATTTCGAGTAGTTTCTTTCCTTATGTTAATTGGCATTTGACTATAATACTCTGTTCCACAGGGACATGGTTTTCACCCATCTGATATGTTCTTTGGTTCCACTGCAGGTGGCGACGAAGCTAGACCTTCTGGCTGGTCATCAGGAATCCCTAGACGAAGTCCTGTACAAATTTTGTCTAGACAAAAAGCACCAGTTTCAAGTGATCCTGCAATATCTAAAGATGTAGTGGTGAGTACATAAAATTGCCTCCATGTTACAGGTTTCCAATTTTTTAGCTCTGTTAATAAACATAAGGTCTGTAAGTCGATGAGACTCAGCAACGGGTTGTATACACAAGGATTGGCAGCTGAGTTCTTGGATTCTTGTTCGTTTTATTAATGGTAGTAATTGAGCTGTTTTTGTTGTGACAGTTATCAAGCTCTAGTTTCCTCCGCGCAACTGGGTCATCAAGACGTGCTGCTGTATCCAGTAGTCGTGAGGCTGCAGTTCTGGGAACTGATTCTGAGCCATCAAACCCTCAAATCTTTGAAGCTGGATCAGGTTCCAACTCAAAGATCCCTATTGGTCGAAGCTCCCCTATCGTCTCATCTGAGATCAACAAGCTGTCATCACCTACAAGGGCAACTACTTCAGTCATGAAGAACTATGAAGCTAATCTTAAAGGGATCGAGAGTCTTCATTTTTAGTTGCTGGGGACGAGTGAAAGATCCTTAAAACCCCGGGACAAGTGTAAATTAAAAAAGACAAAGTAAAACTTCTCTTAGGCCCTCCCCATGTTTTACGTGCATTTGTGTTCACAGGGAGGGAGACTTTACTTGTGCCTGTAAGCACACACTTAAAATAACAAAGATAAAGAAAGACTACGAAGAAGTGATTCCAGATAAAAGACGAAACTCAAAGAGGGAGAGATCAAAGAGTCAAAAGACTTAACATTCTTAGTCCCCATTTGGTTTTTACAGTCTATGTTGTTTTTATTTTTGTTTGGTGCTGCAAAGTTTATATCTTTTGTGCGTCAAAGGGATTTAAAGTGGTAAAGTGTATTCATGATGCTGCAAGAGAAAACATACAAAAGAAGGTTTTTTTCTTATAATATATAAACCTTTTCATGTTCCAGCATATTGTGTGGTTTAAATACATGGCCATTTTTGTTGGTAAAAATAGTGAAAGGAGGAGGTTATAATTGATGTACCGAAGCAATAATTGTACTGTTTTGCTTTGCCTTAAAAAGGACATGAGAGTTGAAGCTTCAGGTATGTCATATGTCAAGTTAAGTCCTGAGATGACATGAGAGCTGCAGGTTACGTCATTCTTGATGTCTACGAGTGAGAAGTATATCGTAAATGCAATTAAGGCCTATATTCGTATTGATCATAGCTTAATGATTCAGCTTGAATCTTTTGTTGATACAACAGTCATCATACGGTGAACAAGAATGAAAACAGACACGATCAATGGGAAACAAGAGAAGAAGATTTGTGATTGGATCACCACAAACCATAGACAGCATTTGAACAAGTCTCTTTGAACCATTTGAAGCTCTTCTTCATAGATCCCTTCACTCTTCCTTCAACACCGTACACATTATAAGCAGCCACTCTCTTCTTCCTCTGAATCTCTGCCTCACACAGACCCTTTAACGCTTTCTTCTTCAACTTATTGCTTCTTTTCGAGTACTTACTGTTGGAATCGTCTCTCACCAGTGTTGTTGGATTCTTGTATGTATTATAAGTTGATGTGCTGTAAGATCTCATCATCACTGGAGGCTGCTGGTTTGTTGGGCTAAGTGCTCCTGCTTCCGAATTTACTCCATTACTGAAGCAGTGGTACTTGATGCTGCTGCTTCTGATCTCTTCTCTGCATGACTTGGATCTGAACATCTTTAACTTTGGAACAAACCTCAAGAAATTGGTTCTGCTTTTAGAAAGAAAAAAAGGAGAGTTGCTTTTGGCTTTTTTCTCCAACCTCTTTCTCTTCTGCCTTTTTGTCTCTTGTGATCTTTGATATATTTATAGAATGGGGGAGATCAAGTATCTTTATTCTTTATTTATCGAAGTTTTCTGCTATATTGGTCTAGATGAGATATGTTTGTATGTTTGTTACGTTAATTTAGTAAATAACATTATTACTAGATTAATTACTAAAGTACCTAGTACAGTTGTATGTTTTATTCATCCTAAGAAAATTTTGTAAGATCTCATGTACTTTGGATTTACACATGGCCGCTGCTTACTTCATAAATTCGAGGGAAGTTTTTATGGGGCTCGTCACCATTTCGATATAAATTACCTAATTCGTGTTACATCTACAGTAAACTTTAAGGGAAGGAACCTAGAAACTCAACAAAAAGTCATATTATAGTTTATGAAATGGAGAGTATCCTATCTTGCAAGTCACGTTAACAAAAGTTATAAATAAAGCCGAAATTTCTTGATTGCCAAAAAGCAAAATCATGTAATGAGTTCTGTTCTCATTTTTGCCAAAAGACTATAAATCTAAGTAGTAGTAGTAGCCTTCAAACAAAGTGTCAAAGCATTGAAAAGGTGCCAAAAAGGGGGTAAAAACAACACTTTCTCGGTAAAAAAACAGAGAAAAATTTTACCCGGCCGCCGCAACAGAAAACAAAACAAAAAAAAGGCTTCAGAGAAGATCAGCAACATTGCTTGGCAACTCCTCAACGACCACATTGTAAAACTTCTGAATATCAGACAACATTCTCTCATCTTCAGTTGTCATGAAATTGATTGCCACTCCTTTCCTTCCAAACCTTCCACTTCTTCCAATACGGTGAAGGTAGTTCTCTGGTTGGGTTGGGAGGTCAAAGTTTATGACCAGAGAAACTTGCTGAACATCGATACCACGTGCAAGGAGGTCAGTGGTTATGAGGACACGGGAAGATCCAGAGCGGAATTCACGCATGATGATGTCTCTTGTGTTTTGGTCCATGTCTCCGTGTGTGGCTGAGACAGTGTGGTCACGGCTTCTCATTTTGTCGGTCAGCCAATCAACCTTACGCCTTGTGTTGACAAAGATGACACTTTGTGTGATTGCCAGAGTCTCGTAGAGATCGCATAGTGTCTCGAGTTTCCACTCTTCCTTGTCTACGTTGACATAAAACTGCTTGATACCTTCAAGGGTCAGCTCATCTCTCTTAACCAGAATCCTGACTGGTTTGTTCATGAACTTCCTTGTGATCTCAAGGGCTTCAGGTGGCATTGTAGCTGAGAAAACACCAACCTGAACCTTGGAAGGAAGAAGCTGGAAGATGTCGTATATCTGAAAAGAGAAATCAAATCAAACTGTAAGAAAAAAGGATCTGATTATATCAGAAAGAAAATGAAATTGTAAACGGGAGAATAATTCAAACCTGATCTTTGAAACCACGAGAGAGCATCTCATCAGCTTCATCGAGAACAAACATTTTGATTGCATCAGCACGGAGGGATTGTCTACGCAACAAGTCAAAGACACGACCAGGTGTTCCAACAACAACATGAACACCAGACTGAAGAACACGTTGATCCTCACGTACACTTGTTCCACCAACACAGGCCTGAGCCTTGACACCAAGGTAGTCACCAAGTGCCCTCATGACCTTTTCGATTTGCTGGGCGAGTTCTCGGGTAGGCGCCAAAACCAGAGCTTGGCACTGAACCAAACTGTAATCGAGCTGCTGCAAAACGCCAGAGCAAAAGGTAGCGGTTTTTCCGGTTCCAGACTGAGCTTGCTGGATCACATCAAGACCCTTGCAGAATGGGATAATTCCTCTCTGCTGAATAGCAGAAGGCTTCTCAAAACCTGTAATAAGGAGACAATTAGAAGAATAAGTCACCACGAAAGAACAAACCAGCATTATCACAAACTACATTACAGAATCACAATGAGTTTGTTTAAGAGTGATATTAACTAAGCTTTGAAACAATCAAAAGGAAAACAAAACTTATTGTGTAGTCAAAGGAAACATCTAACTTACCGTAAGCATAAATACCCCTAAGAAGATCAGTCTTCAAGTCCATAGCATCAAAGCTATCGCAAACTTCGTCATAGTTAGTGTAGAATGTTTCCTCTCCTTCCTCGCCGAGTCTGCAAAGTAGAGTATAACACAACTCAGTTCATTGTATCAATTTTGTTATATAGTGACTGATTCAGATATAACTTACATGGCATTCATCTTAGTATCAAACTGACGAGGATCGTATTGGGTTCCATCAGAGGCCATTCCTGCCATGACTGGTGAAGCATAACAAACAATGCAATCGACATTGTAAGAAACCAAGATTCACCCAAAAACATTCAACTTATATATAATCTCAGATCCCAGAACAAAGAACAGAATCTCAAATAAAGCATACAAAGTTTCAATTTTTTTCTTTCTACGATGTAACAAAAAATTTCAACTTTTTCGTAAAGTCAACTGTATAATCCAACGGAATCAATGTAACAAAATAACTGAATCAAGGTCGCACTAATGATAATAAAACACCTAAATCTTGTATAAAAAAATCGATCTTTTTACGAATCAGCATTGTACAGAATGAAAGCAAAAACAAACACGAATCAAACAAAAAACATCAAACCCTATAATGCTCCTATAAGCACAATGAGAATCCAAACACAAATCATAAGAAAGGGGTTTCAAACAACAAACCTGCTGTTAGTTAAGCAAATTGAAGAGAGAAAGATTGAAAAAAAGACAAGACCAAACTCCTCGGATCTGCGCCGTGGAGTTGAAAGAAGAAACAAACAAAAAATCTGTTAAAGACTGCTCTTTTATAGTTCCACCGTTCCAATAACTTAATACGGTCGTGTCCTCCTTTCTTTAGGTTTACTTTTCAAAGTAGGAATAGGAAAACAACATAAATATCTTCTTCTTTCCCGATTTGCCCTTTAAGCAGAAACTTTTTTTTTTTTTTTAGTTATTATTATTAGTCTAAATAAATGTTTTGGATCCAAAACATGTAAAGTATCATTCGTTATACGAAAGTGGTTTCCCCAAAGGAACCTCTGAAATTTACTCACAAACAGAGAGACACGGCCTAGTAAATTAATTTTGTTTATATATTATCAACAAGCAGATGAACGTAGGAACTTGATAATGAGCTTCAAGGAAATGTCTGTCTCATAATAGGACTCAAGCCAATAGCACAACCTCACCACGAGAACCTGTAAAACAGACATATATAGTACTCGTGGTTAGACATGGAGATCTTTCTATTTTTAATTTTGTTTGCCAAGAATGAGAAAAGAGTCTGTTTAATACATTTTTCATGTATCTCATTAGCTATCACCAGGAGATGTTCGGTTCCTTCTGCAAGTTTAGTCATCTTCTCAAACTCTTCTCCTGCTGCTTTTGCAATGTCTATTTTATTCTCTGCTTCTACGACTTTACAGGCGGCTGTTATTGCAGCTTCCTCGATCATCTGTAGTGAAATAGCAGCCTGATGGTTGTTTGATTGCCGGGACTTCGTATGTGTCTCCTTTGGTTTTGGGGCTGGTGTTGGTCTTGTTCCTGATGGATCGGGTATCTTATAGAAGTTCTGTAACTGTTATGTGTTGGATTGAACAACACAGATGAAGAAAAAAACAAAGACATAGCATGAGAAGGCTTTAAAGAACAACGTCACTCATTCTGTTGGATTCTTTATGTTGAACCGTGCTTCATTGGCTCACACAGTTATGGACCAGATAGTTGTAAACGCCACTTGATGAAGATGGTTTTGTTTGGAAATTCAAAAACGAAATGTGAACTCAAAAAAGAACACACACACACAAGAAAAGTGAGATTCAAGACTTACAGTTTTGAAGGTGCTAACCTTTACAAGTTTGCTCTGAGATGCCAGCCTCCTCAGTCTTGTACTAAGGACTCTTCTAAAATTTGGCGGTACTTCATGCCTGGGCTGCTCTTTCCACCAGCAAACCATTATCAGCACTCAGTCGTAAGGTCCAAAACAAAGGCTATGATACAACCAAACGGGATAAAAAGAATAATAGAGAGTGACCCAAATTTTAAGTAAAATCAAGAGACAGCTTCACGACAACTATCATCATACTATAAACATCAAAGTACAGATGCTTAATAGTATAAGACTTGACATTCAGAACTCGGTGTTCTCATCTGAGAAGGACGAATCATAGGAAGATTGTGGATAGTAGTAATAAGCCATTTGTAAAAGTCAATGTAGATACAGTTTACATGTGCCCATAATGTCTCAAATAATCTGTTAAGTAGTTTAAAAAGCAAGCACAAAGAAGAGCAAAGAGAAATTTGGCTAACCTCAATGTAATGAAAAATGGAACTCACATCAGAACCATTTCCATCCGCTAATGCAGAGAGAGCTTCAAATATCATCCCATCATACCTTTTTAATAGGAAACCACTAAAAGGTTAGCAACACATGAACTGATCTATTAAAGATTAGAGTTGATAGGCTAGCATTTATGGAACTCGCAAAATCAGCACAAGTTCCGGCCCTTTCAAGCATGAGAAACAGAAAAGAAAGAAAGACAAACCTGGGAACATTCTTTGAATCCACCACACTGTTACTACCACTTTGATCAGTGATCAACTCAATAGATTTCTTACGCAGAAGGGTAGGACCTGGGGGAATAATAGGGTTAACAAGAGGAGGTGGAGTAGGTTTTTCATCAGTTTCAAGTGGAGGTGGAGTGACGCCTTCTTCCTCTTTGACTTTTGTCGGCCGTGCCCTATTAGTTGAACCTTGAGTACCGGGGGCAATACTCAAGTTACGCCACTTATCCTACAAAAGTATTTGAAACACACAGAATTACCAGATTTTTCTTCAATAAGGCTACCAAGTAAAACAAACTCATTGCAAAAATGGAGGAAAGTACTGCTCTTTCTAGTTTCCAACTCAACCAAGCTTGCTTGAGGTATTGTACACTTGAATCAATAAAAAAAAATAAACTTCTAGGGTTCATATCTATTCCAGGAATCTACTATAACCAATGTGACAAGATGCAACATTACTAACAAACGATTATTCATAAAATCTTAATGAACAAAGGTTACTAACCTATTCCCAAAAGTTCAGATTTTTATGTATCTTAAACTAATCAGAGACGACCGAGTACATAATGCACTCCCGGGGTTAGTCTCAGTCTTGGCTAGGTTTTGTAATGGCTCAAAGACAGTGGTTTTAAAGAGCTCAATTGAAAAGAAAGGAGAAACCTTTAGGTCGATGTTGGAGCGATTGATGAGCTGCTCAGAAAATTCGGGATCCCGGAGAATATTCTTCCACTTACCGGCACCGTGCTTTGCAATTCCGGCGAGTAACGCCTCCTCCTCCTCCCCTGTCCACTTTAATTTCTGGTTTCCCATTACACCCTTGGGTAATTGACCTCGTGATCTCTCCTCCTAGATGCGTATACACTATCGGCGTAATATCAGAGTCAGACGCCGCCCTCGTGGCCGTAACTTTCGCCGGAGGTTTCGTTTGTTCGGGCTCTACGCAGTTTGGGACAAGTTTTGGTTTCTTGGCCACCCCAAAGAAAAAGAAAAAAAAAGTTTCGGTTTTTAGTATCTCGAAATTTTAATATTTTTTTAATCTTCCGAATAATTCCATTTACGCTCTTTAAATTAACACAAATTACTTTCTTTACCTTTTTGACTTAAATTAAAACAAATGAACTTTGATTTGAAATATGAATTTCCTTAATATGAATTTGTATTTCCTCATTTCCATTCCTGTTATTTTTTCTATGGGTCACCATTAGAAACCTAAATATACATTTTCATACATGTTTCATGTTAGTCTAATTGACAAAATATTTATACTTCTAAATATGAAAGTTGTTCCCACAAAATATATATTATTCATATTGTAAATCTTTTTACCATACCATAATTTTTCAATATAATGCATGTATGTATAGTCCTTTGATGTTATTTTTATGTTAATGACGTTGTTATCTATGTTTTACGGATTTTATTAGATCTGTTTATCGTAGATGATAAAAATATAAAAAAAATTGTGCTACACTTTGTAATATTTTTATTTATTTTGGGTTAAACACCATTTAGTTTTTTTTGTTTGCAATCATAAACTATTTATAAAAATTTAACGATGTTTGGTTTGTTGTCAATTTGCCTATTCTCCCATACCTTGTCTCCTTGGTTCAGCTTGTGGTTCCTGTTAGGCTTGGCTCCTAACTTAGCAGAAGTTTCGTTCTTAGTGTTTGGTTGGTAGTCTTCAAAGCTTGCAGTGTTTTCTTGTTCTTGGTGTTCGCGGCGTGTGTTAACTTTGAGAAGTTTTGCTTTGCTCCTTGTCCTTGCCTTCATGATCTGTTTAGATATGATCGCCTTTTGAAGGATTTTAGTTAGACGTAATGAGACGCATCAGTCGTCGTCGTCGCATCTGGGAGTTTGTTTGAGTCTCTATGAATTTCTATGAGTGCTCTTCGCTTGCCGGGTTATGATGTCTTTGTTCTCGAGAGATTGGCTCTCACCATGATAGGAGGAGGTAGGTGTTATCTACGGGTTGGCCATGGGCGGCCGTGATAAACCGGATGCGCAGGTGTTTCAGAAGAAGAAGTTTCTCGGCTATCTTGGTTCTTCCATATTTAAGGTTGTTTACCTTGTTATCTCCTTCTTTGTTTAGGAGTCGTCCTCCTTCGATTAGGTTTCGATATTATCTGTTTCTAATTCTAGTTCAGTTTATGGTCTCCCTTCGATAAGTCTTAGTTTTCGGGGATTTCCTTTTCCTTTGACAGTTGATTCTGGGGACTTTTAGTTGTCCGCCAGCTTAAGCATCCTTCTTTTGGACATATGTAATCTTGGTTCCAAAAACATGTTCTAATAAAATTCAATATGACAAAAAAGAAAAGGTTTGTTGTCAATTTGCAAACTGTAGGTGATATGATATTGGAAAGTCAAAACGTTGATTAAGGTGGTGTTACTTTTGTTAAAAGGAAACTTCTAGGATCAAATTTCGCATAAAGTATGAGTACAAAGAAAACCATATTATAAAATTGTTTAGAACTATAGTTTATAATATTTTTATTTATTTTGGATTAAACACCATTTAGTTTTTTTTTTTAAATCATAAACAATTTATAAAAAATCCAACAATGTTTGGTTTTGTTATCACGATGAATTTGCAATTTGTTGTGACACAAAAAAAAAAATGAATTTGCAATTTGCAGGTGGTATGATATTGATATTGAAAAGTCAAATGTTGATTAAGGTGGTTTTAATTTTGTAAAATTGAAACTTCTGGGGTCGAATTTCGAAATATCAGCATAAAGTGTGTGTGTGAAAAAAAAACCAAATTGGGTTCAATTATAGAAAAACAAACTAGTGGGGCTAAATTAAAAAATAACGCAGCGCGAGTACAGTGCGAATCTGGTACTGGTGGAAACAATAACTGGACTGAGTCTTTCCCTAAAAACCCTAAACATAGATTTTTAGTTTTAGTTTGGTTTCATTTCCACTTTCCGCAACCAACCAAACAAAAACATCAGAGAGACCAAAACACAACACACATCGTCACACGTTTCTTTCTCTCTCTCTCTCTTCCTCCTCCGTCGCCAGCCACCATCAAAAATCCCTAAAACCTAGACTTCTCTCTTTCTCTCTCTTCCATTTTTTTGATGGCGGCCAATAACAGATCCGATCACGGATCAGACGAAAACACACGCCTTTACAACCCTTACCAAAACTACGAAGTCCCAATCAACAAATCTCAGTACCTTTACAAGCTTCCCACATCCCCTGAGTTTCTCTTCACGGAGGAGGCTTTGAGGCAGCGTAGATCTTGGGGTGAGAATCTCACTTTCTACACCGGAACAGCTTACCTCGGCGGCTCCGTTGCTGGAGCTTCTTTGGGAGTTATCACTGGAGTCAAAAGCTTCGAATCTGGCGACACGACTAAGCTCAAAATCAACAGGATCTTGAACTCTTCTGGTCACGCGGGTCGTACTTGGGGTAACAGGGTTGGTATCATTGGTTTGGTCTACGCAGGGCTCGAGAGTGGTGTTGTCGCTGTTACGGATAGAGATGATGTTTGGACCAGTGTTGTTGCTGGTCTTGGAACTGGAGCTGTTTGTAGGGCGGCGAGAGGAGTGAGATCCGCGGCTGTGGCTGGTGCTCTTGGTGGACTTGCTGCTGGAGCTGTTGTAGCAGGGAAGCAAATTGTGAAGCGGTATGTGCCCATTTGAAGAGCTGCGAATGAATGTGTTAAGAGTCTAATTGGAAGACTCTGTTTTCGTCGTTGTTGAAATTTTTGATAGGAGAAAAATGGTGAATTTGATAGGTTTTGGTATGTCTTTGGAATCATTTAAAAATGAAAACTTTATTTTGGTTTCTAAAGAGGTACAAAGTCTGTATGTCTCTCATAATGCAGTTTCACTTTGAAGAATAACCTGCAAACCTTTTTTTTCTTATATATTCATACTGATACCGATTGGTAATTTAATTTGTCATTTGAGTGTTTCTGCTAGTTAGTGTTTTATGTTTCTGTTTCATCATCAATGTTACCATCTTCCTTGATTTGTTAAGAAATGGATGTGTTGTATCAGACTTGAGAAGAAGCTCTTCTTTCTTGTATTTCTTATCATTTCGCATCATTTTGTTCTCATCTGTTGATATATTTCCGTATGGTTCACTGTGCTTATAATGCAATGCAGAGAATGAGTATGTATCATGCTTGATTTTCAAAGATCGTATATTTGTTTCCCTCTGGTTTTATTTCACCTGAATACCTCTTCTGCTCTAAGCATTTCATTTTGTCTCCTGGATTTTGCTAGCAAGGTTGTGGGGATCAGGTCACAGTGACTACTTTTGGTTTTGTGTTTTTCTCTATCAAACTCACTGATATTGTATAATAAACCTCCTCTAAGCTCTAACCATGGAATTGGAAGCTGCTATTGTTGAAACAAACAATATTAAGTCTTAACTTTTGCTTAGAATATAGTTTTTTACCGTAGATCATGATCATGCAAAACGACGATTTGATTTGATTTGGTTTGTGCATCAAACGAGGATCTTTCATTAATAAACAACAAATGAACAAATCTTTTAATAGTGTTGCATTTTACATGAAGAAAACTCTTTTAAGTGTTTCATGGTACAAAGATAAAGGAACTCCCCACACACTACGGGAGATCACCCCACTGAACTTTGGATGGAGCACAACTCATAAAAGACCAACGCTTGCCTTTGCTCTTGCTTGTATGTGATCTTGGAGGTCGACTTGTTCTTGATATGTAATGATTACTGCTCCTATACGGATCAAGTTCTTCGTGGGTCGCAGGTACTGCCACAGTCAGCTTCTTGTTGATCTACGTCGAATTTCCATAGGTCAATACTCAATAGGATTTTCTCATTCGACCCACTCTCTACATAGCAGAGAAATGATTCATGAACTGAGAAAGTTTTGCAAAAAGATTTGTTTGTACCTACTTTATGACAAATATGATCTTAAACTCCTCTTGGTGTGATATATTGCATGTATGCAGAACTAAAAAAGGTGTTTTATGTATCTTTTATCATCTAAGATCTAGATCCGTTTTATTGATATGCTTATTGACTTATTGTGTATGAATATAGTCAATGTAACAGGTGAACAAGATTAGAATTCTTTTCTTGCAGGTTCTCACTGTGTAGAATTTTCTAAGTTCAGTTTGCAGTTAATATCACTCAAAACGAACGGTTCTAAGAAACCAACCTGAGGGTGAGGAATCTTGGGAAGCGAAACTGAATTGTGTACATATGACACATATGTTCTGTCCTGGATACGTTCATGATCCTCTCTAGCAAACTCTCTTAGCCTGGTAAGAGCTGGTAACAGTACTGAAGCAAGATCAGGTCTGTCTTTTTTCCTCAGTTCACAGCACTGCAAAGCCAATTTAGCCAACTCCAGAGTCTCTTCTTCAGGCCATTCTGATACTTTTGGATCCAAAATTTCTCTGAGCTTATTATCTTCAATTGCCATCTCTACTTTATGGGTTAAACCCATTGCTGGCATAGCTGTAATGATTTGCAGAAGCACTACACCAAAGGAGTAGAGGTCAGATTTCACTCCAAGCATTCCGGTTTGCTGATACTCAGGGTCGATGTAACAAAATGTACCTGTTCCAGTGAGCCAAAGAGGGAAAGAAACATCAACACTGGTTCCATGTTAAGACATTGAAAAGAGATGGAAGATAAAAAAAACTCTTACCGGCTGCAGAAGTCATGTGATAGTTACTGAAGGAATCATCAGCCATAGAGGGAGGTACCAAGCGAGCTAGACCGACATCACTGATCTTACTAGTGAAATATTTATCAAGCAGAATGTTTGCTGGCTTCAAATCACGATGAACTAGGGGCTCAGGTTTAGCCTGGTGAAGGAAAAGAAGTCCTGTGGCAATCTCAGCAGCTATTCTGAACCTTGCTCTCCATGAAAGTGGAGGTGTATCGTTTTTGCATAAGATGCGATCTTCAAGTGTTCCATTTTCCATATACTCATACACGAGACAACCTAACTCGGGACATGCACCGAGAAGGATCACCATATTAGGGTGTCTCATGCTACTCAGAACCTCAATCTAGTATAGAAGAAACATATGTATGAGTCGAGGAGAAGAAAAATGTCAAGCAACATAAAGATCTCACGTTATAGTTCACTTACCTCTTGTTGGAACTGTTTCAGTCCCTCTGTGATACCTGACTTCATGATCTTAATGGCGACAGAATTGTAATGGAGGACAGCTTTGTAAACAGGTCCATAACCTCCTTCCCCAATCTTTAGATCATCAGAAAAACCATTGGTTGCAGCTTCAACATCTTTGATACTATAACGTCTGTAAGAGACTTCATTGACCATTCTCTCTTTCTCTAAATTGGCTTGCATCTCTTGTAATCTTCTCTTTAGGCTCTCCATTTGCGCTATGCGCTTTGCTATTTCAGCTGCGTGGATTTCAGACTCCCTTTTCTGCTTTGCCCTCTCAAACAATAATCTAGGCAGTTCTATTGCTTCCTCTGACCTTGGGGCTGCAGTAGCTCTAGGTATTTGGAGTTCTTGAAACTACATAAATGTAATTAATATCTGATGATTAGTATTCACCACCTGGAATATAAGGAAACAACAATTTTTATCAACAATATCTTACGTTTTCTTTTTGGTTTGTAGTATCTTTGTCCTTCTTAAACTGCTTCAACTCCAGTCTTAGTCTTTTCACCTCTGCTTCAAGATTTTGATTCTGGTAAGACATCCCACAAACATCATACACCATGTCAATACCATGTTGACAAAATTGTGTATATCCGGGACCAAATCTTGAAAAGTTTACCTGTTGTTCCACGAGATTTCCCGCAAGTGGACTTTCCTGTGCATGATCAGTTATCCCAGAATACAGATTAATACAAAGAAGGAAATGTCAGAATACTAAGAATCTAAACGTATATTAGACAGTGATGAAATACTACTAACCGTGGACGTTGAAGAGATCGAGCTTCTGTTGGTATTGGAACTTGAAGAGATGGTGTAAGAACTCACGGTTGATACCACACCGTAGCTGCCATTGTCAGTCCTCTCTGAGTGAGAAATCTCACTTACAGATTGAGGTGGTGAGATGCGAGGTGAATAGGATAGGTAGGAATCTGATATTGGTTTGTTGGTTTGTGTAGATACAGGTGATGTTGATGCCCTGTAAAATATGTAAACCAAATCTTGTTGAAACGAAAGCCATAGCGAAAGGTTAGAACTTAGAAGGGAGTTTAAGATTTTACCTCTCGGAATCACTGGAAATGGAGCTCGTTGAGTTGTACAACAAAAAAGAGAGATTTTGTTGTTTGGAAAGTTTCTGAGGCCGAGTCGCAAATTTGCTTCTTGATAGCTTACCTTTGGACACAACAAAGACGGCACAAGTCTCCGGTGTCGTCTTAAGCAAAGTTGTGGGCACATCTGGACTCTTAAACTTCCTGACCACAAAAGAGAGATTGAATTTTTAGCATTTTATAGTAACCAAAGTTTCAGATGATATCAAGCATGAGAAAAAAAAAAGAGAAAAGAAGAAGAGACTTGAGGAAGGAGTTGCGTGCAGATGCGCCAACAACGATATTTGCAATAAAATTGTTGCTTATGTATTTAACCAAAGCATTGGCGATGTCAAGATCGCCAAGAATAACCTCCTTAGCTATGATCTGAGAAAAGGTGTATATACACAATAATTAGTGTCATGATACGTGATGTGTTGTTACAAAGGAGTTTGGTAATGATCCGATCACTAACTCCTTTTCGAGTGCAGAATCCTCTGAAAGGAAGAAACAATTGATGTGACTCGTCCTGATTGTTTCCTGTGTTTCCTGCTGCATAACAGGATTCTTATAGTTAGGGTTCTTTAACTTGATTGTTGTTACAACGAAGATGACGAGAGATGCCTACCTTGAACGTGGAGAAGGACACATTGTGGAGAATCTTGAAGGAGATTTTCAACGGCCCACTTGAAGGCGTGTTGGCTGTTCTTGTCCTTATCAATTGCGATCGCCGTGATTGCGTCAAAATCCACCGAGGTCCCTCTTACTCTTCTTGAATACATGTTAGAGAGACTTGCTTCTCAAGAAACCCTGCTTCACAAAGCAAAACTATAATATCTCTCAATTATATCATGTCTTTATCACTAACACCCACAACCAAAATCGATTGTGTTGTTTTCTTTTGTTTGGCTCTGCAGCTTCTGAGAAGAACCGATGAACAATAATAAGTAACAGATTATACATTGTGAATGATGATGCTTTGAGTGGTTTTGCATTTTTGCTAATTTTGGGAGGTTTTTTCTCTCAAACAACTCAACTGTCTTGTGAAACAAACAAAAAACAAAAAAAAAAAAAGGAAAATTTCTCAACTCTTAATTTTTACCTTTAGAAAGTAATTTTTGGGAAATTGCTGGTGCGATCGAACTTATAACCAAAGTTACCGTTTCGATTAAAATGAAATATGATATATACTAAGTTGATTATTTTGTCTTGTCGATAAGTACTAAAATTAGCTAGTATGCATCATGCATGTTTTAGACTTTCTAAGGTGCGTTTTTAACAACAAGATACCACATCTGGATTTACACACGGCATATATTACTGAATTTTGTTAGTTTAGGTTAAATAATAGCACGACAGCAAATGATATATCGACGAATTTTGACATTTTCTGAGCTGCTACAAAATGAAGTGTGTGGACGTGTTCATTATTTATCGTCGTCCGTCCCGGATCAATCAGATAGCCACGTGGGCGGAGGTAGAAATCGAAATTATTGCGATTAAATTGACTTGCAAAAAAACAAACACACGTTGCAGTTTCTGATTTACGTAGCCAAAGAAAGGACCAACCAAAATATATTATTATATTTTCGTGGTTGTCGTCTTCCATCTTTTGTATCACCATCTCTTATACGTTTCTCATCGATACATTAGTACTTTTTAAGACAATTTATTCCATAAAGATTATACTTTTTAGTTGTCGCAAAAGAAAACATGTATATTATTGTTTGTTTAGGCTGATTCTTCTTATTGATAACAATCATTTTGTGTTATTCTCACTAGGAGAGTCCTCTAGACAAGTTGGTAAGAGTTGTTCTAAACTAATAAAACCAAATACATATATATGAACAAAACAAAAACTAAAATATTGATATTTCTGTAGAAATATTGACATAAGAACATAATTCTCAAAATTTAAGATTACATTTTATATTGTAAATGATAAATAATTTTTAGTTAGTCTCAAAAGATAATACTTGGTAACGAAATATAATCCTTCGAAATAAAATATATTCACTCTATTTCATAATAACTAGTATCATTTTTTTTGATATTTTTACATAAATTATAAAAAGTATGAAATTTTTTCTTGTATAAATTGAAATTGACTTAAGATAATTTTTTTTTATAAACTCAAAGTTAATTTTTTTTTAAAATATATCAAATGTAACATTAAAAATCTAAAATGTAATTATTTTGAAACGCAAAAATAATCCTAAAACGTCAATAAAAAAAATAACATTAAGATGAAAAAAGAAAAGAAAATAAAATCCATTGAACAAATATATTAAGCGTCAAGATTTCATTCGTTGAGATTCATTGATCCATATCTCATTAACTAATTTTCAATTTATTCATTTTCATATTTAAAATTCACAAACATATAGTCATATACACATAAAAAAAAGAAGAATATTATTCATATATAAATCATTAATATTATATCAACTTAAACATCACACCTTCATGATTACCATTTAAAAATCAATAGTTTTTATCTACATGTCAAAATATTAATAGATTTGTAAAGCTAATTTATGGACATATTAATGTTTTGAATGCATAAAAAGAAACAAAAACTACAGTTCATAAATCACTTATATGGGGAAAATCTAGTATATATATAAGAGAAGCCAAATGCGTTCTCACTTCTTGTTTTGGTAATTTGAGATCGAAAACAAATCACACTAGGCATGGTTTTAGTGTATATATATATATAGGGGATATTTGATTATATCATAATAAATAACAAGGAATTAAAAATAACATCTGTTGTTGTTAAGCTGATTCGACAGGTGTCGCCTGAAGAAAAGAAAAAAAAGGACAAAAATAAAAAAAGTTGTGGAAAATAAAAGGACAAAAAGTTCTCACAAAGGCTTGTGTGTGTATACGTGTCCTTCTAATAATCCCCTTTTGTAATAATAAATACTCCTTTTTTTTTATTTAAATAATTTTTGTAAAAAGGAATAAAAAGAAGAAACAGAGAGAGAAAAAAGCATACCACACAATATTCCCTTCTCTCTCTCTCTCTCTCTCTCTCTCTCTCTCTCTCTCTCTCGAGTCTCGACCCAGCAGAGAGAAACAAAACAATCATCATCTTCTCTCAATCAAAGGAGATTACATCTTCTTTTACTTTACTTTTGTTCCATCTCTGTTTGTAGATTCGAATATCTTAAGAGATTCATTTAACTCGTAAGTTTTTTTTTTTTTTTTGAGTGTGTGTGTAAATTTTGTCAAGCCCGTCTGTATAAGTTTTTGATTAGTGCTCTTTTTTTTTTTTTGTCTGTGATCTCTCTCTAAATAGGGTGAAATCGAGATTAAGGATTTGTGCGAAAAGATCAAACCCAATTTGTTTGGTATTTTGGGGATCGAGAGAGAGTGGGGTGTAAAAAATCAGAGTGAAGGAGAAAAAATTACAGAGGATCCGTTTCAGATCTGTTTCCATCTCCTCCGGTACTTTGATTCGTCCTCTCTCTGTGTATGTGTTTTAAACTATGCTTAGCTAGTGCATGAACATTAAGCGGCATTGGAGTCGCTGATATATATTCTAAAATCAAGATCATGAACCGAAGAAGATGAAATCAATTGAATGATTACTCCTACACAATTCCATCGTTGAAGATAATAGTTTACTCGATATCTCTCATCTTTTTCTCTGTGGTGTGGTGTGGTGTGGTGTGGGGAGATTTCTGATTTTGTTGGGGAGCTCATGGAAGAGATGACTCCTGCTGTTGCAATGACTCTTAGCTTAGCTAATACAATGTGTGACTCATCATCACCTGTGGAGATC